>NW_026594428.1:8271404-8345826 GCF_907164565.1 Psammomys obesus | reverse complement strand
TTGGGAGGGGGTCTCTCTGACGGAAGATACCCTCCGGGGATCTTTCAATGTGTATATATTGTATTCTGGAAGAGTATCTGAGTGTGCTGGGAATGTTTCTCCCTGAGTTATTGTCAATTCAGGGTTAAATATATGTGTCTCAAAATTGTAATTTATTCAACAATGTTGTTTAAAAGAAGGAAAATCTGAACCATTCTATTTTACCATCAAAGACTCAGGATCCAGATCCTGGGGTGAAAACCTGCTAGCTCATAGAGGCAAAGAAAGAAACCAACTAATCTTCCTTCTTAGCTCAGATCAGCTCAAGTCTAGATGAAAAAATCCTAAAAGGCTCACTAGATCAGGTGACAGCCCAGTAACAATAACAACAAAACAACAACAAAAACAAAACAACCAAAAAAAATGTCAAAGGCTTGCTATCTCAAACCCAAAAAAACCCAGGTTGCTGAGGAGCTGAAGCCTAAGCTAAAGTCAGAGCTTGAGCTAATAGCCTTTTCTTCTTCTCCATGCTATCTTAATTAGCCTTCAACTCAAAATCCCTCCTACTCTTTAATTCCTTTCAGCTGGTTTCTTGCTGTGCCTCTTGAACTAGGGTTAACTCTATTAAATCCTGTGTACAGAAAGCTCTTAGATTAAAGGTGTGTGTTAGGGCTGGGTGAGCCACACCATAATGACCAGTTTACAATAAACAGAAAGTTCTTGAATTAAAGATGTGTGATAGGGCTCAACCACATAAAAGAAACAGGGTTTTACAGTTCACAATTTTGGGGTTCACAATGGGATCAAATATCCTGAAACATAACATTACAATGATCATTAAAAACATAACTTCCTTAGAAAATTAAGATTTTCATCATATACATAATTAATGCTACTCATAGTCTGGTCTAGTTGCTATATATTCAAATCAAAATTTCAATGAATTTTCTATAAATGAATCAGTATTATTTATAAATGATGCATAAATGATGCATAAATGTAGGGAACTCAAGGCGTAACATTATTTAATGTGTTAGTAGTAGACAGGAGATAATTTTCTTGAAATCGCTATACTTTCTTTATTAATTGTATCTATTTTTTGAAAAGTTTATTCTGACTCAGTTTCCTGCTCATATTCTACTCTTCTACAGAAAGAGAAGTCAGAGAGAGTTGGCCCAATTGTACCTTAAGTCAAGAAGCAGAGCAAGACACACTCATCCATGTTGGCATTCAGCTTCTTTTCTCTGTTTTATACTGTCCAATATCTTCTGCCCAGAGAATGTTCCAGCTCATAATCAACGTGTATGTTCACACATCAGTTAATTTAAGGCCATCTATAAGAGTCATTCTCAGGGGCTAATCCTAATATGAATAAGTCCTCACAGATATGTTTAGAGGACTGCTTACTATGTATCATGTTAACAATTAATACTATTTATCACTTAATAATCCTGTTTATCCTATTTTCCAGTTGTCCAGATTTCTTCTCTTGTTACTGCAATGAAATATCCAGGTAAACCCACTTATGGGAGACAGAGGGTTTCTTTCTCCTAATAGATTCACATTACTGTGCTGTAGCGAGGAACTCAAAGTAGCAGAAGCTTGAAACTACTGGTCACCTTGCATCCATAACCAGGAAAGCAAAGATCACGTTCATGCTTGCTTATGCTGAGACCCTCCCTGTTTTTCATAGTTCAAAACCAAACTCAGGCACTGGGGCCACCGACTTTAGTCAGAAATCCCATGGGGCAACCTTAATCATATAATTTTTCACTGATATCTCTTCTCAGTTTATTTTAGATAAGTCAAGTTGACAATTAAAAATGACCATTTCCAATAATACTGAGTTCAGATGAAGGATGTTATTGAATATATCTATACTCTGTTATTTTGTGTATTAATAGAATATCATCATTGTATGTCAGGCATTTTAGGTATCACCAGTATCATAATTAATGGTTGCTCTAGAGTCTCTTCATAGACCAGGCTGGCCTCAAACTCAAAGAAATCGTCTGCCTCTCCTTCCCCTGACGCTGGATTACAGGCTATCGTACATCGCCTGGCATTTTAATATGGTTTTAACAATAACCAAGATTCAACAAAAACCAGCATAGTGATGGTAAGGGAAGACAATGAAGATGACCATGTAATGTCCAAGAAATTGTTTAATGAAGATATAAGTCACATAGTAGAGAATTTAGTCACATAGTAGCTCATTTACAAAATGAGCTAAATCACACTATGATGATGAAAACTCAAAACATGCATGAACACATAGGGAGCTAAAAATAAAAATTTAAGAGGGACCAAAGTCTTCATAAAATTTAAAATTAAAAAAGCATATGATCTGGAAGTAGCTCATAATTTTTATTGTGATTAAAACTTATTATTGAAATATCTTACATAAAATGTTAGATATTAAGATATATACTTTGGACCACTGTAGTTTAACCAGGCTGGTCTAAGTTATACACTTCAAAACATAAATTGTACAAATAAATACTAAGAAATTATTACCAAACATTTAGTGTAACTAAACACATTATAATGTTCTGAGTATGCTGATATTATAGGCAAATAAAACAAAAATATATTTCATATTTACAAAACATCAATATCTGAAGTATTTGAAATATATATCAAAATCAGATAAGTAAAAGCACAAAGACTCAACTAAAAGTAAAATATTTTCTGACCACTGTATCAATCAATTTGCTCCTGTAGCATTTTTTATTCAAGGAAAGAACAGGTGGAAAGTATAAAATTTTCTTATTTTAAGAATGATGTTCTATACATTGCCTTCTGTGAAATGTAACATCTCCAGGATTCACTTACAACTAATGTAATTCTGTAACCCAGAATTGGCTAAAAGAATTTCATATGGCTCATATGAGGAATACTATCATGTTGATTTTCTGTATGTTTGCTACAGCTGGTTAATGTGTTCTTGCTAAAAAGAACAAAATCTCTTACTCTCAAGTCCTTTCAACAGTTCTTTATACCATTTACTCAGTGCCAAATGAGCAGTGTGAGAGGCTGTCATTAGAAAACACTAACTCCAGAATTTGGTTCATCTTGCATTTTCTTGACATTGAAATGGCCAAAATAGTGTTAAATACAGAAATGCACAAGGAAAGCATTGTTTGTAAGCACAATATTCTGGTATTTTTGATATTTAAAGTGGCTTAAAATTCCATCCATTCAAATCATATATATTAAGCTGATATATATCTATATATAAGCTCACCTTTATATTAGAAATCCTACAAGGCAATTAAAGAACATTAAATGGTTTTGTTTTACAGAATTTTTTTTTGTTTATTTCATGCAAACATTAAGTTCAAAATAGGAAGGAATAAATATGCTACCCATTAGGCAAACTATTTGGCAATATTTCATGAGATTCTAATAACATTGAGTATGAAAAATAGTATCTACGTAGTAAATATTCACAATGGTTATAGCAGTAAATTGGATCTGAGACATTTGAATCACTGCAATGATATTGCTACAATGATTAATATTAACATAATAGTATGATCACAGTATATAATTAAATACTAAATTATAGCTACTCAGGAAGTATGTAAAACTAAATGTCCTGCCAGAAATGATACTAGTTATGTATCTTTCCATGTATGTATTTTTTTCTATTGATGAAAGTTTGAACAGCTGGAGAGATCATTGCTTCTAACAGCATTGTTGTCTAGATAGAAGAGAAATGGAACATAAGTAGATGCTACCCATGCAAGTATCAAGTAACAGATAAAGCATTGTTACCTTGAGAATTAAAATCAGTTAAGAAGAACATAAGTAAAAACAAAAGCCAGAATCAAATGAGTGGACAATGTGTAACCATGGCTTCAAATACCTGCTAGAGACATTTGCTAACAACCTTTATGTGTGCTGAGCAATTATGGCTTAACTCTAATATCAATGTGATTCGATTGTAAGAGACTGTGTAGATTATGACTGGACCCTTTTCAAGAAGTAGAAGTAATATAAACATAAAAATACAAAAAAGTCTTGTACACTATACTTATTCATTCCATTTGGTGTGTAAATTGAGATACAATTTAAAAGTTGGGTATCAGTTTCAACATTTCAACCATAATGCCCAAACATTTTTCACTATGTGAAACTGAGCATTTGAATATCACGGTCATTCTCCTTCAAATCACCAGAGTACCAGAGCTGCTGAGTGCCAGACTGGCTCACAGTTCTTGATCCATGTCTTCCCCACCTGAATGGATAACAATGTAAGCATTTTTCCCTTAGTTATTTTTTAGTCTGGGGACTCTAGGACAAACAGAAAATAAGCAAGTGAATTAGCAAAATTAACCTTTGTTTTCCAGAGATGTATCTTTGATCTTGATTTTTGTTATATAAATAGTTCAATAGAAAATATGATCTCAATTGTTTAGAAAATGAGTATATTAAAAATAAAAAGAGATACAATCTATTATTTTACTTGATCAGCCATTAATGCCTTAGACTCATGATCATATAATGGAAACTCTTTTTCTCATATTTCTAGATGCTGTTAGTTTATTTTTGTTTCATCTTCACTGTTAATTCAATTTACATCTTGGACTCAGGCCCCTCCCTCCTCTCCTCCCAGTCCCTCCCTCCTTCCTACATCCCAATCCCCTATTCTTCAAAATAGTAGAGTCCCCCTACCCAGACACCCCAGCTCATCTATTGACATCTATTCCTCCCCTGTGGGCTTATAGGGAAGTCCCATCAGGAGGAAGTGATCAAAAAGCAAGCAACATAGTCTATGTCAGAGATATCCTCCACTTCCCTAACTATTGGGCTGGTATGAAGCCTAAGATGCCCATTGGAGTTATCTTCTTGGGGTCTGTGCATTGTAGTATTTCTATCCTGTACTATAAGACTAAAATACACTTACAAGTGAGTATGTACGTCTTTTTGAAGCTGCAACTTTAAGCTCAAGTTGTTAAGCTTAAATCAACTGGTTTAGTTCCTACTACAGCTCTCTACTGCCTAACAGACAGCTATGCTGTGGTCTAAGCTTACCAGACCATTGGGGTAAGCTTTTTCTCTGTGATAATACACAGCTTGAGTCTAATTTGAATATAAATGTCTTTGTTCATAGGCCTGGCCCTCCTACCTCCCAAAAAAGTTGTTAGTCCCAGGAACTAGGCCATAGGTCACCAATTCCAGGAATAAGAAAACCAAGGAATATCCTGGAGGAAACCACAAGCATGGGAAGGTATCTTATCTCTGGGTGGAGCATCTCTGCTTGGCAGCTCATTGACTTAACATTCCGCAGGTCTATAAATAGCTCACTCAATGTTAGTTAGGTTAGTTAGCCAGTCACTTTGTAACAAGCTTGTCCTTACTGAATATCATCCAATCCTGTAAATGCTAAGCTGGGAATTCTAGCTTCTTGCTTATAACCCCAATAAAAACCCTGCCATGCAGGGGCTAGGGGCTCTCTTCTCTCATCCACTGCACTGGTAACCATGAAGAGGCAGAGCTTAAGCCCAAATAAAGCTCTTTGCTCTTGCATATGTGGTCCAGCTCCTGAGGGTCTTTGGGGACCCTAAGATCTGGGCATGATAGTACCCAGACTTCCAGTCTCATTTTAATTTCATCACCTTTTAAGATGGCCTATTTACCAACTTAAGTGTTTGTAATGCTGCCAAGATTTAAAGGGGACAAAATTCAGTCTCTAATGTCCTAAAAAATGAATCACATATTCATATTAAACTACATACTAGGTGTTTGTTGTTTTTGTCTACCAATTTCTCTTGAGATGAGTTTTTGATATTACAGAAGATATTTCATTTCATTTCTCAATTCTTTGTGTCTAATTACCTGGCACTTTGGTAGCAATAAAAACAAAACAAAAGTTGTTTGGTTTTATTGCATGAAATTGGATCAAATGCAAGCACATAAAATTATACCAAACAAAGGATTTTCTCATATATATATATATATTCTCAATATATTAACTATTTAAAATTCAATTCTTGGGAAAGAAGCTTGTAACTTTGTATAGGCAGATTTTAAGGTTTTAATACTATTATTTTATCTTTTTATACAATTGTATGTGCTAATAAAAGTTGTAAACATTCAAAATTACTTGGTTTGTGCATTTTCAATGCTCTAGTTTTGATTTTCTACCTTGGACTCTGCGGTGGAAAAATGAAGACAGATGAAAATCACCAATGTTTCCACAGAGAAGTAATCAATATGAAATTATTATTAGGAATAATTTAAAAAGGAAAAATAAACATGTCCTATGCTTTTTTTAATATTTGTTCAGGCATAACAAGGATAAAATTCTAATTTTGTTTTTCAAACATGAATTTATATTGAAAATAAGACATTTTAGTTGTGTAGGCTATAGTTTAACTATCTCTTCTATGTGTGTTTAATCCATGTATTATTTTTTATCATAAATCCATGAGGCTTCTATTGTCATTACATATACTGGATAAAATTAAATTGGGATTTAAGAATATTATCATCTTCCAGAAACAAAAGATGCTTGATTATTTGAGAGATGTGAAATTATGATGCTTATTGTTGTAATGTGGTTTCATTAATAAATAAACCCAAAACAATCACTACCTACTCAAGACAGTAAATAACTTATAAAATGACTAAATTTAAACTTTATTAAATTTAAATTTTGACTTCATATATTACTTTTACATTTAAAGTTGAGAAAGATAACTCCTGTGTCTCTTCCTCCAAAGTGAAATCCTAGAACAAAGTTTTCCTCGCTCTGGTTTCAACTTGCAAATAATCCTCTAGCTGATGCATTCTTCTTACATACAGGAGCCCTGCTGTAGGTGTTAATTTCTGCATCAGAACGAACATCAGGCAGAGTAGATTAAGCCTACCCTATTGGTCTTGCTTTAATTTAGTTACATTTTAAGAGATTTATCTCCAAATAAATTTTTATTTTAAGATACTATTGGTTACAATATGAAAATGTGAACTAGGCTAATGAAATGATTCATTCTTTAAGAGGCAGAATCCACCAGCGATGGGATGTTAATTCTGGAATGATTTATTAATGTCCCATAAAACTGACTCTCTAGAGATGTGGCAGCTTCTGTCAGTATTAGGAATACCGAGCATCCAGATGCCACAATTACAATCAAGGAATTCAAACATGTACACTGCAATCTAGATGTTGCACTATTTGATCAGGAAACTACCTGTGGAATACATGGAATTTTGCAGCACCATTTCAGAAGTGGTTAAAATATTTTCAGTCATCATCTTATATTTATCGCTTTCATACTTTTATTCTAATTGTGGTTCTGATTGCTTCAACCTTCTTGAGTCTTTGGTTGGAGACAAATGGGTATTATAATTTAATTTTTTATTTGAATCTATTCATTAGTTTTGAACAAATCTATCACAATACATCACCATTTTCTCCATTACAGTCACTGGTCGTTGTTAAGAATTTACTACCAAAATGTTAATTTTTCAATCACATTAAATGAGTATTTTAAAATTCATAAATCTGTAAAGCAGACTTTCTATTTAAAAATGAAATGATGTTAGTGTAGGACATTTTTAACTCATTTTACAGTGAGATATTACATTATGTAATCAGAGTGAAATTTAGCTTTCTGTTCCCTCTTTTGAGTCACTGGGATTCCTTCTGTAAGATTAATATTTTAAGTGGAATTTTTCTATGAAGCTACATTCAAGTGATAGTTTGAAACTAAAGCAGATTGAAAAGAAACTTCAAAGTAAAATTTAAAAAACGAGTAAGCTTAATATTGAAGAAATAACAATTCCAACATATGGTTGATGTTTCCATGGTCGGGCTCAGAATATTTTACATTTTAGTATAAATACATATATATTAATTATCGCAGTTATAGAAAATAGAATGCTTTACACAGACAAAAGAGTTTTCATAAAATTTGTTTTTAGGTCATTAGATTAATTATTTGAATAGACACAATGTTAGTCACGTTCCTCACAATGTTGCTTACCAAAATTCTGAAAGAAGAGCAGATGACTATTCTACAAATAAGCAATTGGTGGTTATAAATATTTTAATTATTTGATTTTCATTTTTTACTGTTTATATATACATGTCTTATGCACAAATACACACATGACTTGTACCTTCTACATGCATGCATGATAATAATTTGCCAGTGAAGTATAACAAATAATAACAAAACTCCATTGCATGAAACAACTCTTATTTCTAACTCTAATTTTCAGCATTCATTTGTTGCAGAAAAAGCTCATTATGCTAACCTTGGAAACAGAGTAAGGTGCATGAAAGTGAGGTGAGCACATTATTTTCTTTCACTAGAGCATGAGAATTATGGCTGGGACTCTCCTTGCACAGTGTACCTTGTTTTGTCCACCTCTTCTACTTTTCATGTCTTAAACAACTGAATATATCAAACTTAAGCCCTTTCTTTGAATTTTTCTGAAAAATAATGTTCTTGTTTATTTGCTTGGTCTGTGTGTGTGTGTGTGTTCATGCGCGTGTTTGAACTTGTATAAGTATGTGACAATGTGTGATGTACTGAAGATGTTAGGTACCTGAAGACTCTTCCTTCTGAATACCAAGTTTTGTGGCAATTTCCTCTGAAATAAAACTATCCACTTTAGAACAAAGCTCATTAAGACAAACGATATCCTGAAAGAGGGGAAATTTCAGTCCTACAAGGAAGCTCATTAAACTTAAGAAGCAATCAATCCACTGGTGTCAAGAAGCCTGAGAAGCTGAACATATTCAGTAGACTCTTCTGTCCCTCAAGACACTCTCAGATAAGCAGAACCAACTGATTAAGCAGCGTGCAGTTTGGGCAGTGTACCAAGATTTCCAGGGTTGGGAATTACTACCCGTGCTGACTTTCGATTATGCAGTTGGTTATGAATGGCACCTGCTCGTGTAACTAATCCTTCACTCATATTCCTATAAGTAACCCAGTACAACTCATTGGTTCAATAAGTTGGACTCAGGTAGCATCCTTGATTTTGTTTGTTGTTGGCTCTTTATTAGGGAGGAATAAATATTTGTTTATGTCTCCATAGGAATAGTGTTACAAAACATAACTATTTACTATTTCTCCTACCATTTTCCAGAAAGTCAAGAGAGAGAGAAATTTAAGAGGAACATTCATTTCATCTTTGTGTACCAGCAAATGTACTGTTATTATGTCTTCTAACACTACAGTCACAATTTAAATAAGATATAATGTTTTTGTAATCAATAATTGTAGAGGAATTTTATCCAGCAATATGGCTGCTCTGGCAAGGAATCACATCCAAGACATAGGTCTGTGTGATCTTGCTGCAATGCAGTCATTCCCTTAGTATACTCCTTTAACTCCTCTGACTGGAATGCACACTTTTAATCTTTCTGGCAGGAATAAACAATTATATCTACTTGAGGGACAGACAAAGTGATGAATCAGAGAAAGCTTTGACAGAATGGGTCAGGGATAGCATACACCCAACTCTCATGAGAATAGGCAAAAAAGAGAAGCTACTTCAGAGCAATACAGTAGAGTTGAGACAGTAGAATATGGTACAGTAGAGAGAGTAGAAAAGGCAATACAGTAGAGTACAGTAGAGAAATCAGTAGAGAAGACAGTATAGCAGAGGAAGGAGTAGAGTACAGTACAGAGTTCAATAGAGAAAACCATAGAGTTCAGTCAGTCAATTGAAAGTCAGTCCAGAGTAAGTTGAGTTGAGTTGAGTTCATGTAGTTGAGTGATTACAGCATAATGGAGTTGAATGAGATCATGAGTTCCTGCAGAGGCAGGTGAATCCAAAAAATAAGGAGGAGGCACAAGATTAGAACAAATTGTCAGAGTTAGTTTGAGACCAAGAAGAGAAATTCAGTCAAAAGCTGAGAGAAATGAGTTTGAATCAGTCAGCTTGGAAAGGAGTTTGAGCCAAAACAGCTGAGTTGAGCCAGCCAGTGAGAGTTCCGAAAGAGATGGAAAAGATGAGCTTATTATGCAGTAAGCCTCTGAGATGACAATTACATCTCAGGAACAAGAGTTAGTTTTAACAAACAATGAAATATAACTTTTTATGAAAGTACAGAACTTTCAAAAGACATGAATAAAAATATAAATTGAGGTTTATAATATAATAATAATTCAGCGTCAACAGTATATACTGTTTTTTGATAGATTGTAAATAGTTTAGATGAATATAAAAAATTATGGAACATGGCCATTTATGTCTAAATTTTAAAGGTAAATTTACAAAACTATTCAAAACATAGTTAAAAAATGTTGAATATGACATGTGATTATCTGGGAAACCCTTAAACTGGTCAGAACAATCATATCAACTCTAGTTTTCTATTCAAATGCTAACATGTTCCCAACACATCCTTACAGACATACCTAGAATAGCATCCTGCTACAATCATATGATAATTATGATCTTAATTCCTTGGGAAAAAAAAGTCTAGTGCCAATTGCTGGCTCCCAAGATCTGGTTACTGCCCACTGTTACTGCCCAAAAACCCATCTTGTTTTTATAAACTTGCTTAAAACATTATGCCTGATTGGTTCATTAAAGGGCCTATACTTGGGCTGGGGAGAATGAGGGAAGTGTGGCTAAGGTTTCTGGCCTTTGGAGGACAAGAGAATCACTGAACAGAGGGACAGGAAGATAAGAGGAAGGAGGACAATGAATGGGTTAGTATGGAGAAAAAAAAATTTGGTGGAGGAGAAAGGACTCCAATAATGGCACAGAAAGGTAGATGAAGAATAAAAGCAAGTACATTGGATTATGGATGGAAGGTAGACCAGATGAGGAGGATTAATGTGGATGGCATTGGATGTGGGCTGGGAAATGGATGATGAGGATATTGAGACAGTGTAAGGAAAATATCTGCCCAGTTTAAATGAGGAGTTTAAATATCCAACAGGGGTCTGTGTCTTATTATTTTTGAAAGTGGGTTATATACTACTGCCATGATAATCAGAGGGCTAATAATAAATATAATATAGCAAAACACCTTTATTGTTATTATTATTATTATTATTATTATTATTATTATTATTGCAACAGCACTTAGTTATCCATCTATCTCTGTAACTTTCTATCCAAAGTTTTTAGATTTAGATGTTTAAGTATTCACTTTTCAAGACTATGCCTTTAATTGGAAATACCTAAAAGTTTTTATTCTTTTTTAGTTAAGCAAATGAGTTGGTGGATTTATCTCATCAGCTTATATATAGATATATATTTAGATGTTTCTCTTAAGTTTGCATGAAACTGGAAGAATAAAGACTGATTTTTAGAATAGACATACTCTTCCATTAACACATGTCAAGCAAAAGACCCTCTGCAATAGAGTGCAATTTTTTTTTCTTGAACCAAGTGTTCTTGAAAACAAATATAAAACAAATCCCAATTAAAACTAAGTCCCAGCCTTAGCAGACAAACTGTTTACTTTTCATTAGAAATTAGAATAGCATTCTCCCGGGAACAGAATGTTTTAGAGGAAGATTCTGAGCTTTGTGTTAATTAAAAATCAGAATAAAACTGAGACTGACACAATGGAAAGCTGGTGCTTGTTAAGCACAGGGAAGCACTGGGAAGGGATTGGGATTTGAAAGCTGTGTGGAGCTAGGAGTTAACAGTGGCTCACTGTAACATTTTATAACTCTGTAACAAAAAATCTCTTAAATATTTATTAATACTGGGTTAGGTAATGAAATGACTTGTAAGTTTTCAGGCTTTGTGATTATTTTATATTCTACTAATTAAAAAAATAACAATCTTTTCTAATTATTTAAAGAAAATAAGTGAATTAATAATTACTAGTGACATTTAAAACACCAGATATTTTGTGCATTAATTCTGCGGAGAATAATGCTTTGGAATAGGAACACAGCAAGATTGCTAAATCAATCAAACACATGCTTAGCATTACAACATGAATTTCTGACAAGAAAATATAAAAACTACTCTCCTTGTGCCTTTCAAAATACAAGAGATTGTTTTTATGATTGTTATCTTTAGTGATAGTTAACAGTATATGTAATAGGTTTCCTGTCTGGGAACAGAGCTAGGAAACATAACATCTTACAACTTTTGTTCCTCAGCTGTTTGCAATCACTGATCTAATTTCTGTTCATTATTTTAAGATTCATATGTGTTATTATCTGCTTAGGTTATTTCATGTACAAAATATTCCAGGGTGTGAAATGCCATTTTTTTATATTATTTTTCTGTTGTTGGATGACATACCACATGTTATTTAACCTTTTAGTTTTAGTTAACATTAGATTTGTTTTATATCTTAACTATCACAACTAATGCTTCAATGTACACAACAATATGTTTCTTAAATTACTTTGTTCTAATTTTATTTCTTGTGGACAAACATTAAGTAGAGACTCTCCTGGGTTATATGGTAGCCATCTGTTCATATTTAATTTTGAGAACACCAATGGTAATTATTATTTCTGTTTTATTGATTTATATTTTCATCCATTTGTGCATCTCTTTTTGTTTCCAAATTTTGAAATTTCATTTTTAATATATTTACCATTATAATTATTTCTACTATTCTGTGTCATTATTGGCATATCACTAAGTTTTGAATTTATGTGTGTATGATGATTATTAATATAGAAATGCAGGCAACTGCATAGAGTGACAAAAACTGTTGATGACGTGTTACTTAAGTGACAAATATCATAGTATTCACTCATAATACTGTAAGCTTTAACTGTTACATATAAATCATTAATTATTATTATTATAAAACATACTCAGTGCTTTTTGAGAGAATGCTTTTTGATAGCCAATAAACTGAAGAGTCACTATTCAGGTATTTGAGTAATAATCGATTATAAACTTAAGGCAATTCAGAAATAGAATTAAGTGGAAGCCACTTCTTTTGATTTCAGTCTACAAAAAAATGTGCACTACCTGCACTCTACCAAAATCTTTTTACCCCCATCACTGCTGCCAATGCTTTTTTTGTTAGTTTACATTGCTTGTTTGATGCAAAGAACAAATACACATGTTCCCCAAAATTAAACTTGCTAAATTTCTATCTTTTGGGGGTCTTTAACTGATTTTTATAATAAAATTATTATATGTTATAGAAATATTTAAAAATATCAAAATAAACATTCTTCTTTTCAGAATAATTCTTCTCATGAAAACTGTATGGCAATTGAAGCAAAGTTCTTGGTTTCTTTGGAAACTCAGTTGTGTCGAATAAATACATTGTTTGTTTGTTTTGGTGCCAAGTATAGGATGTGGGAATGTATTTCCCCTGAGGAAAACAGCCCTCTCAGAAAAGAGCTCTGGTGAGATGGTGGATGATGTTGGTCAGCTGAAAGCTACCTTGTGCGAGGGGTGTGGTTTTTGTGAGCTGAAAAACATCCTCCTGTGGACTTTGAGAAAGGTTAAATAAAACCCCACAGACAGTGAGACCATGCTTTCTGCACCTCTACACTTATGCATTGCTACAGTACACATCCTTTACAGAGAAAAAAAATCTCCAGAGAACTGCTCAGGCTGTTTTGGCAGAGTTTTGCTGCTACCATTTGGTGAAGTCTAGCTTTTACTACTGAACTGTTCTGCTGCTTCTGAAGCATGTTGCTGTTGCTGCTTCATTGTTTGATTAGACTGCTAGTATCCTGACAACTGAGTTTGGTAAATCTTAACGAACCTATCGACCCTTATCAGCAGGAAGTAGATAAAGAGGTCTACAGCCCCATTCCTTACAAATCTCTTACTTAAGGTTGGGGATGGGGGGTTGAAGGGAGGTAAAGGCATTTAAGAACATTAAATAAAGTAGGTGTTGAAAAATGTAAGCCAACAGACCATAAACTTTTTGTCATGAGAATTAGAAAATAATTTTATTGCTTTTTCTGCTCTTCAACTGGCCAGTGATGCTGAAAGTTTTTTTATTTGCATAACAATAATCCATGGCCTTGAATCATTTATCTCATAGAGCATGACATATTTCACCATGCTTGTATAAAAAAAAGAAAAAAGTTCAGTATTCTTGTAGATAATATTTCAATTACTGGAAGTATCTGGGTTGGTAATATTGCACATACTGGTAGCCTTCGAACTCTAGAGATTGAAGCAAGGTGTTTAGTTGTTTACTTATTAGAGGCTGGCCTATGATATTTAGGTGTGTCCCACCCTCAAAGCATATACAAGAATGAAATAAAAAATAGGTAATATAAAATTAATAAAATAACATATATTAAAAATAAATTTCATAGTTGAATACCTAAATTTAAAAGCAATTTCTACTTGAATTGGCTTAATAAAGTACATAGAAGAGTTAAAATCAATGTGCTATATTTACTGTTGATCCAAATCAAATAAAACATCATTTTCCTTCCCATCTCAGTCTTTATCTATCTGGCTAAATAGTTTCAGGTTAGTGTACATAGGATGTAAATGCTAAAATAAGTCATCTTTTACCACTCCTTATTTAACATAAAATGTCACTTTAGTTTTGAAAAATAATATTGTGACCTGATTTATTGTTAGGTGAGACATTCTGAAAGGTTTTTTTTGTAGTAATTAATAATTATTAGTAAACAGATATATACTGATTCCATCGAAGTCTTTCTTGTGTCTATGTAGTAGAATGTCCAAAACTCAGTTCATTCTCAATTATTCTAGTGGGTTTCCCTGCATCTGTTACAGGGAGATAAGCCTTGGCTGAAATAAAGAGAACAAAACAGAGCAGAACAAAAACAAAACAGAACCAAGAAATCGGATATATTTACCCACATAAACATATTAGCTCATTTCTGAGATTTATTCTAATAGCATTTCGCAGGCACAGTTGTGTGCAAAGAGAGAGAAACAGGCTGCAAAAACCATGTGGGCACCATCTGACTCTCTACAGTGAGTACTCTCAGTCAACACCTAGTTAACTCTCAAAGGCCATCTCAATACTGTATCCATGTATCTCCTCTACAGAACCCCTGGACGGTAACAAGGTGAGTCTTAATTTAGAAATTACTGACCATAACATATTATGCCCTTGGCTTCTGTAGTTTCAAAAGTATTGGCTTATGATTTTTGCTAATTTTGTTTGTTTGGATTTGTCGCTGTTCTGTCATAAGCACAGACATGTTGATGGTTAGAACTATTTTTTTTTACTGGAATTTGTAAAATATAATTACCTTTGCAAGACTCTCATTTAATGACAAAAATGCTAAGAAAAAGAATAAGCAGACATTACATATGTGGTCATGTGTGTGTGTGTATCTATGTATCTATATATCTATATCAAACTCTATAATTAAGTCCTAGTAAAGAATTTAGTATATTTTAATTTTGTTAATCTTATGTACCAGTTATATATATGTATATATATATATATATATACATATATATATATACATATATATATATGTATATATATACATATATATATATGTATATACATATATATATATATATATATATATATATATATATATATATACTTAAATTGGAAAATTATTCATCCACCAGCTCAGCTTCTTCATCCCTAAGTTTCAATTTGCTTGGCACAAGAAGGTACTCTACAAGCTGTCAAAAGAGAAATGTGGGCACTCACTCAGCCACAAAATCTTTGACCTACAATCTGTCCTATCTTCAAGATGTGTTTGGACAACGGTGGTACAGAAGTTGTGGGGTGGCCAGCAAATATTTGGTTCAACTTGAGGCTCACACCACTGGAGGAAGGTAGAGCTTGACACTGTCTGAATGGCCAGGACTCAGAAGCTGGATAGCTCAGAGACCTTGGGTAGAAGTAAATGTGACTGACTAAAATTAATTAACTAAATTATTACTAATGATATTCTGCTGTCCTCAGAGTGCAGTGAACAGTCATCATTAGCGAGGCTTCCTCTGCCAGCAGGTGGAGAAAAGTTGTACAGACCCATGGCCATTCATTATACACACAGAGAGAATCTAAATTAGAGGTGTCCGTTATGTCTTTCCCCTAGGAGAAAAAGGAATCCAGGAAAGAGATTGGAAAGGTTGCGGGAGTCAAAAAGGGATGGAGAACAACAGGAGAAAATGGCCCACTGAATGAATTAAGCAGGGCTCCTAGGGGCTCACAGAGACTGCAGTGGACATGGAGCTTGCCTGGGTCTGTACCAGGTCCTTTGCATGTACATTATGTCTGTTATCCTGGTGTTCTTGTGGGACTCTTAACAGTGGGAGTTGGGGTGTCTCTGACTCTTTGCCTGCCTTCTACCTCTTGTCTTTCTTTTGTGTTTGCACGTCCAGACTCTTGTTATGAGGGCTATTACCTTGTCTTATTGTATCTTGTTTTGTGGTGTTTGGTGGGCCTCTTGGCGGGTTGCTCTTTTCTGAAGAGGAAATGGAGGGATGGGGAGTAGATCTTGAGGAGAAGAGAGATGTGGTCTGGAGCTGAGAAAGGTAGAGGGGAAGGAAACTGTGGTCAGGGTGTATTGTATAAGAGAATAATCTGTTTTCAATAAAAATAAATTAACAAAAAAGTAAATAGGAAAAATGGAAAAAATAAATTGTTAAATTATAAAATTTTAATTAAAATTGCTTATCATGATTTAAGCTATTTTATATACACATATATGTATATGTATGTGTATGTATATATGTGTATATAAAATATTATGTTTACTAACTAAGTTTACACTTTGAATTTACTATCAAAATTTGTGTACCTAAATTTTCACAACTCATTTCTTGAGGACTATATGATATCAATCAGTGAACATTTAGTAAGTGACTGCTTCTAAAAGAGATTTTTATTTGCCAGATGTGATTGTCATCTCAGAGGCTTCCTGCTGAATAAGCTCACCCTTTCTAGTTCTTTTTGAACTCTTGTTGGCTAGTATAACTCAGCGTTCTGGCTCAAACTCCTTTCCAAGCTGATTGACTCAAATTGGCTTCTCTCCCTCCTCACTGAATTGCTCTGCCTGGCCTTAAACTAACTCTGGCAATTTATTTTAATCTTGTGATTCTTTCTTATTTTCTGGAGTTAGTTTCCTGTGTAAGAACTTAGAGACAAATTCAGCTCCACTGCATTGTGCTCAATCAACTGCAGTGTGCTGAATTCAGCTTCACTTAAGTGAACTGCTCTGAATTGTCACTAACTGAATTACCACCACATGGCCTTCCTACTAACTCCCCACTGACCGCCAACTAACTAACCCCTCAATTCAAGTCAAAGGCTTTATTAAGGAGTCTTTCTTTCTTGTGCTGCTCTCAGGATAGATGGGCATATTCTATTCTGTGAAATCTTTCTCTGTTCCATCACTTTGTCTGTCCTTCAATTAGACATTATTGTTTTAGATTAATTAATGTTTCCCTGCTATGCTTGTATACAGGAGCCTAAAAACTCTGTGAGGTGTCACCCAGCAGCTGATGGAAACAAATGCAGGCACACATAGTCAAACACGAGACAGAGCTTAGGGAGTAGTATGGAAGAGTTGGGAGAATGATTGAGGGAGCTGGAGGGCTCTACCAGAAGATCTACAGAATCAACTAACATGGGCCCATGAAGGCTCACAGAGACTGAACCGCCAGCCAAAGAGCAAGCATGGACTGGACCTAGGCCCCCTGCACACATCACATGTAGCGGATACACAGTTTGGTTTTCATGCGGATCCCCCAAAAACGGGAGCTTAGAGGCTCTTTGACTCTGAGAGCTGCTTTTGGATTTTCGTCTGCCATGTCTGGCATCAGTGGTAGAAATTGAGCCTTGTCCTGCAGGGACTTAATGTGCCAGTATGGACTCGTACCCTTGGGGGACGATTTGCTTCTCTGAGGAAAAGGAGAGCAGAGAATGAGGGAGAAAGGTGTGTGAGAAAGAGACTGGAAAGCCAAGAAGCAGGCTGTGATCAAGATATAAAGTGAATAAATAAACATTTTTTAAAGTTCTGTAGTAAGAGCATGTCTGTATTCTAGAAAGTGGTATTAAAAGTGTTCAGTGCATTTGCATTGCAACATGATCACACAGGCCTATAAGGTCTTTGGATGTGATCAGAGCAGCCATGTTATTGAATCAAAACCCCTCTACAACTGGCTATATTTAATTTTAATGAACTAACAATATAGTAGATTAAACTATTGTTTTATGTTATAAAATCTTCTCAAATATTTTTTTTTTTTCATTTCATCCTGGCCACACTGTGAGCAACACTGTCTTTCCTGCCTTGGAGATATATATTGTACCTTAATACCATTTTTAATAATAATTTCAAATGCAGTAATATAACAGAAATGTAATATAAGTGATTCTTATTTAGAATAACACAATAATTTCTTAGTATTTTATTTTGTTCATCTCATGGTTCTTAGCTTTCTGCTGAGCAACATACAATATATGAAACCCACATCTTAGGTTTGCAATTATTAGACAGCACTTACAGTGGGTAAGGAAGTCTAGGTTATGAAGGACTTACATATATCCATACTTGTGGTCAATATAAATGTAAAGATGTAACTTTACTCAAAGCTAATGAAAAAGCTCTTATTACCAAGATGGGTTGAATAATAAAAATAACTTGGGGAGGCCAAGATGGCGGCGCCGGGAGAACACTGTGTCTGAGAAGCAGGACAACACTCTCCATGCAGCGACCAGGGGACTGAACTCTGGGCCCTAAAACTACAGCAATCTTGTTTCGCAGGTGAGGGGAGACTCCCACAGCATGGGAATCAGTTGGGTCCACTCTCGGGCCACCCAGCCAGAACCCAGAAGAGATCCCGGGTAATGCAGGCTTTGGGTCTCTGGGCTGGAACCGCAAGCCTGCGTGTTCCAATCACTTTCCCAGGCTGATTGGTGGACACAAGGGTGCCAGAGACTGAGAGTCCCAGTCGCAAGAAAACCCCACAGTGAAGGAAAGTTGACAGACTGCTTATGGGTCACCCAGTCTTTCCCTGGAAGGTCTCCCGGACCACAGGTACCGCTGCCATCACAACTGAGCTCCCGCAGCACACAAGAGCAGCTGCGTGCCCAGCTCAAAATCCCTACTCCCTCTTCAGAGGAGGCAGGAGGCGTCCAGCAGAATCTGCCACAGACCACATTGTCTGTACCCCAACCCGAGATCGGAGCTGAGAATATCCAATCCTTTCGGGCACTTCCCCAAACGCCGCCATAACCCTGCCACAGCGGAGCGGGAGGATAAAGAGGCGCACAGCGGCTCAGTGCCAGAACCTCAGTGCTGCCACCTGCTCCTAGCAAACAAATTTCAGCTCAGAATCTGGGACTGTGGTCATTCAACACGTCTTGAGATTCTCCTGGGCCCAGCGCAATAAAGTCTAGCACCAAGTCCTATCACCAGCACACACCTCCCCCAACCCCTGGCAGAGAAACCCCGGCTCAGGATAGGACTGAGAAGTCCCAACCCCTTCTGGCACTCCCCTGAGAGCACCAGCATAAGCTTGCACTAGCGGCGGGTAAGGTCAGAGGAGAAGGACAGAGAAGCAGCCTGCCACAGGACACAGCACCCCCTCTCCAGGACACCCAGCGGCCCCTAGCAGAGAAACACAAGCTCTGCATCTGAGGACACTCAGCCATACTTGGTACTGAGAGACCAAAAGATAACGTCCTTAAGACCTAGAGTAGGTGCAATAAAAACTTAGTAATGCCCTGAGGGGGAGAGCTACCTCACTGCATTCTTTCCCCACCCACTAGAGATACGGTTGCTAGGAAACTGGACCCTCCCCCTAGGGAGGGACACCTGATCATGGTCAATGATCTGGGAACCTTCCTATAGCTGATTGATTCAAAATGTAGCATTTTGACCAATAGATGCTTGCCAGCAGAAATTGCCCCTGCCTTGGGCATGCTGGGAGGGACCAGAATCTAGAAATGACCCAACTAACCTGCGGACAGCGCGCTCAGCTCTCACCGCTTCACGGTGGGGTTGTATAGGCCCAAGCTGCAGCTTGTAATTTACAATAAAAAGACCCTCATGTGTTTTGCAACACAGTCGATTCCTGTAGATCTTTTGGGGGCTTGCGAACTGGGTATAACAGTACTTTCTCTGGATCAGCAAACATAGGTTCTTCTGCCAGGCTGCTTCTGGCAGAGAGATCTGGGCCTGGGATCTGGGATTGAGGACACTCAACCTAACTCTTTACTGTGCTACCCCGGGACCAGTCAACATAACCCCTCCTGGCAGAGGGAATGGACAGAGAGGCAGCACACAGGAAAGGTGGACACTGAATCCTGCGGCCACAGTGTCACAGACCTGACTGTTAGCCTACACGCGCATTTTCCCGCAGCAGGACCAAATCAGACAGTAGAGAGCAAGGGGAAACCCTGTGCATTCCAACTAGTCATGAAAGAGAGTGAGTGAGCCTTCTAGGGAGAGGTTGTCCCGGACCAAGGGCCTCTCCACAGAAGCAACCAGAGGAGATCCTTGCCACCCACACCCCTTGTGTGGGCATCATAGGGATTCTTGGGATAGCGACCCCAACGTTGAAGCCTCTGCCTTGTGGGTCCACCAGTGTAATCCAGGCAAACAATCCCTGGATCTCAGACAGAACTGCATAATAGTGGCCTGCAAGCCACTGCAATAGTCAAAGAATCCGCACATAGACATTGCGCCTGCTAAAAGTGCATGCGAATAGTGCCAACATCACTTTCCTTACTTAGGCAAAACTGAAACCACAACGCATACTCCCAAACCAGTGAACCTCTCTCATCTTTCTTAAAAAACAGTCCAGAAAACAGAAAGAGACAATCATAGCCCGAACTACAAACTCGAGGAACAGTGAGGGTTATAAATAGCCAGAGGGCTAGAGGCAGACATAAGAACACTCCAGAGAAAAATCAGGACATAATGACCTCACCAGAAAACCCACAAAACAATAGACACTTCAATTCACTAGATATACAAGAAAACAACCTCAAAACTATGTTTCTCCAGCTATTAGAGGCCCATAAAGATGAAATGAACAAAGCCCTCAAAAAAATAGCCAAAGAAATTGAGACTAACCAAGAGGAAACCAAATCATGCTCTCAGAGAAATGACCACAAAAATTGAGCCAAACAGAGAAGAAATGCACAAAGCTCTCAAAGAAATGTCCACACAAATGGAGGCAAATAAAGAAGAAATAAACAAAGCTCTCATAGAAATACAGGCAATTATACCCAAAGAAGTAGAGGCAGAATTAGTGATACACAGAGAGGAAACGGACAAAAAAATAGAAGCTATCATTGAAAAGCAGGAGTCCACATTCAAACAGATGAAGGAAATGGTGCAAGATATGAAAACAGAATTAGAATCAATAAAGAAAACACAAATAGAAAAAAACCAGGAGCTGGAGAACATAGAGAAAAGATCAGGAACTACAAAGATAAGCATCACCAACAGAATACAAGAGATGGAAGAAAGAATCTCAGGAGCCGAAGATACACTTGCGGAAATTGACACATCTCTCAAAGAAAAAATAAAATCAGAAAGGTTCCAAACACAAAACATCCAAGAAATCAAGGACACCATGAAAAGACAAAACCTAAGAATAATAGGAGTAGAAGAAAAAGAAGACATCAGGCTCAAAGGTCCGGAAAATATTTTCAAGAAAATTATAGAAGAAAACTTTCCCAACTTAAAGAAGGAGATGGCCATAAACATACAAGAGGCCTACAGAACACCAAGTAGACTAGACCAGAAAAGAAATTTTTCATGTCACATCATAGTCAAAACACTGAACCTACAAAACAAAGAAAAATTTCTAAAAGCAGCAAGGGAAAAAGGCCAAGTAACATATGAAGGTAGACCTATCAGAATCACACCAGATTTCTCAACAGAAACTATGAAAGCCAGAAGGGCCTGGACAGCAATCATACAGTCCTTAAGGGACCACAGATTCCAACCCAGACTACTATACCCAGCAAAACTTTCAATCAACATAGACAGAGAAATCAAGATATTCAAAGACAATACCAAATTTAAACAATATCTACATAGTAACCCAGCTCTACAGAAGTTACTAGAAGGGAAACTCCAAACCAAAGAAAACAACTACATCTAAGGAGACAGAGGAAATAGATAACTACACAACAAAAAAATCAAAAGGATCCAAGCAATGAAACTCAGTGACACCACCAACACCACATCTAAGGTAAGTAACAATAGTTGGTCACTAGTTTCTATCAACATCAACGGACTCAACTTCCCAATTAAAAGACACAGACTAACAGAATGGTTGCAGAAACAGGATCCATCATTCTGTTGCATCCAAGAAACACACCTATGCAACAAAGATAAACACTACCTCAGAGTAAAGGGCTGGAAAAATGTCTTTCAAGCAAATGGTTCCAGAAAACAAGCGGGAGTAGCCATCCTAATATCTGATAAAATAGACTTTCAACCCAAGTTAATCAAAAAAGATAAGGATGGCCACTATATTCTCATCAAAGGAAAAATCCACTAAGAGGACAACACTATTTTGAATATCTATGCCCCAAATACAAGAGCACCTACATTCGTAAATGAAACAATATTAAAGCTTAAATCACACATTGATCCTAAAACCCTAATAGTGGGAGACTTTAACACTCCACTCTCACCAAGGGACAGATCAACTAGACAGAAAACAAATAGGGAAATAAAAACACTTACAGAGACCCTAAATCAAATGGACCTAATAGATGTCTACAGATCTTTTTATCCAAACTCAAAAGAGTATACCTTCTTTTCATCACCGCATGGAACCTTCTCCAAAATAGACCATAGAGTTGGTCATAAAGAAAGCCTCAACAGATACAAAAAGATTGAAATAATCCCTTGTATTCTATCTGACCACCATGGACTAAAGCTGGACATCAACAACAGAAATAAGAAACAGCCTACACGCACATTGAAACTGAACAACCTGTTACAAAACGACAGCTGGGTTAAGGAAGAAATAAAGAAAGAAATTAAAGACTTCCTAGAATTCAATGAAAATGAAGGCACAACATACCCAAATTTATGGGACACATTGAAAGCAGTGCTCAGGGGAAAACTTATAGCACTAAGTGCCTGCAAGAAGAAATTTGTAACATCACATAAAAACAACTTAATGGCCCAACTGAAAACCCCCCCAAAAAAAGAAGCAGATACACCCAAGAGGAGCAGAAGGCTGGAAAAAATCAAACTCAGGGCTGAAATCAATCAATTAGAAACAAATAAAACTATTCAAAGAATCATTGAAACAAAAAGCTGGTTCTTTGAGAAAATCAACAAGATAGATAAACCCTTAGCCAAACTAAAAAGCAGAGAGAATCTATCCAAATCAACAAATCAGAGATGAAAAGGGTGACATAACTACAGACACAGAGGAAATTCATACAATCATTAGGTCATACTACAAAAGCCTTTATGCCACAAAATTTGAAAATCTAAATGAAATGGACAATTTTCTTGATAGATTCCATCTTCCAACATTAAGTCAATATCAGGTAGAAAGACTGATCAGCCCTATATCCTCCAAGGAAATTGAAGCAGTCATTCACAGTCTCCCCTCCAAAAAAAGCCCTGGGCCAGATGGTTCTATCAGATCTTCAAAGAAGTGCTCACACCAATTCTCCTCAAACTATTCCCCAAAATGGAAACAGAAGGTATATTACCAAACACATTCTATGAAGCAACAGTCACCCTGATACCTAAACCACACAAAGACCCAACAAAATAGAGAACTTCAGACCTATCTCTCTTATGAACATTGATGCAAAAATAGTCAATAAAATACTTGCAAACTGAATCCAAGAACACATCAAAGATATCATCCACCACGACCAAGTAGGCTTCATCCCAGGCATGCAAAGGTGGTTCAACATATGGAAATCCATCAATGTAATCCACCACATAAACAAACTGAAGAAGAAAAAAAACATGATCATCTCCTTAGATGCTGAAAAAGCATTTGACAAAGTCCAACACCCATTCATGTTTAAAGTCTTGGACAGATCAGGAATACAAGGCACATATCTAAACATAGTAAAGGCAATAGACAGCAAGCCTATAGCCAACATCAAACTCAATGGAGAGAAACTTTAATCAATCCCACTGAAATCAGGGACAAGACAAGGCTGCCCACTCTCTCCATATCTCTTCAACATAGTACTTGAAATCCTAGCCAGAGCAATAAGACAACTAAAGGAGATCAAGGGGATACAAATCGGAAAGGAAGTGGTCAAAATGTCACTATTCGCAGATGATATGATAGTATATATGAGCGACCCCCAGAATTCAACCAGAGAACTCCTCCAGTTGATAAACACCTTCAGCAAATTGGCAGGATACAAAATCAACTCAAAAAATACCAAAGACAAAAGGGCCGAAAAAGAAATTAGGGAAACAACACCCTTCACAATAGCCACTAACCAGATAAAGTACCTTCGGGTGACACTAACCAAGCAAGTGAAAGACCTGTTTGAGAAAAATTTCAAGTCTCAGAAGAAAGAAATTGAAGAAGACATTAGAAGATGGAAAGGTCTCCCGTGCTCATGGATTGGTATGATTAACATTGTGAAAATGGCCATCCTGCCAAAAGCAATCTACAGATTCAATGCAATTCCCATCAAAATACCAACTCAATTCTTTACAGACCTTGAAAAAAAGATTCTCAGCTTCATATGGAGAAACAAAAAACCCAGAATCTCCAAAACAATCCTGTACAACAACAGATCATCTGGAGGTATCTCCATCCCCGATCTCAAGTTGTATTACAGAGCAATAGTAATAAAAACTGCATGCTATTGGCATAAAAACAGAAAGGAGGATCAATGGAACCGCATAGAAGACCCAGAAATAAACCCACACACCTATGAATACTCGATTTTTGACAAAGAAGCCAAAACCACACAATGGAAAAAAGACAGCATCTTCTACAAATGGTGCTGGTTCAACTGGATGTCCACATGCAGAAAAATGAAAATAGATCTATATTTATCACCCTACACAAAACTAAAGTCCAAGTAGATCAAAGACCTCAACATAAAACCAGATACTCTAAATCTGTTAGAAGAAAAAGTGGGGAACAGCCTAGAACTCATTGGCACAGGAGACAACTTCCTGAACAGAACACCAACAACACAGGCTCTAACAGCAACAATCAATAAATGGGACCTTATGAAAATGAACAGCTTCTGTAAAGCAAAGGACACTGTCATCAAAACAAAACGCCTGCCTACAAATTGGGAAAGAATCTTCACTAATCCTTTATCTGACAGAGGACTAATATCGAGTATATACAAAAAACTAAAGAAGCTGAAAAGCAACAAACCAAATACTCCAATTAAAAAATGGGGAGCAGAGCTAATCAGAGAATTCTTTACAGAGGAATATCGAATGGCAGAGAAACACTTAAAGAAATGCTCATCCTCATTAGCCATCAGGGAAATGCAAATCAAAATGACCCTGAGATATCACCTTACACCCATCAGAATGGCCAAGATGAAAAACCCAAGTGACAACACATGCTGGAGAGGTTGTGAAGAAAGGAGAACCCTTCTCCACTGCTGGTGGGAATGTAAACTTGTACAACCCATCTGGAAAGCAACCAGGCGCTTTCTCAGACAACTAGGAATAACGCTTCTTCAAGATCCAGCCATACCACTCCTAGGCATATATCCAAAAGAGGCTCAAGTACACAAAAGGACATTTGCTCAACCATGTTTGTAGCAGCTTTATTTGTAATAGCCAGAAGCTGGAAGCAACCCAGATGCCCCTCAACTGAAGAATGGATGCAGAAATTGTGGTACAGCTATACAATAATGGAGTATTACTCAGCAATGAAAAACAGAGAAATCATGAAATTTGCAGGTAAATGGTGGGACCTGGAAAGGATCATCCTGAGTGAGTTGTCCCAGAAGCAAAAAGACATGGTATATACTCACTCATATAGACATACAATGTAGGACAAACCAGCTAAAATATATGCATCTAAAGAAACCAAGCAAGAAAGAGGACCCTAACTAAAATGTTCAATCCCCACCTGAAAGGCAAAGAGGATGGACATCAGAAGAAGAAGAAAAAAACCGGAAACAACCTAGGAACCTGACACCGAGGGCCTCTGAAAGCCTCTGCCCTGCAGACTATCAGAGCAGATGATGAGCCTGATGGCCAACTGTCAGGCAGAGTGAATGGAATTTTATGTAAGAAGTGGGAAATAGTAAGAGCTGGAGAGGACAGGAACTCCACAAGGAGAGCAACAGAACAAGAAGATTTGAACACAGGGAACTTCCCAGAGTCTTATACCCCAACCAAGGACTATTCCTGGAGATAACCTAGAACCCCTGCACAGATGTAGCCCATGGCAGGTCAGTGTCCAAGTGGGTTACCTAGTAATGGGAAGAGGGACTGCCTCTGACATAATCTGATTGGCCTGCTCTTTGATCACCTCCCCCTGAGGGGGGAGCAGCCCTATCAGGCCACAGAAGAGGACAATGCAGCCACTTTTGAAGAGAACTGATAGACTAAGACCAGAAAGGAGAGGAGAACCTCACCTATTAGTGGACTTGGGGAGAGGCATGCATGCAGAAACGGGAGGGAGGGTGGGATCGGAGGGGAGGAGGGTCGGGCTTATGGGGGGATCCAAAATGAATAAAGTATAATTAATAAAAAAATTAAAATAGTTAAAAAAAACCAGATACTCTAAATCTGTTAGAAGAAAAAGTGGGGAACAGCCTAGAACTCATTTTAGAAGACAACTTCCTGAACAGAACACCAACAACACAGGCTCTAAGAGCAACAATCAATAAATGGGACCTCATGAAAATGAAAAGCTTCTGTAAAGCAAAGGACACCATCATCAAAACAAAACAACTGCCTACAGATTGGGAAAGAATGTTCACTAATTCTTTATCTGAAAGAGGACTAATATCCAGTATATACAAAGAACTAAAGAAGCTGAAAAGCAGCAAACCAAGTAATCCAATTAAAAAATGGGGAACAGAGGTAAACAGAGAATTCTTTTTTTTTTTTTACTCTATTCTTTTTTTTTTTCTTATCAGTTACATTTTATTAACTCTGTACCCCAGCCGTGTCCCGATCCCTCATTCCCTCCCAGTCCCTCCCTCCCTCCCTCATCTCCACCATGCCCCTTGCAAAGTCCACTAATAGGGGGGACCTCCTCCCCATTCATCTGATCCTGTTTTATCAGGTATCTTCAGGACTGGCTGCATAGCTCTCCTCTGTGGCCTAATAGGACTGCTCCTCCCTTGGGGGATGGGGAGGCCAAAGAGCCAGTCATTGAGTTCCTGTTAGAAATAGTCCTTGTTCCCCTCACTATGGGAAACCAATTGGTTACTGAGCTACCACAGGCTACATCTGAGCAGAGGTTCTAGGTTACATTCATACATGGTCCTTGGTTGCATGTCAGTCTCAGAAAAGACCCTGTGCCCAGATATCTTTGGTCCTTGTGGGGCTCCTATCCTTTCCTCATTAGACTAACTCCCTTTCTTTCTTATGATTCCCTGTACTCTGCCAAAGGTTTGGTCATGAGTCTTTGCTTTGAAAACACTGCTAGTTCTTGACAGAGGAATATCGAATGGCAGAGAAACACTTAAAGAAATGTTCATCCTCATTAGCCATCAGGGAAATGCAAATCAAAATGACCCTGAGATATCACCTTACACCCATGAGAATGGCCAAGATGAAAAACTCAAGTGACAACAATTGCTGGAGAGGTTGTGGAGAAAGGGGAACCCTCCTCCACTGCTGGTGGGAATGTAAACTGGTACAACCACTCTGGAAATCTATCTGGTGCTTTCTAAGACAATTAGGAATAGTGTTTCCTCAAGATCCAGCTATACCACTGCTAGGTATATACCCAAACTTTGCTCAAGTACACAAAAGAGATATTTGCTCAACCATGTTTATAGCAGCTTTATTTGTAATAGCCAGAACCTGGAAACAACCCAGATGTCCATCAACGGAGGAATGGGTACAGAAATTGTGGTATTTTTACACAATGGAATACTACTCAGCAATCAAAAAGGAGGAAATCATGAAATTTGCAGGCAAATGGTGGGATCTAGAAAAGATCATCCTGAGTGAAACATCCCAGAAATTGAAAAATAAACACAGTATATACTCACTTATATAGACCTATAAGATATGACAAACATAATGAAATCTATACACATAAAAAAGATAATCAAGAGAGCGGACATGGGGTTATATGATCAATCCTCATTTAGAAAGACAGATGGGATGTGCATTGAACGTATGACAGGTGTCGACTGAGCGCATCTGAAAGTCTCTAACTAGCAGTGTTTTCAAAGCAGATACAAAGACTCATGACCAAACCTCGGCAGAGTACAGGGAATCATATGAAAGAAGTGGAGTTAGTATGATGAGGAAAGGATAGGAGCCCCAAAAGGACCAAATATATCTGGACATAGGGTCTTTTCAGAGACTGACATTCAACCAAGGACCATGTATGGATATAACCTAGAACCTCTGCTCAGATATAGCCTGTGGTAGCTCAGTAACCAATTGGTTTCCCATAGTGAGGGGAACAAGGACTATTTCTAACAGGAACTCAATAATTGGCTCTTTGACCTCCCTACCCCCCAAGGGAGGAGCAGTCCTGTTAGGCCACAGAAGAGGGCTTTGCAGCCAGTCCTGAAGATACCTGATAAAACAGGATCAGATGAATGGGGAGGAGGTCTCCCCTATTAGTGGACTTGGAAAGGGGCATGGTGGAGATGAGGGAGGGAGGGTGGGATTGGGAGGGAATGAGGGATTGGGATACAGCTGGGATACAGAGTTAATAAAATGTAACTGATAAGAAAAAATAAAATTAAAAAAGTAAAAATAACTTAATAATACCACTAGAGTGATCTATGTATATTTTTTGTCAAGTTCAGTTGCGATATTCTAAGTAAAAGACCAAATATAAATTATTTGAGCTCACTAAAGTTTATATGAAAGAAAAAGAATTATTGATGATGCCAATGTAGTTACTTATAATGATAAAAATGAGATTTTACTAAACAAAATAAATTAATTTCAAGAGTAACCAACAACTTCTTAGTTTTTAAGCATATAAATAAAGTTTTCATAATTTTTGTCTTATCAAAAGTAATTTTGGTAGTATATGTTCAACACCACAAAAATCAAATACCTAACTTATTTGAATCTAATCAATACAGGAATGTATGTAAGGCTTTCTAAGAAAACAAATTTGAAGATAATTTATGGAAGCCACTCAAAGAACAGACTTTGTAAGATCAAAATGAACTTAGAATTACTATATATGCAAAATGATAGATTATAAAATATTTAGTTGACAGTACAGAAACCATATTTTAATACTAAATACATTATAAATGGGACCTTGAACAGCAGAAGAAAATCTAGTGAGTCAGTCTTAAGTCTATCTACCATGTAAGCAATTGAAGAAAAAACAAAAACACAACATATCATATCATATTGGTAAATACGATAATCTTCAATTCAGTAATTTGTAGTCTTAAGTCTATCTACCTTGTATGTAACAGCCAAGATAAACACATTGGCAAATATGACAAAGCTTAAATTCTAAAGATAGGAAAAATTTGCTAGAAGATAAGAAAACATATTACATAAATTTCCATTTGAAATTTTTTAGAACTCAATGTATATGTAGACAAAAGTTTTGAGCATGAGAGAATATTGAACAAAATAAGAGTGTGAATAATAAGGTGGATATTTTTTATAACAAATGCTTGAGTTAAAAACAGTTGCATCTACATAGCTCAGAGAGAAAGAGAAATACATGGAAGTTGGAAAACCCACAGAATCAGAGAACTTAATTGTCAAACCATGCTATCATTTTCTATTATAGGTTAAAATGAAATGATTATGCCTCATATGTACTTATATATATTTAACTTAACATATATCATATAAAAGAAATATCAATCAAGATATCTGGTATAATCAAAAATAATAAAATATCATTAAGGAAACAATAAATAGATGCCATTAAATTAAATGAAAAAATAATTACAGTTTTCTCAATCCATCAAAAATAAATGAGAAAAAGAAAAAAGAAAATAATTAATGAAGGGCAAGGGGAAATATTTACTATATAAAGATGGAACATAAAGCAATATGTAATAATTCAAAAATAATTATAGTTACAAATATTTTTTTCATTAAACCAAATGCTTTTAGGAATCATATGGAACTGATTACTCAAATTTCTGAGGATATAATCCAGGCTCCGAGGTACAATGTAGAATAAGCCAGAATAGCTATTCAGATTTTATCTGATGATAGTCGTACATATGATTATGAGTGAAATTCATGTATAGAATATTTTCTTGTTCCTAGGTCTCATTTCTTCCCAAGGGCTTCTGTAATTGGCCCTTCTCTGTGCATCCTCTGCCTTCTATGCTCTCCACAGCATCATTATCAGAGAAACAGCAGGACATAGCACGGTGAATATGCTAAAGGACCAAGGAAGCACTTATAATCAGTCACTGCATTATTCCTGTGTAACTTTTAAAACTATGAGGACAACACAGGAAAGTTTTACTCTTAGACCCCCTAGTGATCAGAATACTGGGTGTGATAACATGTATCAGTAGTTGCACATGGAATCAGGAGCAGTACTTACTTTTTCAGCAACCAAAGTCACTGAATAGTTGGAGATTTGGTTAGTAGTTTTAAAAGTCACTCTTTAGTGACTACTTTGTAACAATGGAGGGTGATGAGAGTAAACTTTGACAGTTTTGCCAAGTTTGGAAAGAGTTTCATCTCTCTCGGTGAGAATGACATGCAATGGCAGTTTTAGCGTCCTGATCCATCCATACCTTCAGATATCTTGAAGGCGGCAGTTGCAGAGAAGTCATAAATTTATTTGTCAGTTATAGATGTCAAAAGAAAATTTACCCAACTATTAGCTTATTATATACAAAAGTTAGGTCAGGAGTGTGTGTGGGGAGGCACAAAACAGAAACTAAAGCACTCAGTAACAATTATTCGTCAGGTTGCACTGTAAGGCAAATAAACAGGTTTCCTGATTGTCAGTAAATGGTTCACAGCGAAGATGATCTCAGTTTCATTAGTGGTATAGAAACCGATCATTTGTCGTTGGTCTTGGAATTAACTCTCATGGACTCAACGGATCACACAAAAAGATGATATGAAAGAAAGAAGTAGAATCATTGAGAAGAAAGGTTTCAATGAGAGAAGTGGAATAAGAGGGAATATTGGAGAGTGAAAAGTAATTAACATTATTATATACATGTATGAAGCTTTCAAATAGAAATAACATAAAAGTCATTTAGTAATGTTTTATAGGTTTTTCTAAAGGCAAACAAAAGGGCATTCCAAAAGTAAAAGTAAACAGATATTAAACAGAAAAGTTCAAACTGGTGGGAACATTCACAAAAAAGGAAATTCCCAGAGAATCATACAACCTACTAGAGGTTGAGGACATGCAAATAACATATAATCATAGAATAAATCCATTTTTTAAATGTAGCTAAGTACTTCTGTGGTTTCTATTTCTTCAGCTAAGATCTTGATTCTTTAGTCATTAAGCTGAAAGCCTGCTTCCCACTTTTGTGTTCCTTTCTTCAGCCCTTTACCAAAATCAGCAACAGCCTTGTATACACAACCTTATTTTTTCTCTGATTTTCCATTAGATTTACTCCACTGACACTTTCATTCACACAATTTCAGACTAAGTTCTTGTCAAGGCTGAGAGCAGCTTTCATCTTGTCAAATGCAATGCTCACTTTGAGCCCTCATCTATCTTGATCATGAACCTTCTTGACCTGCCAAGGCAATTTCTTGTTTTCTTTCCAAAAGCCCTACTTCATGTAATCCATTATTACGTCACTTTCATCATCCCAAACTCCAGATTTTCAAAACATCTATAAAATCTACAAGCATATCTTTTATATTTTTTCTTGTTTTCATTTCTTGTCTCTGATTTCATCTAATTCTTTGGTTTCATTTGTTCATTTACAGATTAACACCCTAGAAACCTTTTCCTGTGAGCCATGTGTTCTTGTACCAATACTCCGTGAAATATGAATGATTATTTCTAATATTACTTTAAATATAATTGACTTTACCTATCCACACATTCCAATATTTTTTGTGTAAATAAATAACAGAACCACCATTTTGTGATTTCAGAATAAATTGTTTTCTGTAATTTGATTGTTTCCACTTTCAGACTTTATGGTGCATTTGGCAGAGATTGTTGCTCAATACTGGTTTAAATGCTTTCAGAAACACTTAGTTTCTTCTTGACCACTGCCAATAGCCACCAATCCTGACACTCTTGTTTAAATCATGAAAACAGTGTGCTATGTGCCCTCTCTCTTTGTTAAAAAAAAAAAAGGTTTATTTTCTGTACAGAATGTAAAATGTTTTATAAAGCCTGCAGCAAAATCTGGTGAGCTTGCTTTCATACTCAGTAAACAATAAATGACTCACTGAAGAGCATTTTACATAAGTATATGTCTTGTTTGATACTAGTAACCTTCTCCTTTGGTCTTATAGTCATACTAATATCCCTTCAAGGGGCTGTGACTTAGAATTCCACCATCCATTCATTTAGGACTATAGAACTTGCTGCACTCTCCAAGGATATTTCAAAGATCTGATGGTTCCATATCTTCCATTTGCCCCAAGGGGTTAGAAAGTTGTTAGACCAGGGGAGCTGATTCAGAACAAGAGTGAGGTCAGCATGTGTCCAAACCCCAGAAAATCTCATCCTGAGAATGGCAAGAGTAGGACTGCTTTCTTCCTGCTCTGGGTCTGTATGTCCTGATGCAGGTAGGCTTGATACACCCTCCCCCGGCGCCCTACCCTAACCACGTATGGGGTAGTCACATAGCCTGGTGGCCAGGTTACAGGTTAAATTTTATGTCTCCTTATATGGATATATTCAGCAAACACCCAAAATTACTCATTATGCAAATTAAGCTTTTTCAGCCAATGATCTACACTCACCATGAACACGCCCCTCCCCAAGGTTTATAGAGCACTCCTCCCCCCTCCCAATAAAGAAAGCTGTTTCACTGAAAACTCTCCCTGGAGAAGGCTATTTCTCCTGCACTCAAGCAAAGGGAGATCCTGCCGCACCCTACCTGACTCCGCTAAGCTTCCCTCTCTCCAGGGCAGCCCAAAGCCCAATGGTGCCTGGATACCCTGATGGGAAAAGCAGAGCCTGAGGCACATGTTCCCACATTCTTTATTCATTACTAAGGTTTTTCACATGATTATATTTCTTTCAAAAAAGCAAGTATGATTATGTTCCTACATAATTTATTTTCTCATGTCATATTTTATCCAAAGAAATTTTCTGTGTTCCCAGATTTCCACCCCAAAAGGTTCCTGTGTATATCTGACATAATCTTAGATGTCCTTATTTATACGTATTTGAGAATCATGACATAAGGAATATAATAAAATTTAGATTATATGAGGATAAACTTTAAAAATTAGAACATGTGTGGGACATATAACAATAAATAGAATTAATTAAATGTAAACGGTGTATATTTCTTGTGGCTGTTAGAAAGAGATATCTCTCATAGATATGTATTTGAATATTGATTCTTGAGATGATGGAAATATTTTTATGGGATAGGAAAGTCTTGATGGAACAAGTATGTCACTGGGGTGAGGTTTTTTTTTAAGATTTTATAATTCCCTATTTGCCTTGGGCTGGACAAATATTTCTACCTACTCTGTCTCAATAACCTCACCATCCATCTCCCAAACTTCATCAATGCCATCCATTTTGGGTGACTGTTCAGGCAGCAAACTGTCTCTGTCTCTCCCCACAACCCTCGAAGCTGCTAGCATGTACTTCCTATTTACTCAGATAATTAATTTCATTCTTTCTCAAGTTTCTGGTGGGATTGAAGACTAGATAGTCACAGTTTTACAGTTAGGTTATATACTTAGAATTTAAAGGGATGTTTTAGGTCTAGATAGATGTTTTTTTAGGTTGATAGACAAAAACTATATTAAAAATAACTTAGGTACAAAGCTTTAGTCCCTCATAGGTAGGATATTTTCTTCAAGGCTGTCAAATACATTTATATACTGAACGTTATATATATATTAGTGGGATGGGTTTTTTAATAGTCTACTCCACTTCTAGTTAAATAATTCCTTCACTTTTGAAATTAAAGACATGATCTTCCAGCTTCCTGCTCTGATTGACTTTTCCATACCTACTCTGTCATTATGAAATAAACTTTCTCTATTAAGTTATTTTAGTAATAATGGTTTATCAAAGCAACAGAACACTAACAAATACATATCTGAACTTCAGAAACATCCAGAAAAATTTCAAGGGACAAAAATAAGTATCATTTTTAAACATCGAAATGGGCAATTGTTTTTTTTATATTATTTTCCTTTCAAAATTTTGAGAATAATCAATTTTAATTGCATAAGAATTAATGAGCATAATAATGAAATATCTAATAGTGTCTATCATGCAATTTTAATAGTACTAACACAAAAGAAATTTTTCCTTTTAGTTTTTCCATAGTTTTATGGAGGAGTTTGTTAACAAATATATAACAGTGTACTTAAGCAGTAACTTTGTACATAGACCAAATAGTAAATTCGTAGCAGAGTTTATAGAATCCAGTTTCAATTTGAAGATCCTCATAGTTTATGTAAAATTTTATGATCATCAAATTATTTTGCATAGTACACATTGATATCCACAAATTTCATTAAAGATGAACAAATAATCAGTAACTAAAATACTAATATGAGAAATAGCAAAGAAAAGGATTCTTTTTATCTTAATTTCATGTAGAGTTTTATATATCTATATGTATGTATACATATTGTGCAAATACAGACACATATGCACATAAAATTTTTACATATTTGACATTGTATTTTCTCTCTTTTATAAAAAGTATCTGAGATAATAGACTTACAAGGAGGAATGTTTGCTTTGGCTTGATGTTTTACACACATCAGTTGTGTTTTCTTTGGACTGCTTCTAAGGCAGCTCATTATTATAAAGGCTCATAGTGGAGAAAGGTTCTCCTCATAGCAGGGACAGGAAGAAGTGTCTAGGCTTCCACAGTCCCCTTCGGTGGTATGAAACCTCATACATCACCCTGAGTTTCACTGCTAAATGGAAATGAATTCACAATCAGTTCTTTATCCTGTGGATGTTTTAGAAGTATTGCAAGAGGCCTGAAGACATAGCTCAGAAGTATAGACCACAGGCTGTCCTTCCAAAGGTCCTGAGTTCAATTCCCAGCAACCACATGCTGGCTCTATAACCATCTATAGAGAGATTATAAATAAGTAAGTAAGTAAGTAAGTAAGTAAGTAAGTAAGTAAGTAAGTAAGTAAATAAGTAAGTTAGTTAGTAAATAAATAAATAAATCTTAGAAGCATTTGAATCCATACTCTAAGATTTTCCTCTAAATCCAAAAGTTGATACTCATTTCCAAGTACAAAATGGCCTTTATCTTGGCTGAGAGTCAAAAGTCCCAAAGTTGTAAGTTTTCTAGCAATGCTCAAAAGTCCAGTTTAAAAAAAAAAAGAGAGAGAGAGAGGACCCTAACTAAAATGCTCAATCCCCATCCTGAAAGGCAAAGAGGATGGACATCAGAAGAAGAAGAAAACAGGAAACAACCTAGGAACCTGCTACAGAGGGCCTCTGAAAGCCAGAAGAAAACAGGAAACAACCTAGGAACCTGCCACAGAGGGCCTCTGAAAGCCTCTTCCCTGCAGACTATCAAAACAGATGCTGAGCCTGATGGCCAACTGTTGGGCAGAGTGAATGGAATTTTATGTAAGAAGTGGGAAATAGTAAGAGCTGGAGAGGACAGGGTCTCCACAAGGAGAGCAACAGAACAAGAAGATTTGAACACAGGGAACTTCCCAGAGACTCACACTCCAACCAAGGACTATTCCTGGAGATAACCTAGAACCCCTGCACAGATGTTGCCCATGGCAGGTCAGTGTCCAAGTGGGTTACATAGTAATGGGAAGAGGGACTGCCTCTGACATAATCTGATTGGCCTGCTCTTTGATCACCTCCCCCTGAGGGGGGAGCAGCCTTACCAGGTCACAGTAGAGGACAATGCAGCCACTTTTGATGAGAACTGATAGACTAAGACCTGAAAGGAGAGGAGAACCTCCCATATCAGTGGACTTGGGGAGGGGCATGCATGCAGAAAGGGGAGGGAGGGTGGGATCGGGAGGGGAGGAGAGAGGGGCTTATGGCGGGATACAAAATGAATAAAGTGTAATTAATAAAAAAATTAAAAAAAAAAAAAACCTCTCCTAAGTTAGAGAGCTACTTTGTTCCTGTAATTTAACTTGTGTATTTCCAAAATGGGGTTGTGTGAGAGTCAGGAGGTAAAATTCCCATTTCAAAGGAGGGAAATGGAACATAGAAAGGAAGGGACAGGCCAACTCAAGACTGAAGTATTTCAGGACAAAGGCTATACCCTGCAACTCCTCTGTATTCTCTAGGCACACCATGGGAAGGTTTGGGCTCAGAAGATTTGCAGAGCTTCCTTTGCGGTTCTGTTGAATGTCTGCTTATTGTCTCTCATGAGCAGTCTATGCACAAAGTTTGCAGCTTCCCTTAGTGGCATTTTATTGGATGTCATAATTCTTTCTGGAAATTTGAATGTCCCTATCAGCATGTCTTCAATCTCAGGTTTGCTGCATCATACATCACCTTCTCAGGAACATGCTGAAGTGCTTTTAGGTACTTTAACCCTACCATGTATTTCTTTGAAATCTCTGAAAGCTGCCTTGACTTCATAACTCTTTTTTCCTCATTATTATAAAACTAGTAGCATGTGGGAAATGTCTACAACAGTCACTTAGTATGAGATCTATTTGCCCAATCTAACCATGCCTGCAGGTACATCTGAGGTTCTATTTGGTGAACAGGAGAAAACCATTGCTTAGGCTGTTGTAGACTAATGAGGTGCCCTGGATGATTTCTGACACAAATCAGTGTTTATAATCTCTGATCCAGTGATGACCTTAGCATTGATGACAGGGCTGCACACACACTGCATGTATGATATTCCTTCTTCTGTTTCTCCAGCTCTGTAAAGCACCTGATGATCACAGGCTGTTTACAGTGAGTAATGGCAAAGTAAGGACACCAATTCTTTGCCACTCACATGGAACCATACTTACCTGAGGAGACAGTTTGGGCCTGGACACTCCAAAGCCCTGGCAGTGACACTCGCTAATTTTTCTGTCCATTGAGACTTTTGCTAAACCCAGTACTTTCCTTCTCATTTTCTTTTAAATAAGTCAGACAAGCAACAGATTTTGGTGAACTTCTAAGTTACTGTATTTTACTTCTTATCCCATAGAGTGGTTCTTCAATAAATCTCTTGCAGATCAAATCCTGACTTGGACCTACTTCTCAGAACTCTCAAAGGCAAGAGCTATTCTAGCTCCTCATAAAGATCTCTAAACTCTATATATTTTTAAAAACATTCTTCTGTTGATTTTCTTTCTTTCACTTTTTTTTTCTTTTCTGAACATCTATTAAGCTTTTGCTTGTATGAGACAAGTTTTTTTTTCATTTTTTCATTTTTATTTTCATGAATTACAGTTTATTCACTTTGTATTCCCCCTGTAGCTCCTTTCCTCTTCCCCTCTCAATCCCATCCTTCCTCCCCCTTCTCCACCCATGTGCCTCCTGAGTCCACTAATGGGGGAGGTCCTCCTCTCCTTCCCTCTGATCCTAGTCTAACAGGTCTCATCAGGAGTGGCTGCATTGTCTTCCTCTGTGGCCTGGTAAGGATGCTCCCCGCTCAGGGGGAGGTGATCAAATAGCAGGCCAATCAGTTCATGTCAGAGACAGTCCCTGTTCCCATTACTATAGAACCCACTTGGACACTGAACTGCCATGGGCTACATCTGTGCAGGGGGTCTAGTTTATCTCCATGAATGGTCCTTGGTTGGAGTATGAGTCTCAGAAAAGACTCCTGTGCCCAGATTTTTTGCTTATGTTGCACTCCTTGTGGAGTTCCTGTCCTCTCCAGGTCTTACCATCTCCCCTTCTTTCATAAGAAACAAGTTTTAGAAAACCAAATGCAAACATAAATTTACTGAATTTTGAGAACTGAAGATCTGAATGAGTTTTGGAAAATGATGAGTACTCACATCCAAGGGTGTTAATCATGATGATGGAGTTCTATGAGAAATTAACCTTTAATCCTGTATTTCTCACATAAGGATTCCAACCAGGTAACTCATAGGATTCTCCAATGTTTATTAGTGAAAACAATGAAAATAAAAGTGACACCTTATAATAATAATAATAATGTGCAGAAAAATAATTTACTTTGTAAGTTTAAAACTTTTTATAAAGATTTTAACCTTTATTTTTATGCTCTAATAATATATGACAATTTCTTTCACATAGAAAATTCATAGAGTGTCTATGTGACAGAGTAAAATTTGAAGTTCTGTTCATCAGGGTGACCAGGGAAGACTAGGTCAGTGTCCCCCAGCCCAGCAGTGTTTACCTTCTGTCATGCCAGATGCATAAAAGGAAGTCAATCCATCATTATTATGAATCATTTCTTCTTTTCATGCATACAGTGGCTGTTCATAAAGGGCTACTTTATGCTTCTTGCACCTTGACAAATAATAAATTGAAAAACCCCAAAATGTCAAACTTGTTAACATTAGACACAATTTAAATATGTATTTGGTTTTGATTTGGTACATCAGGAAAACGTAAGGTATTTTTGAACAGTATTCCTGGTTTAGACTTCATTTTATCCCAAGATAAAGGGATCAGGGGTATCTTCATATTAGAGGAATGTATAATATAAAAAAATATTTTGCCTTTGCTCAATTTTAATTAGTTAAAATATATTTTTTACTCATACATTTATTTTATTTTTTAATTTTTTAATGTTTTTATTTTTAAATAATTTTATACATTCACTTGTACCCCAGCTGTAGTCCTTTCCCTCCCAATCCTCCCCTCCCTCCCTCCCTCATCTCCTCCCTGCCCCTTTCCGAGTCCACTGAGAGGGGATGTCCTCCTCTCCTTCCATCTGTTCCTAGCTTATCAGGTATCTTCAGGATGGTTGCAATGTCCTTATCTGTGGCCTAGCAAGGCTGCTCCTCCCTGGTGTGAGGAGAAGCTCATGAGTTCATGTCAGAAACAATTCCTGTCCCCCTTACTAGGGAACCCACATGGATACTGAGCCACCATGGGCTATTTCTGAGCAGGGGTTGTAGGTTATATTCATGCATGGTCCTTGGTTGGATAAACAGTCTCATAGAAGACCTTGTGGTGTCCCTGTTGCCTCTAGGATATACTAATTCCTCCTTCCTTCATATGATTCCCTACACTCTGTCGAAGGCTTGGTTATGGGTCTTAGCATCTGCTTTGACACACTGCTAGGTAGAGTCTTTCAGGTGCCTTCTGTGGTAGGCTACTGTCCTGTTACTTGTTTTCTCCTATTTCCAATGTCCATCCCCTTTGTCTTTCTAGATGAGGATTGATCATCTTACCCTTGGAACTTTTTCTTGTTTATCTTCTTTAGGTGTACATATTTTAGTATTTTATCCTATCTTATGGGTCTATATAAGTGAGGATATACCATGTGTGTCTATCTGCTATTGGGATATTTCACTCAGGATGATTGTTTCTAGATCCCACCATTTGCCTGCAAAAGTCATGATTTCCTCTTCAAACATTATAATCTCTTACCATCTTTGTTGTGCTTATTTTATAGAATTTATTATTTATAGTGTAGAATTTGAAATCAAAATATAGTATTCTGTGTTTGTGTTATAACTTACGATAAGAAGAGATGTATTTTCTACAACCTCTCTGTTGTATTTCTAGTGTAGTTTGGGAAATAGTAAATCTTTTGTATTTATATCACACATATTCATTTTGAATCTTGCTGTAAACATTTTTTTCTTCCAAATTTCTAATAATTAAGTTAAGGATATAAAATATATTAAAACTTTAAAAAAAAAAGTCATGATTTCCTTGTTTTTAATTGCTGAGTAATATTCCATTGTGTAAAAGTACAATTTCTGCATCCATTCCTCCTTTGATGGACATCTGGGTTGTTTCCAGTTCTGGATATTACAAATAAAGCTGCTACAAACATGGCTGAGCAAATGTCTTTGTTGTGTACTTGAACATCTTTTGGATATATGCCTAGGAGGGATATAGCTGGATCTTGAAGTAGCACTATTCCTAATTGTCTGAGAAAGCGCCAGATTGATTTCCATAGTGTTTGTACCAGTTGACATTCCTACCAGCAATGGAGGAGGGTTCCCCTTTCTCCACAGCCTCTCCAGCTTGCATTATCTCTTGAGTTTTTGATCTTAGCCATTCTGACTGGTATAAGGTGAAATCTCAGGGTCATTTTGATTTGCATCTCTCTGATCGTTAGGGATGTTAAACATCTCCTTATGTGTTTCTCTGCTATTCTATATTCTTCTACAGAGAATTCTCTTAGCTCCATACCCCATTTTTTAATTGGGTTACTTGAATTATTGGCTTTTAACTTCTTATTTCTTTATATATTCTAAATATCAGCCCTCTGTCAGATGATGGGTTGGTGAAGATCCTTTCCCAACCTGTAGGCTGTCATTTTGTTCTAAGGACAGTGTCTTTTGCTTTACAGAAGCTTTTCAGTTTCATGAGGTCCCATTTATTGATTGTTGCTCTTAGGGCCTGTGCGGCTGATGTTCTGTTCAGGAAGCTGTCTTAGGTGCCAATGAGTTCTACGGTGTTCCCCACTTTTTCTTCTAACTGATTTAGAGTATCTGGTTTTATATTGAGGTCTTTGATCCACTTGGACTTTAGTTTTATGCAGGGTGATAGATTCGGATCTATTTTCATTTTTCTGTATGTAGACATCCAGTTGGAACATCACCATTTGTTTAAGATGCTGTCTTTTTTCCATTGAATGGTTTTGGCTTCTTTCTCAAAAAATAACTATTCATAGGTGTGTGGGTTTATTTCTGGGTCTTCTATTCAGTTCCATTGATCCACTTTTCTGTTTCTATGCCAGTTCCAAGCAGTTTTTATTATTATTGTTTTGTAGTACAACTTGAGAATAAGGAATGGTGATACCTCCAGTGTACCTGTTGTTGTACAGGATTGTTTTGGAAATTCTGGGTTTTTTGTTACTCCATATGAAGGTGAAAATTTTTCTTTCAAGATCTGTAAAGAATTGTGTTGGTATTTTGATGGGAGTTGCATTGAATCTGTAGATTGCTTTTGGCAGGATGACCATTTTAACAATGTTAATCCTACTGATCCATGAGCATGGGAGATCTTTCCATCTTCTGATGTCTTCTTCAATTTCTTTCTTCAGAGACTTGAAGTTTTTTTCAAACAGGTCTTTCACCTGCTTACTTAGAGTCACCCCAAGGTAATTTATGTTATTAGTGGCTATTGTGAAGGGTGTTATTTCCCTGATTTCTTTCTCGGCCCTTTTGTCTTGAGTATACAGTAGGGCTTCTGATTTTTTTGAGTTAATTTTGTATCCTGCCACTTTGCTGAAGTTGTTTATCAGCTGAAGGAGTTCTCTGGTTGAGTTTTTGGGATCACTTAGGTATATATACTATCATGTCATCTCCAAATAGTGAAACTTTGATTTCTTCCTTTCTGATTTGTATTCCCTTGATTTCCCTTACTTGTCTTATTGCTCTAGCTGGGAATTCAAGTACTATGTTGAAGAGATATGGAGACAATGGGAAGCCTTGCCTTGTCCCTGATTTCAGTGGGATTGATTTAAGTTTCTCTCCAGTGAGTTTGATGTTCTCTATAGGCTTAGTGTATATTGCCTTTACTATGTTTAGGTATGTGCCTTGTATCCCTGATCTCTCCAAGACTTTAAATATGAATGGGTGTTGGATTTTGTCAAATGCTTTTTCGGCATCTAGAGAGATGACCATGTGGTTTTTATCCTTCAGTTTGTTTATATGGTGGATTGCATTGATGGAATTCCATATATTGAACCACCCTTGCATGCCTGGGATGAAGCCTACTTGGTCGTGGTGGATGATATCTTTGATGTGTTCTTGGATTTGGTTTGCAAATATTTTATTGAGTATCTTTCCATCAATGTTCATAAAAGAGATCGGTCTGACGTTCTCTTTTTTTTGTTGGCTCTTTATGTGGTTTAGGTATTAAGGTGATTGTTGCTTCATAAAATGAGTTTGGTAATGTTCCTTCTGTTTTTATTTTGTGGAATAATTTGAAGAGAATTGGAGTTAGCACTTCTTTGAAGGTCTGGTAGAATTCTTTACTGAAACCATCTGGCCCTGGGCTTTTTTTTGGAAAGGAGGCTGTTGATGGCTATGTCAATTTTCTTGGGGGATATAGGGCTGTTCAATCCTTCTACCTGATCTTGACTTAATTTTGGTAGATGTAATCTGTCAAGAAAACTGTCCATTTCCTTTAGATTTTCAAACTTTGTGGCATATAGACTTTTGTAGTATGACCTAATTATTGTTAGTATTTCCTCATTGTCTGTAGTTATGTTCCCCTTCTCATTTCTGATTTTGCTGATTTGGATATTTTCTCTCTGCCTTTTAGTTAGTTTGGCTAAGGGTTTGTCTATCTTGTTAATTTTCTCAAAGAACCAGCTCTTGGTTTCATTAGTTCTTTAAATTGTTTTATTTGTTTCTAATTGATTGAGTCAGCCCTGAGTTTGATTATTTCCAGCTGTCTGCTCCTCTTGGGTGTTTCTTTTTTTTTTTTTCTAGGGCTTTCAGTTGTGCCATTAAGTTATTTGTATGAGATGTTACAAATTTCTTCTTAAAGGCACTGAGTGCTATGAGTTTTCCTCTAAGCACTGCTTTCATTGTGTTCCATAAATTTGGGTATATTGTGCCTTCATTTTCATTGAATTCTAGGAAGTCTTTAATTTCTTTCTTTATTTCATCCTTAACCCAGCTGTCATTGAGTAGTAAGTTGTTAAGTTGCCATGTGTGTGGGGTATAAAAGTCTAGGTTGGCATCTGTGGTCTTTAGAGCCTGCATGATATCTGCCCAGGCCCTCCTGGCTTTCATAGTTTCTGATGAGATGTCCGATGTGATTCTGATAGGTCTACCTTTATATGTTACTTGGCCTTTTTCCCTTGCTGCTTTTAGTATCTGTTTTGTAGATTAATTGTTTTGACTATGATGTGGTGTGAGGAGTTTCTTTTCTGCTCTAGTCTATTTGGTGTTCTGTAGGCCTCTTGCATGTTTGTGGACATCTCTTTCTTTAGGTTGGGGAAATTTTCATCTATGGTATTCTTGAAAATATTTTCTGGACTTTGGAGTCTGGAATCCTCTTCTTCGTCAATTCCTATTATTCTTAGATTTTGCCTTTTTATGGTGTCCTTGATTTCTTGGATGTTTTGTGTTTGGAATTTTTCTGATTTCACTTTTTCTTTGAGAGAAGTATCAATTTCTGCGAGTGTATCTTTAGCACCTGAGATTCTCTCTTCCATCTCTTGTATTGTGTTGGTGATGCTTACATTTGTGTTTCCTCCTCTTTTCTCTAATTTCTCCAGTTCCAGTGTTTTCTCATTTTGTGTTTTCTTTATTGATTCTAATTCTGTTTTCATGCCTTGCAACATTTCCTTCATCTGTTTGAATGTGGATTCCTGTGTCTCCAAGATGGTCTTTATTGTTTTGTTTGTTTCCTCTCTTAATACCACTACTTCTGCCTCCATTTGTTTGGCTTTATTTGCCTGTGTTTCTTTAAGAGCTTTGTTCACTTCGTTTTTCTTTGTTTTCATTTGGGAGGCCAAATCTTTGAGAGATTTATTTTGTTTCCTTTTTAACTCTTTGAATCTGTATGGCTATTTATCTGAGAGATTTGTTGGTTTCCTCTTTATGTGCCTCAAATAACTGGATAATCATAGCTTTAAAATCATTTTCTTGTGTTTCTGATGAGTTGGAATATCCATTAATTTGGGGGGTTGCCGGTGAAGCCATGATATCTTGATTTATGTTGGTTGTGTTCTTTTTCCGACCCCTGGCCATTTGGTTATCGGTAGTGTTCACTGTTTGTTCCTGGATTCTGCATATCAGACTGGTCTTTCTGTGGTGTCTGGAGAATTCTTCAGAAAAATGAGGGAGATCCAGTGGTTTCAGTATGTGCACTGAGGTTTAGCTATACCTGTAGGAAGAAAGTTCACAGGCACAGAAGGGCAAATGCGGGGTAGCATATGATTGAGAGTGTGCTTGTAGAGGTGTGTCCTAAAGAACAGTGTTGGAGAATGAAGAGGCCTTCAGTGTGTGAGAGGGGTGCCTTGCAGTCACTGAAGGTGTTGCAGGAGTTTAAGGGATCGCAAGCGCTGTTGAAAATTGCAGGCCTGTATTGTTTTTGCAGGTCTGCTAGGCTTTGGTGGCTATTCAGCTGATTATTTGCCACTGTGGGGTTGGATGACCCATACAATCCCTGGCTGGGCAGCCCTGTGTAATCAGTACTGCCACTTGCAGTGTTTAGATCTGGGAAAGATTGTACTGCACTTCGGATCTGAGTTTCTGTGGCAGGCACTCTTTGGGCGTGCTCTGGCAAGGGGGGTTTCAGGTGGTGTGTGCTCTCTGCTGGGCCCGGTGGTAGGGGGTGCACTCCGAGGGTTCAGAGCTCTGCAAGAGGGCACTAGATGGGGCATGGGCTCCTCAGATGTGTGCTCTGAGGGGTGGTGTTCGTCTGGTGGTTACAGTGTTCAGCTTTGCGGATTTGGGATCTAGGAAGGATTGTATTGAGGAACTGAGTCTCTGTGGTTAGCACTCTGTGTTTGGACCTGCACTCTGGTGCTGGCAGTGGTGCTTTCCAGTGTGACTGGGTTTCCAGAGGTGTGCATGCTACTGCGGGGCGGATTTCCCCTGGTGGGTGTGCTTGGCGGGGTAGGATTTCTGGGGGGATATGAGCTCAGCTGCACTTTTTGTGGTGGGATTCTGCAGGGCAGGGGGGAGGGGACACTCTGTGGGTCCGGAACTCAGCAAGAGGGCCCTAGGCAGGGCCTGGGGTGTAAGAGTGGAAAATTTTTACTGTGCTCATACCCTGGGAACCTGAACCTATGAATACAACAGGATGTGAACTGGATCTGGCATAGCTCAAACAGATCCCAGAGATGATTTTCCCTGATCTTAGGATTCCTCACTTTTCCCATTCAATAGAAATGTTAACTTCTGTCTCTAGTCTGAATTTGTCTCAGCAGATTTTCACCTGTTTGACTCTATTCCTGGACCAGCAATGGACTGTGAGCTGAAATTTGGACTTGCTGAAAGCTGATGAGATCGCTCCCCATTTCTCAATTGGATCAACTAACCACATGCTTGGGACTGCCCCCTTACCAGACTTGGACTAGGATTTCAGCCTCCCTAGCCCCTGATGCCAATGGTCCAATGGTCAAATTTGAAGAAGCTCCAGAAGATGGATCTTCGTCCCAAATCCCATCTTACAGGCTGAAATGCTAAATCAAGTGGGGGGGCACCCTAAGAAAAACCTCCACCCCACAGCTGCTTCATGATTGAAGCAGTTGCTAGAAGAAGGGGGGAATGTAAGAGTGGAAAATTTTTACTGTGCCCACACCCTGGGAACCTGAACCTATGAACTTACAGACCAGGATGTGAGGCGACATGCTTCCAAAAAAAGGGGGCTCACCATTGTCTGTGAACCAATAAAAACAGGAAACTCCCAAGCACTCTTAACTGCTGCACCTGGCTTTAGCCAATCCGTAACTGCCCCGATAGAAAGCCCCTAACCCCAGCACCCATCACCCGCTCTGTGACTTTTCCCTTTAAAAACCTTGTACTTTTGTTGTTCGGGGCTCCACACTTCCCCCTGTGAGGGATCAGCGTGTCAAGCCCCCATGTCGTCAGCCTGCAAATAAAGCCTCTTGCTGATTGCATCGAGCTCTCGTCTTCGTTGGTCAGTTGGGGTCTCTCATATTCCCACCGGTCTCCCCTTCTGGGGGTCCCAACAGGGTATGGGCTCCTGGGTCGTGTGTCCGAGGGGTGTTGCTCAGTGGGTGGTTACAGCTGTCTGCTGCTGCTGCACTAAGGGGCCTGGAGCACTGTTTCTGCTGTCTTAGTCCCCAGGCTGTGAGCTTTGTGCTCAGCTACCTGGTGCTGTGTGCAGGCTTACCCACAGGGAAGGCCCAGACAAGGGAAGGGCCCCACTTCGTTCCCAGAGAAGTCCCTGCCCGATCTAAATCTGTAAGCACTCCATGCTTCTGTGGTGTCCCCTCTCCTTTAGAAAGCCCAAAAGTCCAAATTCTAGTTTCGATAGTCTCTCCACTCACCAATTTCGGAGATTCATGTCCTCTGCCTCTCCAAAATGGTGAGCTCTGCTCGCCGCCATCTTGGAACCTATTTAAAATATTAAGAAAGTGTAGTATTGATGAATGACATAGATGTTCATGGCTATGAGAATGCATTTCCAAAACACGGCTAGACATTTCTGATTTTGAGTGGATACACTATTAGAAACTCTCTTATAGAGAAAATAATATTCAGAATGATGCTCATTCCAAGAGAGTCTCTGAGGTACCAAGTGAAATAGAAAGGTTAACAAAAAGAAAGGAAGAAAAGAAAGAATTAAGGAAGGAAGGAAAAAGGGAGGAAGGAAAAGAGGAAGTGGGAAAGGGAAGGAAAGGAGTTAGGAAGAAAAGGGAGGGAGGGAGAGAGGGAGGGACAAAGGAAGGGAGGCAGGGAGGGAAAATAACTTGTTTGAAAAAGATGAAATTACTTATCTCAAGTGTTTAAATTTGGGTAAAATATCAATACAATCATTGAAGTCTCTGAAACACTAGCCACTTAAGCACAATGACAGAAGTGTTTTAAATGGTGACTGGATACATCTGTGCACAAGAGTCTACCTTTAGAAAAGAGACACTTTCTTTTATTATTGTGTGTTAAGACTTTGTTTCAGTAGTAACATCTTGTGCCACATTAAACTGAGACATATATTAGTTAATAAATGCTAACCAAAACACAGAAGCCTGAAGCTTGCTTTTGTTTCAGTTTCCATCTCACAGACAAGCTCCTGACATTTCTCTGAAGGTTAGTGTAGAAACCATTACATCATACAATCCTTTCTCAGTTTTTAGTACATACATGCATAACATTTATATTTAATTGTTTGTCTTAAGGACACTGTGTGCTTTTGAAATCGTCCTGCATATTCTATCTTCGTCTAGTTTTTAATTATTTCTTTTTTGAGATTATAATTACATCATTTCCCCCCCATCCTCCCACTAACACATTTCAAATATTCTCTTTTCTTTTTCTATTCCAATGGTCTTTTTTTTTTCATTAATCTTTGCTATTGCCTCCCTCCTTCATTTTCTGTTCTCTCACCCTGCTGTCTCTCCCCAGCCATCCACCCTACTCTTAATCTCCATTCCTGCTCTCTCCTTTCCTTCTTTTCTACCCAGTTCCTTTCCCAATCCATCTGCAGTGCCTATTTTATTTCCCTTTCTGGGTCATAGTCAAGCATCTTCCCAGGGGTCCTTCTTTTAAATTAGCTTCTTTGGATCTGTGGGTTGTAGTATGTTTATCCTGTAGTTTGTAATTAATATCCACTTATAAGTGAGTTCATACTAGGCATGTATTTTTGAGCTTGGGTTACCTCACACAAGATGATTTTTTTTCTAGTTCTGTTCATTTTCCTGCAGATTTCAAGATGTCCTTGTTTTTAATAGCTGAGTAGTATCCCATTGTGTAAATGTACAACATTTTCTTTATCCATTCTTTGGTTGAGGGACATCTAGGTTTTTTCCAGTTTCTGGCTATTACAAATAAAGCTGCTATGAGCATAGCCCAGGAGTGGTATAACTGGGTCTTGAGGTAGAACTAATCCCAGCTTTCACAGAAACCATCAGATTGATTTCCAAAGTGGTTGTGTAAGTTTGCTCTCCAACCAGCAATGGAGAAGCTGACAGGGCACATGACACTGGCTGGTGTGAGCAGCACCTTCACACCAACCTGGTGAGGAAATTCAAATTTCTATACTAATATATTTCATATTTAAATAATTTAAAGTTATATATATATTGTGCATTGGTGTTTTACCTGAATACATATCTGTATGAGGTTGTTGGGTCCCTAGAAAATGGAGGTAAAGACAGCTATGAGCTGCCATGTAAGTCAGGTATTGAACTGGGACCCTCCAGAAGAGCAGCCAGTGTTCTGAACCAGGGAGCCATCTCTCTAGTCCCTTAGAATGCATTTTTCAAATTTAAGAACTAACAAAATCCAGAAATGTTAATTTTTAATTTATCAGTCTTACAATCATTTGTTCACACACACATGAAATTGGTTGTTAGTTTCAGTCACAGTGAAAACCCTGTGACCTGGGCATTGGAGTGTGCCCCACACTTTTCTGGCTTCATTAATTAGAATGACAGCATGTTGACACTTAATATGGCTTATAAATTGAAACTAAAATTTAATGCTTTATTTGTCATATTTCAATCAATTCATTATTTGGTGGAAAATGAATAAAAATTTGCCACACTGTGATTATTTTTAGAAATTAATGCTTTAGATATCATAGCAAAGTAGTTTGCTTAATTTAATATTTTTATAATCTGTGTTTGTTGTTTGTTTCAAACATGTCAAATCAGAATATCAGCACTCAATTAAATGTCAAAAAGCACCAATACGATTTCTGGATGCTGGAGACATTCATATAAAAAGAGACCAATTACAAGCTTCCATATATACTGCAAGGATTGGTTTGGAGTAACCTGACAGTGAAAAGCATGTGCAGATATTATGTCAGTACCTAAGTTACTTTTATGTACTGAAAAATCCCTGTTCTACAGGAGGAAAACTAGTGGGGTTTGGAGATTGATTGGCAGGGATGGGCTACTAACATGTCCCTGTGAAATTGATTTTTATGGAAATACATATTTGAGCTAATGCCCTAAATGGGAAGATCTCTCCTCTGTATGGATAGAAATAGGTCAGTCAGCTTCCTATGAAGCCAAGAGGCAAAGAAGACTAGATGTTTGCTCTCTTTCCATGATGGGATGATAGTTTGTTCTCGCCTACTGCATTAACACTTTAGGTACCTTGAGATTTCATTCGAAATTTTGATGTTCAGTCTCTGAGATTTCATCAGTATCCATGAGGCTCACCCTAGGTTTTCTTGATTCTCTAGAGTATTTGCTAAGACAGATTTTTGTGCATCAGTAGATTCCAGTTATGATTGTGGGATTTTTTACACCAAAAAAGAAGGAAAGAAAAATGTCAAGTAAGCAAGCAGGAAGAAATCATGGAAAGGAGGAAAAGAAAGAGAAAGAAAAGTAGATAGGCATGTGTATGGAACAATATTATAGTTATGTTACTGGTATTTACTAAATAATGTTGAAATCCTGGCAATTGGCATATCCATCAGCTCAAACATTTATAAGTTCTTGTGCTGACAAAATTCAGCTGTTTTTCCTTGTGATTTGCAATGTGTACTACTTGACACTTTTTTTTAATTTTATTTTTTTCTTATCAGTTACATTTTATTAACTCTGTATCCCAGCCGTGTCCTGATCCCTCATTCTCTCCCAGTCCCTCCCTCCCTCCCTCATCTCCACCGTGCCCCTTTCCAAGTCCACTGATGGGGGGAACCTCCTCCCCATTCATCTGATCCTGTTTTATCAGGTATCTTCAGGACTGGCTGTAAAGCTCTCCTCTGTACTTGACTCTTCATTAGAGTCACTCTACTTAGAACTGCTCCTCCTATCTGATTGTGACTCTGAATCCAGCTTCAGGCCTCCATACACCACCCCAATTTTGTTGGCAGTGGGGCCTGCTAGGCTTCGTGGATATCGTTGTATGTATTTCTCAGCTTTCATTAATATCCAAATGTGTTTAAGTGCCTCTCACTTAAATTGGGAGGCAGGCAAATATAAGACTTTTAAAAATTAATATCCTATGAGAATTACCAATGCTTTCTCCTCAGCTCCTGGTAGATGCCATTTTCTCATCTCACCGAGATCAGCTGCTAGACTCTAGTGTATGTGAGACTGTGCTGCTTTGGTTTTGGCACCCAAATATCATGTTGCTTTTACAACTGACTAATATTCCATTGCTTTTATTTACCACATTTTCAATAATCATTAATCATGCAATAGTAAATTCTGTTGTTTTCTGTTTATTGTGAAGAATGCTGCAATAAACATCATGGAAGAACAGGTGTCTCCTCTACAGACTGATTTTATTTTTCCTAGATACACAGTGGTTGAATTCCTATGTCATATGGGATCTCTCTTCATTCTCTATCTGTTTTGTGTGAATATATGTGCTTTATTTGTGTATATAATATATGCATTTGAATATGCATTCAATAAATATAATGACATGTCCAGATGAACAGGGTAAAACTGTGTACCTTCTAATGTTTATATATATTTTAGTAATTTTGTTAATTTTTATTTTCATTTTCAGACTGTCATATCTTTCAATGCAATCTGAATTTAATTTTCCAGTGACATGTGATTTATGTATTAATTTCACAATATTCTATGACTGAGAGCTGGATAATTGATTATCATTGGAAGCAAAGCACCTGAGTTTACCAATGGATATTAACAGTACTGAATCAGTAACAGATCCCAAGAAGGCAATTTGTAAAATACTTTTTGGTTTTCTTTTCTTTTGCTTTCTTTTTTAATTGCACAATTTATACCCAGTACTGTAAGTGCCACTGAGTATACCAAAGTATTAAGTTCAGGTAGGATAAATTTACTACAATAACAAGATTAAGCATATGCCATCAATGATTATAATATTGCGAAGGCATTATACTCTGATAGATGTCAATGATATTTGCTAACATTACATGACTTTCCCTACAGATATATGAATACACATCAATTCACTCAAGACAGGGTACAGATGATAAACCAATGAGACAATTCCATCCAGGTCTCAGTGAACCATGCTGTTTATTAAGTTTATTTACTCTTACATGAGGAACATTAGACAGCTGTACCATTGAAAATATCCAGGACAGCATGGGGTAAACTCATGAAAGCTGTAGGTCAGTTTCCTTCTTAACTTTTAGGCAACTTCATCAATGGAGCCTCTTTAGTCTCAGCTATTGTTTATTGCTTACAGGATATCATAAGGAGCACGGTAACCATTCCACACTCAGAGAGCTTTCTTGGTCTGATAAGTTTCTCAATTTTCAGAATGATGTGAGCCTCCTTTCTCCATCTAGGAGAGAATGTTTCGATTTGGGGGGAATGTCGACATGGCAAATATAAAGTTAATGTAAAATTATTACAATACAGATATATTCAAAAAGGAATAGCTCTACTGAAATGCAACCAATTTAGCTAGGGCATGATTTTAACAAACAAATAGTGAAAGCTGCTCAAAATGTGTAAGTGCAGGTTGAGGGTAAATACAGGCTTGCCATTTTAGCCAGGCCATTGATGTTGGAATGTTGGGCATCTGACACCAGAACTGGCCTCTTTAGTTGCAATATCTCCAAACAATGAATGTATCCTAACTTTGACATTTTTGTAGTATTTTGTTCCTTTTCAGATTTTTCTCTCCTTTTCCCCTTTTCCCTTTCCAGTAGTGCTATGAATATATGACCATTTGATAAAGGGAATTGTTGGAAGGTTGCAGTACATTTTGTGCAGAAAAGCCCACATTTTAGCAGATATAGACACATTTTCTCATGTAAAGCTATCATTTCAATTGGCTTATTTCTTTTAAAGACAAATCTTTCTCTACGTTTTCATGTTCTCCTCAATCACTAACAAAAGAAATTTCTCCTGTGGTTACCTTTTCTCCCCTTTTCATTTTATTATATTTTCCATTGTGCTACAATATTACATCAACTCTCAGAGATGTCAAGAGTCTGTCATGTTCAATACTAATACAAAGAAATAAAAAAGAATTAAATAGATCTTTACATTAAACAGTGGGACAGATGAAAGTAATGGTATACACTCCAACAGCAATCTCTTTATTTAGCCAAAGAAATGTATTTCTCTCCTCTCACCCATAAAAGTCCATTGCCTCAGCCATTCTGAAGAAAATTGAAATGAAATAAAAAATATTATCTGCATCTGGAAAAGATAATTTCACCACACACTTATTTATTGTTCATATCTAAATGAAGAGTCAGGAAAATAACTATAGTTGTATGAAATGAAAATAGTATAAGAACAAAAATAACAGAAAAATACCAAGATAACAAAGTAATAATTCTGGAAAAAGAGTAGGTAAAAGTTTATTGTGAAACTTTACATCTTATAGACATAGAATAGGGAAAATGTCATCATACTGAGAAACAAGATAGGGGATAGATAGGTAGGTAGATAGATAGATAGATAGATAGATAGATAGATAGATAGATAGATAGATGATAGATAGATGATAGATAGATAGCACACATTATTGTGCCCAGTTCATGAGACCTGAAAGACCGCCAGAATAGACACCAATGCAAACACATGAGGGTTTATTGCATATACAAGCTCAAGCTCAGGCAGCAGAACTCTCTGACATAGAAGGAGAGGAGTGCAGCAACAGCTCTAGGGGAACAGGGTTTTTAAAGAGAAAAATGGCAAGCCCTGGCCCAGCCATCTGGAGAATATCTGCTCATGTGCGTCTGGGATTTCCTGTTATGTGCTGATTAGGCTGCAGTTAGGGAAGGGGAAAGTAATTAATGCATCACAGGGTTTTTCCTGGAAGCAGAGATAGGGGCTGTCTGCGTGGTAGACTGCTTGCCGGCTGATCTGGTTGCCAAGCAATGCTATCTTTCAAGGCAGGGCTGGCGGGTCTGTCTTAACTTCTCCGTTCCTTTGTCTAAACTTGTACTGGGAACTTCAGCCATGCTGCCTTAAAATTCTAAATTTTAAACTTTGGACCTCTCCACATAAATTTAATGGTTTGATGGTTAAGGAGGTGAGGGTATATTTGGGAGGAGTTTGGAAAAGAGAATAAATATGATCATTGTATACTATATAGAATTCTCAAAGAATTAATAGAAATATTTAAAAACAAAAAGCAATGTTAAGTGTAACCATGCATTTGATTCAATAGCAGAACATCATTTTCATGTCATATATATACGACACATGCCCTTAGAAGATTTTTGTTGTTGTTGTTGTTGCTCTCTGGTTTCCCAATGTAAAGGATCACCTTGACTCTAACAAATTACCAATTACTACCAATATTCACATTCATGTTTTTTTCATTAAAAATATTCTCTCATATATTATATTCCAATTACAGTTTTTCCTCCCTTTTCTCCCCTAGTCCTTGCTCCCCACCTTTCTCCTCCCCCTTACCACCCAAATCTTTCTCTCCTCAGGAAAAAAAAAAAAAGCAGGCCTTCCATAGGCATCAACCAAACTATAATAAGACCAGGCACATACTATCAAATCAAAGCTGGACTAGGGAACCTAGTTAGAGGAAAAGGGTTCTACAAGCAGGCAAAAGAGTCAGAGACAGCCCCTGTTCCCATTGTTGAAAATCCCACAAAACCACAAAGCTACTCATTTAGAATACATATGCAGAAGGCTTGGTCAGACAGTCTCTCTGATGTCTTTGAGTCCCCATGAGGCCTATTAAATTGAGGTGTGGGTGTAGAGAGCCACATTTTGGTCAGGCTGCTTTGTTATTGAGCTCTCAGCAAAATACATGTTTTCTCTCTGGCCTTCACCTGGAGACAGGGATAGGCAGGACGTTTTGCCAAGTTCACTTCCTTTTGTTTATTTGAGGATCACATAGACGAGATAAACAAGTTTGGGTTCTCCATGAACTTCTTCATTGTATTGAGGTACTTTGCTCTAAGTATAAAAAGGGACTGTGGAATAAACCATTGTGAAAGTATCTACTGGCAGCCTTCTCAAACTTATCCCATGCGCTGTGTGTTATTTTAAAATTTTCTTTCAATCCTCTCTCCCCACTCAATAATTGTTCGGCTCTGCTGGGGGGCTGTGGCATGTGGGCCATGTTCTTGAGTTCTTGACAACTCTGGATTCTTCCAATCTTTCCCCATTCCTCTCTGTAGCACTCCCTAGCTCTGTCTAATATTTATCTGTGGTATTCTGCATCTGCTCCCATCAATTGCTGGATGAAATTTCCCTGATCTGTCCAGGGAATATTATGTTAGACTTTTGTCTCAGAACACTGCGGCAGGACAAACTGCAGAGTGAATGGTTTTTGGCTTAGGTGATTTCCCAATTACTAACTTAAGACCATACCTAGTTTCAGAAGATTTGCCAGTGTAGGCTTCATGCTCCTCCATTATTAAGAGTTTGTGCTAGGGTTACTCATTCCATGGGGTTTCTTTTTTCTTTTCTTTCTTTCTTTCTTTTTTTTTTTCTCAAGTTTGGACTTACCATAGCAATTAATCAGCACATACAAAGAGCCACAGTTTTAAATTTAAAAAGTATGATTCTGTAATGCAAATAATACAGCAGTATTCAAGCTTAATAATTATGTTCCTGAGACTTAAATTTAAAATTGTATTACAGATATTTACTAGCGAACATAGATCCACACTGTTGCTAAAAATGATGTTAAAAAGGGCAACAGATTTTTATCATTCCCTAAGAATCTGTTTTCATATATCTGTTACTGTGAAATGAAGTATGTCTACATTATGTTTCAAAATATCAGAAACTAGGGCCAAAGTATCTTACTTACTTTACTTTTCCAATGACGTTTTCAGCTATTATCCATATAATCTCATTGTCATCTGTTAAATAATTCATTTCCTAAATCTCTGAACATCACAGAATGGAAGTCTCCAATAGGCTTGCATTTTTATAGGTCAGGAAAATATTTTGCTAATTTCTTATTGTAATGCTAATAGTACAAATTAACTTTATGTACTTGCTAAGAAGCACTATATTTTAAAAATCACTTTTTCATTTTTTTTTCTTTTAGGCTTGAAGGTTATTCACAAAGGGACAAATTACACTAAATTGACTGAATCTATCTGCTGTATGACAGTACATTAGAGAATAATTAAACATGTCTCTAGAAAAACCATTGATACTAATGTTGGTCTCAATTCAATACAGTCCATTTACAGTGCAAAAAAAATGCAAGGCTCCCATCACCTACTTTTATGTGTAAAATGCACATAATTCAATTTAAACAAACTTTATTATATTTTTCTTTCATCATTTTAATTTTTAGCTTGTCTAATACACGTTACCAGTTGGTATAATTTAAAGAGCATGTATATACAAAATGAAGATGTATGTGTATGTGTGTTGCTATATTTTAAGTTTTTACACGTCTTATTTTGTACTCTATGAATAAGGCATTTGGAATGCTGCAACTCTAACATCACAGGAGATAAGGGAAAGCTTATTTTGAAGTAAAATATGAGTGACCATCACCCAGACACCCAGGTTTAGATTACTCTAAATTCTGTGTTGCATTATGGTAAAGGTTAAAAAACTTTTTATCATGGTACAACACAAAAAGTCATAACATAAGATGTTTTTCAAATATGTAACTGGAAGCAGCAACTGAATGTGTTGCGCTATAACCGGAGACCTTCTGCTGGGGGTCTTTATGGCCATTTGATGACATTATTAGCTTTGAGTTGGTGGAAACTAGGAATTCACTTGTATACTTCACAAGTGCTTTTACTCATGAAGATGAAGCTCATGAACAAAGGAAGAAAAAAATGAAGATAGTCTGAGGTAATTTGTAGATAATTAGGTAATGAGTGCAAGTCTACAGCATCATAGTGTTTCTAAAATTTCTGAAGATCAAATCAGTCACTCAATTTTGTAGGTGAAAATTGTTTCTGCAATCTTTGGTTTACAGATATATCTGTACAAAAAAATCTAGTGTGGAAATGAAATAAATAACTCAGGGATTAATTCAGAAGCATAGCATAGACAAACTTTACTTGATAATGCAAATATACTTATAAAAGAGTAAAATTTTGGAGAAATCCATGCATAAATTGACTCTGCAGGTATCTTCTTAGTAGAGATGCCTGAAAAACACGTCTGTGCATGTGTACAAATTGATAGAAAGTTTTGGGAATGTGTAAATTCTCTCAAAAAGTTGTTTTCATTAACTAATATATTCCTAAGGAGATATCACTTTCTCTCTTTCAAACAACACACACACACACACACACACACACACACACACACCCCATAACTAAGATCACTTTATTGTTAATTCTGTTTTCTTACTAGTTATGAATAAATGCTGTGGTTCTACGTTGCTTCTTTTGAAGAGCTTCTTTTGATAAACTTTAAGAGAAACAATAAAACAGTAAAAGACCTTTCCCTTATTTACAATAAAAATTTAAAGCCATTTTCCCAAAATCAATAATTGCAACAACAACATGTGTAAATGTATTCCATTGTGTAAATGTACCACAATCATCTTTCCCAGTTGAATTTTCAGGTAGCACTATTCCTAATATTCTGAGAAAGGGCATGTGTGAAGAAAGGGGAGGGAGGGTGGGATGGGAGGGGAAGAGGAAGGGGCTTATGGGGAGATACAAAGTGAATAAAGTGTAATTAATAAAATAAAATAAAATTAAAAAAATAAAAAAGAAATCATCTAAAAAAAGACTTTAAGTTCTTCACATACAGGTCTTTCATATGCTTGGCAACAGTTACATCAAGTAACTTTATATTTTTTGTGGTTATTGTGAAATTTTCCTAATTTCTTTCTCAGTCTGTTTATAGTTTGTGTACAGGAGGGCTCCTGGTTTGTTTGTTTGTTTTTTTTTTTTTTTGAGTTAATCTTGTATACAGACACTTTGACAAAGATGTTTTAACTCATTATTGAAGAAAATGCATGAATCTTGCCTATAACAAGATAAGATTGTATCTTGCCTATAATAACGTTTGAAAACCATCAGGGATGGTTATTCTGTATAAAAATTGTACTAAAATGTTAGCAAGCATTTATTATGCTACAGATTACAAAATTTTGGAGACTAACATTTTTATGCACAGAGAAAAAATTTATGTTTGTATGGTCTTTTTTTTTTTTCTTTTTAGTTACATTTTGTTAACTCTGTGTCCCAGCTGTATCCTGCTCCCTCATTCCCTCCCCAACCCCACACTCCCTCCCTGGTCTCCTCCCTGCCCCTTTCCAAGTCCACTGATAGGGGAGGACCTCCTCCCCTTTCATCTGACCCTGTTTTATCAGGTATCTTCAGGGCTGGCTGCAAAGTCCTCCTCTGTGGCCTAATAGACTGCTCCTCCCCTGGGGGGGGTGTCAAACAGCCTGCCCTTGAGATCCTGTTAGAAATAGTCCGTGTTCCCCTTACTTTGGAAAACTGCTTGGTTACTGAGCTACCACGGGCCACATCCGAGCAGAAGTTCTAGGTTATATCCATAGATGGTCCTTGGTTGAGTGTCAGTCTCAGAAAAGACCCTGTGCCCGGATGTATTTGGTCCTTGTAGAGCTCCTATCCTTTCCATATCATACTAACTTCCCTTCTTTCATATGATTCCCTGCACTCTGCCGAGGGTTTGGTTATGAGTCTTAGTGTCTGCTTTGAAACACCGCTAGGTAGAGTCTTTCAGATGCCTTTTGTGGTAGACTCCTGTCATAAGTACAATGCACATCCCATTTGTCTTTCTAAATGAGGATTAATCACCTTCACCTGTGTCCACTTTCTTGATTATCTTCTTTAGGTGTGTAGATTTCATTATGGTTATCATATCTTGTAGGTCTATATAAGCGAGTATATACCAAGTTTGTCTTTCTCCTTTTGGGATACTTCACTCAGAATGATCTTTTCTAGATCCCACCACTTGCCTGAAAATTTCATGATTTCCTCCTTTTTGATTGCTGAGTAGTATTCCATTGTGTAAAAATACCACAATTTCTGTATCCATTCCTCCGTTGATGGACATCTGGGTTGTTTCCAAGTTCTGGCTATTACAAATAAAGCTGCTACGAACATGGTTGAACAAATGTCCTTGTTGTGTACTTGAGCAAATTTTGGGTATATACCTAGGAGTGGTATAGCTGGGTCTTGAGGTAGCACTACTCCTAGTTGTCTGAGAAAGCACCAGATTGACTTCCAAAGTGGTTGAACCAGTTTACATTCCCACCAGCAATGGAGGAGGGTTCCCTTTTCTCCACAACCTCTCCAGCATGTGCTATCACTTGAGTTTTTCATCTTGGCCATTCTGATGGTTGTACGGTGAAATCTGAGGGTCGTTTTGATTTGCATTTCTCTAGTGGCTAATGAGGTTGAGCATTTCTTTAAGTGTTTCTCTGCCATTCGATGTTCCTCTTTCGAGAACTCTCTGTTTAGCTCTGTTCCCCATTTTTTAAGTGGATTACTTGGTTTGTTGCTTTTCTGCTTCTTTAGTTCTTTATATATACTGGATATTAGCCCTCTGTCGGATAAAGGGTTGGTGAAGATTCTTTCCCAATTTGTAGGCTGTCTATTTGTTTTGAAGACAGTGTCTTTTGCTTTACAGAAGCTTTTCAGTTTCATGAGATCCCATTTATTGATTGTTGCTCTTAGAGCCTGTGCTGTTGGTGTTCTGTTCAGGAAGTTGTCTCCTGTGCCAATGAGTTCTAGGCTGTTCCCCACTTTTTTTTCCAACTGATTTAGAGTATCTGGTTTTATGTTGAGGTCCTTGATCCACTTGGACTTTAGTTTTGTGCAGGGTGATAAATATAGATCTATTTTCATTTTTCTGCATGTAGACATCCAGTTGGTCCAGCACCATTTGTTGAACATGCTGTCTTTTTTCCATTGAATGGATTTGGCTTCTTTGTCAAATATTGAGTATTCATAGGTGTGTGGGTTTATTTCTGGGTCTTCTATGCGATTCCATTGATCCTCCTTTCTGTTTCTATGCCAATACCATGCAGTTTTTATTACTGTTGCCCTGTAGTACAGCTTGAGATCGGGAATGGAGATACCTCCAGATGATCTGTTGTTGTACAGGATTGTTTTGGAGATTCTGGGTGTTTTGTTTCTCCATATGAAGCTGAGAATCATTTTTTCAAGGTCTGTAAAGAATTAAATTGGTATTTTGATGGGAATTGCATTGAATCTGTAAATTGCTTTTGGCAGGATGGCCATTTTCACAACGTTAATCCTACCAATCCATGAGCACGGGAGATCTTTCCATCTTCTGAGATCTTCTTCAATTTCTTTCTTCAAAGACTTGAAGTTTTTCTCAAACAGGTCTTTCACTTGCTTGGTTAGAGTCACACCATGGTACTTTATGTTATTAGTGGCTATTGTGAAAGGTGTTGTTTCCCTAATTTCTTTCTCAGCCTTTTTGTCTTTGGTATACAAGAGGGCTTCTGATTTTTTTGAGTTGATTTTGTATCCTGCCACTTTGCTGAAGGTGTTTATCAGCTGAAGAAGTTCTCTGGTTGAATCTTTGGGGTCGCTCATGTATACTATCATATCATCTGCAAATAGTGACACTTTGACCTCTTCCTTTCCGATTTGTATCCCCTTGATCTCCTTTAGTTGTCTTATTGCTCTGGCTATGACTTCAAGTACAATGTTAAAGAGATATGGAGAGAGTGGGCAGCCTTGTCTTGTCCCTGATTTCAGTGGGATTGATTTAAGTTTCTCTCCATTGAGTTTGATGTTGGCTATAGGCTTGCTGTATATTGCCTTTACTATCTTTAGGTATGTGCCTTGTATCCCTGATCTCTCCAAGACTTTAAACATAAATGGGTGTTGGACTTTGTCAAATGCTTTTTCAGCATCTAAGGAGATGATCATGTGGTTTTTCTCCTTCAGTTTGTTTATGTGGTGGATTACATTGATGGATTTCCATATGTTGAACCACCCTTGCATTCCTGGGATGAAGCCTACTTGGTCATGGTGGATGATATCTTTGATGTGTTCTTGGATTCAGTTTGCAAGTATTTTATTGAGTATTTTTGCATCAATGTTCATAAGAGAGATAGGTCTGAAGTTCTTTTTTTTTGTTGGATCTTTGTGTGGTTTAGGTATCAAAGTGACTGTGGCTTCATAGAATGAGTTTGGTAGTGTTCCTTCTATTTCTATTTTGTGGAATAGTTTGAGGAGAATTGGTGTTAGTACTTCTTTGAAGGTATTGTAGAATTCTGCGCTGAAGCCATCTGGTCCAGGGCTTTTTTTTGGAGGGGAGACTGTTAATGACTGCTTCAATTTCCTTGGGAGATATAGCGCTATCAGTCTTTCTACCTGATTTTGACTTAATTTTGGTAGATGGAATCTGTCAAGAAAGTTATCCATTTCATTTAGATTTTCAAATTTTGTGCCATATAGGCTTTTGTAGTATGACCTAATAATCATTTGGATTTCCACAGTGTCTGTAGTTATGTCCCCATTTTCCTTTCTGATTTTGCTGATTTGTATGGTTTCTCTCTGCTTTTTAGTTAGTTTGGCTAAGGGTTTGTCTATCTTGTTGATTTTCTCAAAGAACCAGCTTTTTGTTTCATTGATTCTTTGAATAGTTTTATTTGTTTCTAATTGATTGATTTCTGCCCTGAGTTTGATTATTTCCAGCCATCTGCTCCTCTTGGGTGTATCTGCTTCTTTTTTTTCTAGGGTTTTCAGTTGGGCCATTAAGTTGTTTGTATGTGATGTTACGGATTCCTTCTTGTAGGCACTTAGTGCTATAAACTTTCCTCTGAGCACTGCTTTCAATGTGTCCCATAAATTTGGGTATGTTGTGCCTTCATTTTCATTGAATTCTAGAAAGTCTTTAATTTCTTTCTTTATTTCTTCCTTGACCCAGCTGTCATTGAGTAGTAAGTTGTTCAGTTTCCATGTGCGTGTCGGCTTTTTGTTGTTTCTGTTGTTGTTGATGTCCAGCTTTAGTCCATGGTGGTCAGATAGTATACAAGGGATTATTTCAATTCTTTTGTATCTGTTGAGACTTGCTTTGTGACCAACTATATGGTCTAATTTGGAGCAGGTTCCATGTGGTGCTGAAAAAAAAGGTGTACTCTTTTGAGTTTGGGTGAAAAGATCTGTAGACGTCTATTAGGTCCATTTGATTTAGGGATTCTGTGAGTGCTTTTATTTCCCTATTTGGTGTCTGTCTGGTTGATCTGTCCCTTGATGAAAGTGGGGTGTTGAAGTCTCCCACTATTAAGGTATTAGGATCAATGTATGATTTAAGCTTTAATATTGTTTCATTTACGAATGTAGGTGCTCTTGTATTTGGGGCATAGATATTCAAAATTGTGATGTCCTCTTGTTGGATTTTTCCTTTGATGAGAATATAGTGGCCCTCCTTATCTTTTTTGATTAACTTTGGATGAAAGTCTATTTTATTAGATATTAGGATGGCTACTCCAGCTTGTTTTCTGGAACCATTTGCTTGTAAAACATTTTTCCAGCCCTTTACTCTGAGGTAGTGTTTATCTTTGTTGCATAGGTGTGTTTCTTGGATGCAACAGAATGTTGGGTCCTGTTTCCGTAACCATTCTGTTAGCCTGTGTCTTTTTATTGGTGAGTTGAGTCCATTAATATTGATAGATAATATTGACCAATGCATGTTAGTTCCTTTTGTAATGGAGTCGATGATCTTACCTTGTTTCATTGCTTGTTTTCTTTTCATTTTTGTTGGGATATTATCTGTATGCCCTGTTTTCTTGGGTGGATTCGTTTTCGTTGGATTGGAGTTTTTCTTCTAGTATCTTCTGTAGGGTTGGTTTGCTGTATAGATATTGAGTAAATTTAGTTTTGTCATGGAATATTTTGTTTTCTCCATCTATGTTGATTGAAAGCTTTGCAGGGTATAGTAGTCTGAGTTGACATTTGTGATCTCTTAGAGTCTCCATGATGCTTGCCCAGGCCCTTCTGGCTTTCATAGTTTCTGATAAGAAGTCTGGTGTGATTCTGATAGGTCTACTTTCATATGTTACTTGGCCTTTTTCCCTTGCTGCTTTTAATATCTTTTCTTTGTTCTGTAGATTTAGTGTTTTGACTATGATGTGATGTGATGTGTTTCTTTTCTGGTCTAGTCTATTTGGAGTTCTGTAGGCCTCTTGTATATTTATGGACATCTCTTTCTTTAAGTTGGGAAAATTTTCTTCTATGATTTTCTTGAAAATATTTTCTGGACCTTGGAGCCTGGAGTCTTCTTTTTCATCAATTCCTATTATTCTTAGATTTTGTCTTTTCATAGCATCCTTGATTTCTTGGATATTTTGTGATTGAAATTTTTCTGATTTTACTTTTTCTTTGAGAGAAGTATCAATTTCTGCAAGTGTGTCTCCAGCTCCAGAGATTCTCTCTTCCATCTCTTGTATTCTGTTGGTGATGCTTACTTTTGTGGTTCCTGATCTTTTCTCCAAGTTCTCCAGCTCAAGAGTTTTCTCATTTTGTGTTTTCTTTATTGATTCTAATTCTGTTTTCATGCCTTCCACCATTTCTTTCATGTGTTTGAATTTGGATTCCTGTCTCTCTACGATGGACTCTATTTCTTTGTTCATTTCCTTTTTATATGCCACTAATTTTTTCTCTACTTGTGCCTCTATTTGTTTGGCTATGTTTGCCTGTGTTTCTTTAAGGGTTTTGTCTATTTCTTCTTTCTTTACCTCCAATTGACTGGCCAACTTTTTGAAAGATTTGTTCATTTCCTCCTTATGAGCCTCAAATAATTGAGCAAGCATGGCTTTAAGGTCATTTTCCTGTGCTTCTGATGAATTGGAGTATCCATCGATTTTGGGGTTTGCTGGTGAAGTCATGATGTCCTGATTTATGTTGGAAGTGTTCTTTCGCCTACCCCTGGCCATTGGCTTATCTGAGACCTTCCCTGTTTGTTTTTGGATTCTGCCGATCAGACTGGTACTGTCTCTCTCTCGAGTCTGGAGAATTCTTCAAGAAGTTGAGAGAGGTCCCGTGTCCTTAGCATGTGCTGAGGACTAGCTGTACCTGTGGGAGGAAAGTACGCAGGCGCAAATAGAGGCAAATGCAAGCGTGCATGCGTGTGTGTATATGTGTGTGTGTGTGTAAGTGGGCGTGGGCATGTGTCTCGAGGGACAGAGTAATGGCTAATGTTGAACCCTTGAGTGTGTGGGAGGGGCTCTGCAATGTATATGTCGCAGGCGCTAGTGATGATTGCAGTGCAATTTCTGGCATTAACTGCCTTAACTCCTCAATTAGACCCACAGAACAGGAACTTCAATGTTCCAAGTGCCCCTCTGTTTCCCAAAGTGGGTATATGGGTGGGAGGGGATTCAATGCCTGGCTTCTGTTTTAGAAGGACCCAGGATCTTGGGATCTGCAGATTCTCAAGGGTGCACTCACTTACAGGCAGGACACTTGACAGAGATCGGGGTATCTGGGCTCTCTGCTCTCTGGTTTGGCCCTGCTTCTTTGATGTGCTCCGCCAGTTCCGTGCTGTTGTCACTGCCAGGTTATGAGGTCTTGCTGCAGCTGGAGATTTCAGGGTGGTCACGTCAGTAGGAATCGGGGTAACCAGCCTTTCTGTTCTCTGGTTTGTCCCTGGTTAGTCTTAAACTGGAGGGCTGATGTGCCCCGCCAGTTCAGTGCTGCTCCGCCACCAGGTTAGAAAGTCTCGCTGTAACTGGAGACTGGTTTGCTACTCTAGATGCTTTCTGGGAAGTCCTGGGGTCTCTTCACTGTGCTCTCCAAGCTTCGGAGGCCCAGCGCCTGGTGTGTCTAGCTTGTATGGCGTTTCTGTCTGGTTTTGGTGAGTATATAGCGTATTCTCTGTCACTGTGGGATTGGGCGGGCCATACTGTCAGTGATGGCGCTTCTGCAGAGTAGTATGGCGTCTAGCAGACTCACATCCTGGGAGGATGGTGCAGCCGCCGCGCGAATCTGGGGCTCCAAGACACAGTACTGCTGGCCTTTGCCGATAAAGGGCTTGGGGCTCCGCCTCAGTGGCTGCAGGCCCCAGGCAGTTAGGTCTGCGCTGAGAAAGGCGAGTCCGCTGTGCCAAGGAGGAGGGAGGTCTGGGGGAGGGGAGTGCTGAGAGATCAAAGGATCGTTTCTCACCTTCCCCAAACAAGTCCCTGGGTGACCCAAGACCAAGGTTTTTACCTCCTGAGATGTTCCCTGTTGTTTAGAAAGTCTCTCTGTTGTTTCCCTGGCTTCAGAAGTTCTTCCACTCATCAACTCAGAACTTTATCTCTTCCACAGCTCGGAAACTGTGTGTGCTAGTCGCCATCTTTGCTCCACCCCCCCCAGTCTTATTTTTTTAGTATGATATATTTATTTATTAAACACAATTTATTCACTTTGTATCCCAGCTGTAGCCCCTCCCAAGACCCCTCCCAATCCAACTCTCCTTCCTTTTTCTCCTCCCAAGCCCCTCCCTCCGTCCACTGATGGGGGAGGACCTCCTCCCCTTTCTTCTGACCCTAGCTGATCAGAGCTCATCAGGACTGGCTGCTTTGTCTCCCTCTGTCGCATGGTAAGGCTACTCCCCTGTAAGGGGGAGGTGAGCCATGACATAGTTCATGTCAGAGACAATCCCTGTTCCCCTTACTAGTTTACCAACTTGGACACTGAGCAGCCATTGGCTACATCGGAGCAGGATTTCTAGGTAATGGATATGCTTGGGCCTTGATTGGATCATCAGTCCCAGAAAAGACCCCTGAACACAGATTTTTTGGTTCTGTTACTCTCCTTTGGAACAACTATCCACTCCAGGTCTTTCATCTACCCCTTATTTGATAAGATCCCCTTCACTGCCCAAATTTTGGCTATGAGTCTCAGCATCTGCTTTGATACACTGCTGGGTTGACTCTTTCAGAGGCCCTCTGTGGTAGACACCTGTCCTTTCCTCTGTTATCTCCCTCTTGAGATGTCCATCCCATTTTCCTTGTGGAAAGCGGACTGATCATCTTACCCAAAGTCCTCCTTCTTCATTAGCTTCTTTAGGTGTACATATTTAGTATGTTTATCCTATATTATGTATATTTAATATTCACTTAAATACCATGTATGTCTTTCTGCTTCTGGGAGACCTGACTCGCAGTGATCTTTTCTAGTTCCACCATTTGCCTGCAAATTTCATGATTTCCTTGTTTTTAATTGCTGAGTATAATTCCATTGTGTAAATGTACCGCAATTTCTGTGTCCATTCCTCAATTGAGAGACATCTGGGTTGTTCCAGATTATGGCTATTATGAATAAAGTTGCTATGAACATGGTTGAGCAAATGTTTTTGTTGTATACTTGGGCATCCTTTGGATATATATACCTAAGAGTGGTAGAGTTGAATGTTTTCAGTTTTTTTTAATATATTTTTAATTTTTTTACATTAATTACACTTTATTCACTTTGTATTCCAGCTGTTGCCCCCTCCCTCATCTCCTCCCATTCCTTTCCCCAAGTCCATTGATAGGGGAGGTCCTACTCCCCTTCCATCTGACCCTAGCATATCAAGTCTCATCAGGACTGGCCCCATCCAGGGGAGGCACTCAAAGAGCCAGCCACTAAGTTCATGTCAGAGACAGTCCTTGTTCCCTTAGTAGGGGAGGCACTTGTATGCTAAGCTTCTATGGGCTATATACTTGCAGGGGTTCTAGGTTATATCCATGAATGGTCCTTGGTTTGAGTATCAATCTCAGAAAAGACACCTGTGTCTTTTTGGTTTCTGTTGTTCTCCTTGTAGAGCTCCTGTCCTCTATAGGTCTTACTAATTTCCCCCCCCCCCCCTTTCATGATTTCTTGCACTCTGCACAAAGTTTGATTATGAGTCTCAGCATCTCCTTTGATATACTGCTGGGTAGAGTCTTTCAGAGGCCCTCTGTGGTAGGCTCCTGTCCTGTTTCCTGTTTTCTCCTTCTTCCAATGTTCATCATGTTTGTCTTTCTGAGTGAGGATTGATCATCTTACCCAGTTGGATTTTCAGGTAGCACTATTACTAATATTCCGAGAAAGCACCAGACTGATTTCCAAAGTGGTTGTTTAAGTTTTTATTCCCACTAGCAATGCAAGAGGGTTCTCCTTTCCACACAACCTCTCCAGCATGTGTTGTCACTTGAAGTTTTGATCTTGGCCATTCTGATGGGTGTAAGGTAAAATCTCAGGATCATTTGGATTTTTATCTCCCTGATGACTAAGACCATTAAGCATTTCTTTAAGTGTTTCTCTCCTATTTATCTATTGAGAATTATCTGGCTCTGTACCCCATTTTTATTTGGATTACTTAATTTGTTGCTGTTTAACAAGTTCTTTATATATTTTGGATATTACCCCTCAGTCATATATAGGGCTGGTGAAGACCCTTTCCCAATCTGTAGGCTGTTGTTTTCTTCTGATGACAGTGTGTGTGCTTTGCTTTACAGAAGCTTTTCAGTTTCATGTGGTTCCATTTATTGTTTGCTGCTCTTAGAGATTGTGCTGTTGGTGTTCTGTTAAAGAAATTGTCTCCTGTGCCAATGAGTTCAAGGTTCTTCAACACTTTTTCTTTCTAACAGATATAGAGTGTCTGGTTTTATGTTGAAGTCCTTGATCCACTTGGATTTTAGTTTTGTGCAGGGTGATAAATGTGGATCTATTTGCATTTTTCTGCATGGAGACATCAAGATAGACCAACACCATTTCTTGAAGATGCTGTCTTTTTTTCCATTGCAAGCTTTTGGCTTATTTGTCAAAAAGCAGGTATCTGTAGGTGTGTGAGTTTATTTCTTGGTTTTATATTAGACTTCATTGCCCCCCCATTCTATTTCTATGCATGTATTATGCTATTCTTATTACTATTTTCTGTAGTACAGCTTGAGATCAGGGATGAATATAACTCCAGATGAATTGTTGTTGAACAGGAACATTTTGGCAATTTTTTTTCCATATGAAATTGAAAAATTGTTCTTTTAAGTTCTGTAAAGAATTGTGTTGATTTTTTGAGGGGAATTGTATTGGATCTGCAGATTGCTTTTGGCAGATAGCCATTTTTATTATGTTAATCCTACTGATCCATGAGCATGGGAGATCATTCCATCTTTTGATATCTTCTTCAAATTCTTTTTTCAGAGACTTGAAGTTTTTTTCAAACAGGTGTTTCACTTGCCTGGTTAGAGTCACACCAAGGTACTTTATGTTATTAGTGGCTATTGTGAAGGGTGTTGTTTCCCTAATTTCTTTCTTAGCTGTTTTGTCTTTGGTATGTAGGAGGGCTACTGATTTTTTGGGTTAAATTTGTATACAGCCAGTTTGCTGCAGGTGTTTATCAGCTGCAGGAGTTCTCTGGTAAAAGTTATGCAGTGAATCATGTATACTGTCATATCATCTGCAAATAGTGATACTTTGGCTTCTTCCTCTCTGATTTGTATCCCCTTGATCTCCTTTAATTTTATTGTTGTTCTAGCTAGGACTTCAAGTATTATGTTGAAGAGATATGGAGAGAGTGGGCAGCCTTATCTTGTCACTGATTTCAATGGGATTGATTTATGTTTCTCTCCAGTTAGTTTGACGTTAGCTATAGGCTTACTATTTACTATGTTTAGGTATGCACCTTGTATCCTTGATCTCTCCAAGACTTTAAACATGAATGAGTGTTGAATTTTGTCAAATGCTTTTTCAGCCTCTAAGGAGATGATCATGTGGTTTTTCTCCTTCATGGATGGATTTCCAAGTATTGAACCACCTCCTCATGTCTGGGGTAAAGTCTACTTGGTCATGTTAGATGAAATTGTTTATTTGTTTTTGGATTCCATTTGTGAATATTCTGTTGATTATTTTTTCATCAATGTTCATAAGAGAGATAGGTCTGAAGTTCTCTTTTTTGTTGAGTCTTTGTGTGGTTTTGGTATCAAGGTGACTGTGGCTTCATAGAATGAGTTTGGGTGTGTATTTCTGTTTTTATTTTTTTGGAATAGTTTGAGGAAATTTGAATTATCTTTTCTTTGAAGGTCTGGTAGAATTGTGCACTAAAACCATCTGGCCCCAGACTTTTTTTTTTTTTTTTTGCAAGGGAGATTTTTTTGATGACTGCTTCTGTTTCCTTGGGGGATATAGGACTATTTTCTCTATTTACCTAATCTTGATTTAATTTTTTGATGTATAATTTTATTTTATTTTTTATTAATTACACTTAATAAACTTTGTATCCTCACATAAGCCCCTCCTTCCTCCACTCTCTGTCCCACCCTCCCTCCCCCTTCTTTATGTATGCCCTTCCCCAAGTCCACTGATAGGGAAGGTCCTCCTCTCCTTTCTTCTGATCTTAGTCTATTAGATCACATCAGGAGTGGCTGCATTGTCATCTTCTGTGGCCTGGTAAGGCTGCACCCCCTTCAGGGGGAGGTGATCAAAGAGCAGGCCAATCAGATTATGTCAGAGGCAGTCCCTCTTCCCATTACTATGTAGCCCACTTGGACTAAACTGCCATGGACTACATCTGTGCAGGGGTTCTAGGTTATCTCCATGCCTGGTACTTGGTTGGAGTATGAGTCTCTGGGAAGATCCCTGTGTTCAAATTTTCTGGTTCTGTTGTCTATCCAGAAAACTGCCCATTTCTTTTAGATTTTCAAATTTTGTGGCATATAGACTTTTGTAGTAAGACCTAATGATTATTTGGAATTCCTCAGTGTCTTTTTTTTTTTTTTTCTGTATCCCTTCAGGTTTCTGATTTTTCTGATTTGGATAGTGTCTCTCTGCCTTTTATTTAGTTTGGCTAAGGGTTTGTCAATCTTGTTGATTTTCTCAAATAATCATCTCTTGGTTTCATTAATTGTTTGAATTGTTTTCTTTGTTTCTAATTCATTGATTGCAGCTCTGAGTTTGAGTATTTCCAATTGTTTACTCCTCTTGGATATGTCCGCTTTTTTTTTTTTCCCCTAGGGCTTTTAGGTGTGCTGTTAACTTGCTTTTATGAGATGTCTCAAACTTCTTTCTGTAGGCATTTAGCATTGTTTTCAGTGTATGCCATAAGTTTGATTGAGTCTTCATTGAATTTTAGAAGGTCTCTATTTTCTTTTTTTATTTCTTTCCAGATCAAGCTGTCATTCATTAGAAAGTTGATTAGTTTCCATGTGTAATGTAGGCTTTTTGTTATTTCTGTAACTTTTGAGGTCTAGTTTAAGCTGTGGTGGTCTGATTGGATACAAAAGGTTATTTAGATCTTGTGTTTGTTTAGGCTTGCTTTGTGCCCGACTTTATGATCAATTCTTGAGAAGGTTTCATGAAGTGCTGAGATGAAGGTGTATCCCTTTGAGTTTGGACGAAAACTTATGTAGACATCTATTAGGTCTATTTGGTTTAGAACCCCTGTAAGTGTCATTATTTCCCTATTTAGGTTCTGTCTAGATAATCTGTCTCTTGGTGAGAATGGAGTGTTGAAGTCTCCCACTGTTAAGGTGTTGGATCAGTGTGTGATTTAGGTTTTAACAATGTTTCACTTACAAATGCAGGTGCTGTATTTGGGGCATAGAGTTAAGGTTTGTGATGTCCTCCTGGTGGATTTTTCCTCAATGAGAATGAAATGCCTCTCCTCATCACTTTTAATTAATTTTGGTTGGAAGTCTATTTTATTAAGTATTAGGATAGCTACTCCAGCTTGTTTTCTGGGTCTATTTGCTTGAAAAACATTTTTCCAGCTTTTTACTCTGAGATAGTCTTTATCTTTGTTACAGAGGTGTGCTTTTTTGGATATAGCAGAATACTGGATCCTGTTTGCACAACCATTCTTTTTTTTTTTTTTTATTGGAGTGTTGAGTCCATTGATATTGATGGATAATAGTGACCAATGAATGTTAGTTCCTTTTATTGCGGAGTTGGTGGTCTTACTGTGATTCATTGCTTGTTTTCTTTTATTTTTTTGTTTGGAAGTTGTCTATATTTCTTGTTTTCTTGTGTGTAGTTGATTTTGTTCGATTGGAGTTTTCCTTCTGGTAACTTCCTTAGGGCTGGGTTCCCGTGTTGATTTGTTTCGTTTTAGTTTAGTTTTTCTTATGGAATGATTTCTTTTCTCCATTTATATTGATTGAAAGCTTTGCTGGGTACAGTAGTATGGTTGGTATTTGTGGTCGGTCTCCTAGAATCTGCATGACATCTGCCCAGGCCCTTCTGGCTTTCTTATTTTCTGTTCAGAAGTCTGGTGTGATTCAGTTAGGTCTATCTCTATTTGTTACTTTGACTTTTCCCTTGCTGCTTTTAATATTTTTTCTTTGTTCTTTAGATTTAGTGTTTTGACTATTATGTGACATGAGGAGTTTCTTTACTGGTCTAATCTATTTGGTATTCTATAGGCCACTTGCATGTTTATAGATATTTCTTTCTCTAGGTTGGGAAATTTTCTTCTATGATTTTCCTCTAAATATTTTTTGTACCTTGGAGCCTGGAATCTTCTTTTTGGTATAGTCCTGTTTTTCTTAGATTTTGTCTTTTCATGGTGCCCTTGATTTGTTGGATGTTTTGTGTTTAGAACATTTCTGATATTATTTTTTCTTTGAGAGATGTATCAATTTCTGCAATTGTATCTTTAGCACCTGAGATTCTCTCTTCCATCTCTTGTATTCTGTTGGTGATTCTTACCTTTGTGGTTCACGATCTTTTCTCTAAGTTCTCCAGCTCCGTTTTTTGTTGTTGTTGTTTTCTGTTTGTGTTTTCTTTGTTGATTATAATTCTGTTTTCATGCCTTTCACCATTTCCGTCATCTGTTTGAATGTGGATTCCTGTCTTTACATGATAGCCTCTACTTTTTGTTAGTTTCCTCTCTATATGCCTCTATTTGTGCTTCTACATGTGCCTCTATTTGTTTGGCTGTATTTGCATGTATTTCTTTGAGAGCTTTTTTAGTTTTCTTCTTTTTTTTTTAATATTTTTCAATTACATTTGATTCACTTTGTATCCCAGCTGTAGCTCCCTCCCTTATCCTCTCCCAATCCCACCTTTGTCTTCTTCCTTGCTCCTCCCCAAGTCCACTGATAGGGGCGGTCCTCCTCCCCTTCCCTCTGACCCTAGCCTATCAGGTCTCATCAGGAGTGTCTACATTATCTTCCTCTGTGGCTACGTAAGGCTGTTCCCTGATCAGGGGAAGGTGATCAATGAACCAATGAACTCAGTACTCTGAGTTCATATCAGAGTACTAAGGAACCACATGGAGACTGAGCTACCAAGGGTTAAATCTATGTATGAGTTCTAGGTTATTCCCATGCAGGGGTTGGATGTGTTCTTATGCTGACCTATAACCATCTGCTTATCTAATATCTGCTGTTTGTTGCTGGAGTCTGTACTTCAGACTATACTTCTGGGTCTGTATGTGTCTGGAGTCTCGTGTATTCTTCAGGAAGATGAGACTGGTCAGCTGTTTTGAGAGCAGATGTTGGTGTTTCAGCTATAGTTAAGAGAGGAACATAGCAGGTGCCTGTGCATAAGGGCAGGAGAGTGCCTTGTAGGACAGAGTGCTAGAGTGTGTAGATATCTGGAAGGGTGAAACATAATCACAGGTGGGGGAGCTGTTCACAGGTGCACTATGCATGTACATGTGCTCTCAATGCCTCAATGGCCCAGAGGTCTGTAGTACTGTCCTCCAGGTATTCAGATCTGTCTAGGTTGTACCACCTTGGCTCCAGGAACTGTTTTTCTGGACTCTACTGTGAGATCCACAAAACAGGGGCTTCAATGTTGAGAATGCTGTCCCAAGCATCCCTAAGTTGCCCACAGTGGGTGTGTGGGTGGTAGGGATTTGATATCAGGCTCCTAGGATAGAGGGACCCTTAGACCAGGGGCTCTGCATGCACTCACTTGAAGGTGCACTCACTTGCTTGAAGGCTTATGCAAGCCCAGGGGTTTCCCCTGTTCTTTATTCTCAGAGTTGGGCCCACAGAGGCAAATGAAAGTGTAGTTTTTTTTTTTTTTTTTTTATCTCAGTGGTGTCCATTGTTTGGCCTCTGGGCACGGACATCAGTAGTTGGACCAGCCTCCTCTGTCTTCTCAGTCACTAAGCACAGAAGCTCATGCTTGGGGTAGCCACCTCTGCCTTCTCAGTCATGGAGCAGGGATGTTCCTGCTGTGGCAGTGGCCACCTCTCCTGAGCTGGGAGGCCTGTGTTTGAGTAAGCTCCCTCTTGCCTTCACAGTAACCAAGTATGGAGGCTCTTGCTTAGGGCAGTAGCACCCACTGCAGCCTCTGAACTGGAAGGCCCATACAGCTGCCACCTCTGCCAAGCAGGGAGGCCCATGCTTGAAGAAAGAGGAAGTGAATGGGGATCGAATATGTGCTGCTCTCAGATCCAGGAGATGTCTACTGGTGACCTGGATCCAAACTGTCCCAGCTTTGGGTTGTTTCCTCTTGCCCAGGAAGACTCAGTGCCACTGTTTTGGTGTTAGCAACCCCCCCCCACACACACACACACATACTTACCAATTTCAGAGTTTCTGATCCTGTGCCCTTCAGATAAGGTGCATGCTGGTTGCTGCCATCTGGACTCCTTCTTGTATTATGTTATTTAACTGCTTGATATTTGTTTTTGTGTTGTTTCATAAAAATACATTTCACTGGTCTCAAAAATGAAATTTTTGACCCCAAGTGAATAGGGTTAAGAGGATAACAATAGCATTATAATTCTAATGATAACACAACGGAAAAAAGAGAAATTGAATAGTGGCAATTGGGATAAAAATTTTTTTATCCTTGGCTCTGTTCTAAGTCATGTTTATGAATCAACTTAGTAAATTATCTCATCAGAACTGTGAATACATACTTCTCTAGATATCATGTTATTTAAGTGGGAGAAGCAAAATAAACAGAAAATCTTAAAATGAGTATAAGAATGTATATCTCATATTTCAAAGACTCAAAAGGTCAGGCACCTCCAGGGTTGTTTAATTCAGTGGCTAATGATGTTTTCAAAAGCTCATGTGTTTTCCTGATTCTTCTGACCTGCCTTCTTGAGCGTAGCAGTTTCTTCTCATTTCCTCATTTTAGAGAAGTAAAATGACTTCATTTGACATATGTGCTGGCAGATAATGAAGCATCAGAAAAAAAAAATCAAGCTCTTTTGTGTGGATTCACTTTTATTTTTCATTCATGAACTGAATTTTACACACTGTTTCCTGCTGAATTTTTAGATATAAGTATGAAATAAGTAGAAATATGAGTTTGCACTTTGGAATGGAGACCAGGTCTACAGTCCATAAGAAGAAAGGACATCTAATCCAGACAGGTAAGAGCAGTCTTCTTTCTTTTGAGGAGCATCTGAGAGTCAAGCACAGAGCCCCCTTCTTAACAACTAACCATTCTATCAACCCCCACCAGGACTCTCTGAAGGTTAAGAGCTTTTTCCATTGAAGAGAAAAAGAATATCTGGAAGCCAGGCTTCCAGCCAGCTCCAGGAGCCAGCTAAGAGAGATATGACCTGTAAAATAGTATCCTGTAGATTTTGATTGTTTTACTGTTGTGTATACACATAAGATATAAAATGAGATCATTCAGGGGTTAGATAGATGGCTCAATGCCTAAGGGCACATACTGATCTTGCAAATGATCTGAGTTTGGATTCCAGAATCTACATGAACAGTCACATGGTCCTGTTTTGGTTGATATAGAGTCACTGTGCATTCAACTGTTAATTTCTTGCCCCCTGAGATCTTTATTGTTCTAGGAGCAAATGTTCACATATACCAAGTGATGTTGTGTAACCTTGCCTCCCAAGTTATTCCTGATTGGCTAATAAAACTGCCCATACTGGGCTGTGCAGAAGATAGGTAGGCAGAACTAAGGTTCATAGATTTAGAGAATTATCACAGAACAGAGAGGTGCAGGAGAGGGAGGAAGGAAGGAGAGAAGGAATGAAGAAAAGAAGAAGAGAGGAGCAGGTCGCCCTGGGTTAGCATGAACAAGAAACACCAGGTTGGGAGGAGCTTGCTCCGTGGATTGGCATGATGGAGAGAAGCAGTCCAAATGGAGCATGTGCAAATATTTACCAGAATTTTGTTTGGGAGGTGTTGCTGGAAGATAGCAAAGTAGCTTAAGGAGATTAAGATCTGCCTAGTCCCAATGTTTAAAACATATTAAAATTCTTACAGGTGTTTTTGTCTTTTATTTCTGTAATAGTGGATTAAATAATAACTACTGCATTAATAATCACATGCATCAATGTTAAATCATTTCTCTACATGGTCCTCTGACCACACACACACAAATGCACATACACAAATACACACACATACACACACTATCTGTGGCTCTCCCACAAACATTAGTAATAAGGATTAAGAATTATATGAGGAGAATTTAAAATTTTTTAGTTCAGTGGTAGATAGAGTACCTTGCATGGTGGTAATGCTTACTTTGTATGTGATCAGACAAAGGAGTAAAGAAATGTGTCATGATCACAATAAGTTGTTGAGGGAGAATTCTGTATTATACACAAGAGTTGGGATGATTTATAAAATTTAATTTAAAATTACTTTTGTATGTCTTTATAAAATTAATGATCCTTTACTAAGTCCATCTCTTACTCAATGAATTGTAAAGAGTCAACACAGAACAAGAGGCATTCTTTTTTTTCTGAAACCATTTTATGCATTGCAATTTGGTTGAGGTTTTTTTTTTTTTTTTTTTTTTTTTTTTTTTTTTTTTTTTTTTTTTT
>NW_026594428.1:8156071-8271394 GCF_907164565.1 Psammomys obesus | reverse complement strand
TTTTTTTTTTTTTTTTTTTTTTTTTTTTTTTTTTTTTTTTTTTTTTAATCAAATACAGCATTTGACAAATGTTTCAGTCAATGTACTGGTTGAGACTGTAAAGTGGGCATGCTTAGGCCATATTCAACTTCTATTTCCATTTCCTCTACACGTTGTTATTCCTATTTACAAGTGCGGTTTTCTAAAATTATGTACTTTCTTCAATACTAAATATCTAGTAAGGATCAGAGACGAAGGTTGTAGGTAAAGCTCAGACTTCAGAACAGACAGGATTTCTCTGTGTAGCCGTGGCTGTCCTGGAATTCACTTTGCAGAGCACGCTGGCCTCAAACCCCGAGATGCCTCTTCCCCAGCCTCCTGTGTACTACCACAGCCCAGGTAAAATTCTTATTTGAGACATAATATTTGAAAAATAAAATAAAAAGCAAAAAAGTAAGAATAGTGAATAAATTAGTCAAAAGCTGTTAATCAAAAACAAAATGTGCTGGACAGTGTTGTCACATGCATTTAATCGTGCTGGAGTATTGTCTAATGCTTTGTATTTGTTAATTTCTTCTGTTCTGCCCCAAGATTCTTACTATTTACGCGCAATCTGTCATATACTCCCAAGTATGGCTGTTTAACCTTGCATAAGAAATTATTACTGATTGGTTGATGAAAAGGCCTGCACGCAGGCAGGGCAGAGGAAGTAGGCGTGGCTAAGGTTCCCAGGCTTCCGGGAAGAGAATCATAGCAAGGAGACATAGGCAGGAAGAGAGGAGAAAGTCTGATGCTATGACTGTTGACCATGGAGAAGAAATCACGTAGGCTGAGAAAAAGGACTCCAAAAACGGCGTGAAAAAAACAAAAACAAAAACAAAAAACATAGACATAAAAAACATAGGCAAGTATTATGTGATTGTGGATGGGAGGTAGCCCAGACAGAAATGTTTAAACCAGAAGGCATAGGGTTACGGCTGGGAAGTTATTGAGATAGCATAGGTGGAATTATCAGTCCAAGGTGTTTAAAGGCATTTTAAAAATTAACAGGTGTCTGCGTCTTATCGATTGTGATAGCAGGTAAGATAATACTGCTATAATAATTATAGGGCTAATAATAAACTATATTTAACCCAACACCAATTAATTTTCAACAACAAATCGCAGCACTCAGGAGGCAGAGGCAAATAGATCGCTAAATTCAAGGCCAGCTTAGTCTATAGACTGACTTCCAAGACAGAAAGAAATCCTGTCTCAACAAATGAAACAAAGAAGAGAGGGAGGGAGGGAGGGAGGGAGAGAGAGAGAGAGAGAGAGAGAGAGAGAGAGAGAGGAGAGAATGAATGAATTTTGAAAGAGATGCCTATGGAGAAGAAAGGAAAACTTTCTTTACAGTCAGTCAAGTGAGCAGGGCATAGCAATAGCCTTTAATCATCAAACAATCTCCTGATCCCCCTTTTTTAAACTTTAAATTCCAATTTATGATCGCAAGAAGAAGGACATTAGGGGAACAATACATACATGTCATAACTCCCAATAATTGATTAATAAATAATTAGATTGTATGTAGAGTATTTTTGCTAAAAATTGATTTTTGAATGTGTATGTTTGTGTTTGTTTGTGTGTGTGTGTGTGTGTGTGTGTGTGTGTATGCCACAGCACATCTGTGAATGTCAGATGACAAATTTTGTGCAATTTTGTAGAATATATTGCTGAAATGTTGTATTTTAAAGATGAGGGAGGCTCGCAACCATGTCTCTCAATTGACAAATATGGTGTACTTGTTAGATGATAGATAGACAAAAGTTAAACTGAAAAATAATGTTAACGTTTCCTGTTTATGGAAAATAAACCTTAATATCAATTTTGTACCAAGAAAAAAAATCACTATCGATCAAAGATATCAAAACAATCTCTGATTACATAAATTATATCCTTTATATGAAGTTATATTTTCTAGTAAAAAATGAAATAAATAAAGTATATTTTTGTCACTGGATATCAGGTGTTAAATGATAAATTATTTGCCTTAGCCCACTTTCTCATCAGATCCTACAAGCTATGATCCTCCTCTTTGAGACAACAGAGTTGCCCTGTTGGTTGTATGGTTTCCAATTTGTCCTTAGCTTAAATAGAAAATGAGTGGAATGTCCAGCTATGAATTTGCCCAGGGTACTTTGCTGTTTTGGAAGGTGATCATAAACTTGGTTAAGTACCAGAGGAGTAACAAATAGGAATCACTTTATTGAATGATTCCTCTTCTATAACCATATTCTGATCTTAAATAACATTATTTAGCATAACATACATTGTATATCTATCTATAATGATTTATAATTATAAATACTGGGATAGTAATGAAAATGAGAGGGGTTTTTAGATTTATTGATTTTTGAAAAATTTATATTTGCAAAAACTGTATCTTGATCATTTCCGCCTCTCATTCCCTAACTATAATTCCTTCCAAAATACCAAAACACATCTCCCTCCCTACTTTATGTCGTTTTATAATTCTTTTTAAGCCACTGAGTGCAATAACTGCTTCTGATATGTGGTGCAGAGCCATCGTCAGAGAAATGAGAATCTAACCATGGCCACATTCCTGAATAAACGGTAATCTCCTTCTCCTGCAATCCCACCTGCTCATCAGCCAGCTTCTCCAGCTCTTTTCAGAATGGCCTACTGACTACTTCATCATTGCAAATGTGATGAAATATCGCCTTAATATTTCATGACCATTTCAGCTTTATCGTCATATTATTTGCGTTTAGTTTAAGGCATATGGATTTATCCACAAAATACTCCTCCACATAAGGCTCAGGGAACACTGAGGAAGAGAGGATGGAAGGGTTGTAATAGAAAATGAGGAAACTGTCTATGAGTTCCCGTCTCTGAGTAATTTTAGGAGCTAAACAACAAGGAGAATCCTAAGGAAGATGCTTTTATTCTTAAATTAAATTTTTATTTTTTATATTAGTTACAGTTTATTCACTTTGTATCCCAGCTGTAGCCCCTTCTCTCATTCCCCCCAGATCCCACCCTCCTTCCCTCATCTCCTCCCAGCCACTCTCTAAGTCTACTGATGGGGGAGGTCCTCCTCTCCTTCCATCTGATCCTAGCTTATCAGGTCTCTTCAGTACTGGCTGCAATGTCCTCCTCTGTGGACTAGCAAGGCTGCTCCTCCCTTGGGGGCGGGGGAGGTCAAAGAGCCAGCCATTGAGCTCATGTCAGAAATAGTCCCTGTTCCCCCTACTAGGATACCCACTTGGATACTGAGCTGCCATGGGCTACATCTGGGCAGAGGTTCTAGGATATATCCATGCATGGTTGTTGGTTGGAGAAACAGTGTCACAAAAAACCCTGTGCCCAGATATATTTGGTCCTTGTGGAGCTCCTGTCCTCTCCAGGTCTTACTAACACCCCCTTCTTTCATATGATTGCCTGCACTCTGCCCAAGGTTTGGTTATGAGTTTCAACCTCTGCTTTGATACACTATTAGGTAGAGTCTTTCAGGGGCCCTCTATGGTAGGCTCCTGTCCTGTTACTTATTTTCTCCTATTTCCAATGTCCATCTCATTTGTTTTTCTAGGTGAAGATTGATCATTTTATCCCACTTAATCCTCATTCAGAAGGACAAATAGTATAGACTTTGGAAGCTGGTAAATGGGTTATAAAAATATGATATACATATATAATGTACACGAGTGACCACCATCCAAACATAAGTGGGTAAACTACAGTGATTATGACAAAATAACTACACTGGTGATTGTTGTGTTAAAATCAGCCAGAATCAGGAAGATAATTTTGCATGCCTAGCAGTTTAAAAAAAAAGATAGTATAAAAGAAGTTGAGAGTATGATTGGAGATTCCAGGGTTTGGAAGCTAGATGAATGAGTGTGTGTGTGTGTGTGTGTGTGTGTGTGTGTGTGTGTGTGTGATTTGTACTAACAAAATACCAATTTAAATTGTAGGAGACTGTTCAAAGATATGTTGGATACATGACAACTGTAGTAATACAATATTTTTAAGCTTAATCATTTGTGAAAGGCTAGACAGAAGTCTTAATTGGCAAATGTCACACAAGCAAGAAGATTTAGTTACAACAAATGTTATATAGTGTGCTGGTACAACCTTCTAATTTCAGATCTGAGGTGCAACCTTGTAGTTTCAGGCAGATGCCTGTGGCAGGCAGGCGCACTACTGTGGCTGAAAAACTAAATTAAATGAAAGCCCATGACTCAAAGAATTAAGGTGCTTGTGGACACCTGTCATTAACCTCTGGTCTCTGCATGCATGCACACATCTACAAATGTGTACTTGAAAACACATCAACATGCAAACATTTTGATGAAAAAAATTATGTGTGTTCTTGCCACAAAAGAGTTTATGTGATATGCTGTGCTAGAATGACTTAGTCACTCCATAATGCATGTGCATTTTGTTTTTTAAAATTTTATTTATTGATTTATTCACATTATATCCTAATCACAGCTGCTCTTCTGTCCTTCCAGGTTCCCCACCACACATCCCTCCCTTCATTCCCCCGTCTCGTTTTCTTCAGACAAGAAGGAGGTCCCCCATGGCTACAAATCCACCATGGCACATTAATTCACTGCAGACTTAGTCGCATCCTTTTCTGCTGAGGCCAGATAAGGCAGCCCAGTTTGGGCCTCGGAGTCAGGGAAATTCTCTGTTCCAGTTGTTGGAGGATCAAGGCCAAGCTGTGCATTTGCTTCATATGTTCAGTTGGCCTAGGACCAACCCATGAATATACTTTGATTCGTACACAGTGAATACAGAAATTTCAAAAAATAAAATAGACAAAGCATTTAGAAGCATTTGCTTTTTAGATCATCATTTTCTTTTCTTGTATTTGTAATTCTTAAATATATAATTTGAATAACGTTTGTTTCCAAAATGGTATATACACATACAGATAACCATTACCTGAATGGGAGAAGTTTGATAAAAAATATTGTGATAGAATATAAAATTTTATTAATTTGTTTAATGCAGAGGTTTAATAGTGCATCAGATTATAAAGGGCTATAAATAGTGGATGGAATTGACATGGGACATAGAAATTAAAACCACTGGAATAATATATAAGACAGAGGTCACTTTTTTTTCTGAAAAGATATAGATGGAAAAGCAAGGGACACTTATGATTTAGTGTTCCTGTGTCTAACATGTAGAAATAGGGTAGTGTCTCTCTCTCTCTCTCTCTCTCTCTCTCTCTCTCTCTCTGTGTGTGTGTGTGTGTGTGTGTGTGTGTGTATGTATGTATGTGTTGGGATGGTTCATCAAAAAGAGATGTGTACTAAAAAAATCTTATTTTGTGTGATAATAGTGAAAAGCACATTTTAAAAAATTGACAAAAGCATATCTCCAAATAAGAAAAAAAAATTACTTAGGTGAGTGGTATTCAATAAAATCTAGAGAAAAATGCCTTTCAAGAAGGAGTTCTTTATCATGTCCTGTGCTTGTGTAGCCAAGGATAAAAATCACCATTGGCTGACTAGAAGTGCTTGAAAAATGATCATTATTTGTGACACCATTAAGTGATATTTCAGCATTTTTGTGACTGAAGTGGAACTTCTTGGGAATAGGTGATATACAAACAGTATTTTATTTAGACTGCATGATAAGATTTGGCATGAAAGGCAATAGCAAAATGAGACCATAGCCAAAAGTTATGATCATTGAAAAGTCTATTGTTTTATTATATGAGCTAGAAATACTGATTTGTGTATGTGATGACTGAGGAAAAAATAGATAACTAATTAAAATTATGGTAGGAAATGAGCTGTGAAAAATATGTGTAATTTCTGAATTTAATTTCCACATTTTTATGATAGTTGAGTATGGGGTGAGATTGTGTGTGAAAAGATGCCTATGTTATGAATCCACCCCGATTTACCTAGAGAAAATGATGTCAGCTCATCAAGTTTGAGTCACAAATGTTATATTCCTTTACAGAAGAGAAAATGCAGTACATACAGCCTGTTTTAGAGAAATTAAAGACATTTAAAGAGTTAGAATTTGTGAATCTTGCCAAGGATTTGAGATTGATTCAATGATTACAGTTTTGCTGATATTAACTATCTATATAACAGATTCAGAAAGAAAGCAGCCTGGTTTACTCAAGGCCTTTGCAGGAGAGAGAAAGAATCAATAGGAATGAAGTGCTAATCAAACCAAATCAGAAAGTTGGTGCATGGAAACTACAGAAGCTAAGGAGAAAACACCAGAAGGGTGATAATCTGTGTAACACCCCCTTCTTCTGCTTCTTGCAATACTTACGAGTTCAATGACCACCTTCACGCTGTAGCTTTGCCACCATAAGTGACATTGTTCTCAACTTATGAAACCTGTGACTTCTATTAAAATTTTAGAAGTTTTCTCTGATTATATTCATGACATTTTGGTAGTGACATGAATTTAAACAACTGTTGTAAAGTGTCGTCACTTTGGATAAATGCAGCAACTTCTGTAAGTCTGTGGAAAATCTGGCTGTGCTTTACAGCTCCTTTTAATGCAATGTCCTCAATAAAGAGACGGTCCATTTGTTCACTCCGGTAAGCTGTTCATAATAATATTGTGTCTTTTATTTTCTCTCTTTACGCCCTTCCTTCCACCAGATCACTAATTTTGTATTTGATATATGCCCCCCTACTATTATGTTTGTTTCAAGAACTTAACATAGCCTGTCCTCCTACCAACCAAGAGAGGTTTGACATAAAATGTTAACAATAATGAGTGGGGAACAGCCTAGAACTCATTGGCACAGGAGACAACTTCCTGAACAGAACACCAACAGCACAGGCTCTAAGAGCAACAATCAATAAATGGGACCTCATGAAACTGAAAAGCTTCTGTAAAGCAAAGGACACCGTCATCAAAACAAAACGCCTGCCTACAGATTGGGAAAGAATCTTCACTAACCCTTTATCTGACAGAGGACTCATATCCAGTATATACAAAGAACTAAAGAAGCTGAAAAGCAGCAAACCAAGTAATCCAATTAAAAAATGGGGAACAGAGGTAACCAGAGAATTCTTGACAGAGGAATATCGAATGGCATAGAAACACTTAAAGAAATGCTCAACCTCATTAGCCATCGGGGAAATGCAAATCAAAACGACCCTGAGATATCACCTTACACCCATCAGAATGGCCAAGATGAAAAACTCAAGGGACAACACATGCTGGAGAGGTTGTGGAGAAAGGGGAACCCTCCTCCACTGCTAGTGGGAATGTAAACTGATACAACCACTCTGGAAATCTATCTGGTGCTTTCTAAGACAATTAGGAATAGTGCTTCCTCAAGACCCAGCTATACCACTGCTAGGTATATACCCAAACTTTGCTCAAGTACACAAAAGGCATGTTTGCTCAACCATGTTTATAGCAGCTTTATTCGTAATAGCCAGAACCTGGAAACAACCCAGATGTCCATCAACGGAGGAATGGGTACAGAAATTGTGGTATTTTTACACAATGGAATACTACTCAGCAATCAAAAAGGAGGAAATCATGAAATTTGCAGGCAAATGGTGGGATCTAGAAAAGATCATCCTGAGTGAAATATCCCAGAAGGAGAAAGACAAACACGGTATATACTCACTTATATAGACCTATAAGATATAATAAACCTAATGAAATCTATACACCTAAAAAAGATAATCAAGAGAGCGGACATGGGGTAAGATTATCAATCCTCGTTTAGAAAGACAAATGGGATGCGCATTGAACATATGACAGGAGTCTACTGAGCACATTTGAAAGACTCTAACTAGCAGTGTTTTCAAAGCAAAGACTCATGGCCAAACCTTTGACAGAGTACAGGGAATCATAAGAAAGAAGGGGAGTTAGTCTGATGAGGAAAGGATAGGAGCTACACAAGGACCAAATATATCTGGGCACAGGGTCTTTTCTGAGACTGACATGCAACCAAGGACCATGTATGAATGTAACCTAGAACCTCTACTCAGATGTAGCCTGTGGTAGCTCAGTAACCAATTGGTTTCCCAAAGTGAGGGGAACAAGGACTATTTCTAACAGGAACTCAATGACTGGCTCTTTGACCTCCCTACCCCCCAAGGGAGGAGCAGTCCTGTTAGGCCACAGAGGAGAGCTTTGCAACCAGTCCTGAAGATACCTGATAAAACAGGATCAGATGAATGGGGAGGAGGTCCCCCCTATCAGTGGACTTGGAAAGGGGCATGGTGGAGATGAGGGAGGGAGGGACTGGGAGGGAATGAGGGATCAGGACACGGCTGGGATACAGAGTTAATAAAATGTAACTGATAAGAAAAAAATAAAATTCAAAAAAAAAAAAAAAAAAAGAAAACAGGAAACAGGCTGGGAACCTGCCAGAGAGGGCCTCTAAAAGGCCCTGCAGACTATCAAAGCAAACGCTGAGACTCATGGCCAACTGTTGGGCAGTGTGCATGGAATCTTAGGTAAGAAGTGGGAAATAATAAGATCTGGAGAGGACAGGAACTCCACAAGGAGAACAACAGAACCAGAAATTTGAACACAGGGGTCTTCCCAGAGACTCATACTCCAACCAAGTACCAGGCATGGAAATAACCTAGAACCCCTGCACAGGTGTAGTCCATGGCAGTTTAGTGTCCAAGTGGGTTCCATAGTAATGGGAAGAGGGACTGCCTCTGACATAATCTGATTGGCCTGCTCTTTGGTTACCTCCCCCTGAGTAGGGAGCAGCCTTACCAAGCCACAGAAGATGACAATGCAGCCACTCCTGATGAGAACTGATAAACTAAGATCAGAAGGAAGGAAAGGAGGACCTCCCCTATCAGTGGACTTGGGGAGGGGCATGCATGAAGAAGAGGGAGGAAAGGTGGGATTGTGAGGGGAGGAGGGAGAGGCTTATGGGGGCATACAAAGTGAATAAAGTATAATTAATATAAATAAATAAACAAATAAATAAATAGATAGATAAATAAATAGATAAATAAATAAAAGAATAATGGGCTGTGATGGGGGGACATGTGTGAAGGGTTGTTGATCAATGAATTTTATAACTCAAGAGGACACAAATACTATGTGGGTAATAGTAGTATAAAAATAATTTTTCAGTGGGAAATAAATTCAAATATTTCACCTCTCAGGGAACTTTGAGAAACAGATATCATGAGTTTCTTGGTTATGTATGCCAGGAAAAAAATAATTAAAAGTACTAATTGAATTATCTGTTTTGCAGAATGTAAGAGTGAAAGTCATGTCTAAATTATTTGAATGTTAGTTAAAACGCTTCCAGTTAAAGCTACAAAAAGCCAGTATCTCTAAGAAAGAGTACACTTGCAGGAGCACTGGGACTCTTCTACATGTCCTGGCACCATTGCTGTTGAGATTGATTAGCAGCGAGGGAAGAAAGACATATGGATACTTTTTGAGTATTGGAAAGAAGATTAAATTAGCATTTTAATGTGAGAGGAAAGGTCAAAATTCTAAGAATGCTGGTCTTACCAATTACACGTGAGTATGCTATATGAGCTGTAAATAACAAGTTTAACAGTGAGAACACTCACTTTCTTTCTGGAAAACACTGAAGTCTGGACGGAGATCTGGATGGACCATGGCCCTGACCTTTGCCCTTATGTTTTGATTCGTCTGTTTTAGCTTTTTTGTCTTATAAAATGTAGAAGATATAAATAACATTGTGGAAGTTAATCCAGGCTTCTAAAATATTGAATTTCATTAAATGTAGTCAGAAAAACTAATTATTCACATTATCATCCAGTACAATATAGACTAAAGAAAACTTTGTGATAAGAAAAAATGAATGCCATTTATTAATTTCACATTAGTCTCCTCTCTTTGATATTTGAATGTCTCTTGCTTTAAATCTGGTAAATTGAACAAACCCTCAATCACAAGAACAGTGTTATAGGTGAAATTTATTGCTTATTAATATTCCTCTGTTCTTTAATGTGATTAATTCCATGATAGTGTTGCAAATCGTGCTTGTGTACAAGAGTCAAAAGGAATGTCTGTAAGTCTCCTTCATTGTGGAAATGACCTTTGATAATTTGGGTATGAGAGCATCATCCAGCCTCCCTGGGCATCTTCCATGCACAATAGTTACAAAGACTTTAGTAAGACCTTGCTATATTAAAGTGATGAAATTTTAAATGGAAACAACAATTATTTTTCACTTATTAATTGAAACAATATGTAAAAACCATTATTACTTGTCATTTGTTCTATTTATTTGAATAAAATGTAAGAAAAATTTAAGGCTAGTTTTTTCTTTCCGCATCCTGTTTTTATAAATATTTTCAATAGTGTCACTGAGAGAGTGTTGGATTTATCTATATGTAATTAACCAACATATTCAATTGCCCAAATCTTACAATATTGAAAATAAGCATTCAGTAAATTTACAACTATTGACAGCAACTGTATGCAAGAAATTCACATGCAGAACACAAGCACACACAGACACACACTTACAAACACTTTTACTTTTTTTGAAGGGCCTTTTTTTTTGGCAGTTCATAATTCTAGACATAGAAATGCTGGGTCAGGTCCTGCAAACCTGACAATCTGAAGGATTCACTCAGGCTGTAATCTCACCTAATAGTTCAACTGATTTTTTTTTTTTCTGAACATTTTCAGGGTTTGCTTTTTGGTGACTGTGTGAAGAATGGACTTAGCTGTTCATTAACTGATAGATAGAAGCTATTTGCCCTTCCTAAGGCCAATTTGAAATTTCTAGCCATTTGGGCAGTCGTTTCATAGAGATTCTTCTGTCACATTAAAAGGGCCTGTTTTATATGTTAGGAGTTTTGCCATCATTATATCAATCTCATGCAGTATAATTTCCTTTTGTCTTTTTCAAAAGCAATATAAAAAGTAGCAGGATTCATTAGGGGGTTTACTTCCCACCTGACCCTCTCCCCTTTGCCTACTCCTCCCGTCTCCCATAGCCGACTTCCTGGCTCTTATGTTCTCTGCTGCATTGTTCCCTGAACCATAGTGCAGCAGGTTTGGTATAGATGCATCCACTGGGGCACAAGATCTGTGGCTATCGGCCCTGTGTTCAGTTGTGAATTTCTGTGGTCATCTTCATTTGTTGTAAGTTCCCACAAAAGGGGCCACAGACTTTCTCAAGTGCAGATGTATATGTTGGGCCTGGCTTTGATCCATACCAGTGAAAGCAATGATAAAATAGTTGACATGACTGGGTTGATCAGTTCACATGTTTAATGTGACTGCATTTGGAACTGTGAGATTATCACCATTGATAAGTAATTGACTGGTATTGGCTCTACAACAGTAAAGGTTGCAGGAGGGAAAGGAATTCTAGGAAGCACAGAACATTCCACTCATCTTTATTTCCAGGGTGATCTCAGTAGATCTGCCTTTCTCCAGAGTAGACCCTACAGCAGAAAGAACTGCAGAGGCATTTTCTCCTTCATTTTTCCTTTTTACCTAAATAAAGGTCACATTATAAAAAAGAAAGTGACATAAAAAATAAATTTCAGGTCTATGTCTAGTTTGTATTAATATATACTAACTGATAAATATAAGTTGTTAATAGAATAGCAACATTGAAAATTGTTTCAACATGAAGATTATACTTCATTTGATATAAGGAAATAAACTGATTTAATATTAAATGATTTCATAAAGAAAAAAGTCTGCTGAGTTGTGACCAGAATTATTAACATTTCAGGCTAAATAATGTCTAAATATTTAAGTTTCTGAAATACTTCAAAATATTTTAATTACACGAATTAAATCACAGCTGTCACATTAAAAAAGGAATAAGATACAAAAGGAATATGATGCCACTTAGCATTGTAACGCTGTTTCCTCTTCCTGTACTCTCGACAACTTTTTGAGGAGACATAAAGACACAATCTGAAGGCCTTTCTAATCGCTTTGTTTTTCAAATAAGTAAATACCTAATGTTTGACTGTGGGTCTTTGCACTTGTTCACCTCAGCTGCTGGATGCTACCTTTCTAATGATTACTGGGCTAGGCATCAGTCTATGAGTATAGTAGAATACCATTAGGAATCATTTTTTTTTCTCCAAAGTCAGGGCTATCCAGCCTCTGGATCCTGGTCCATCAGGCAGTGCCAGGGATGGGCTCCCTCTCATGTCATGAATCTCAAATTAGACCCATCTTTGGTTGGCCGTTCCAACAAGTTCTTTGTCACCTTTATCCTAGTATATCTTGCAGGCTGGAAAAATTGTACAGTGAAGGTTTTGTGGATGGGTTTAGGTTTCCATCCCACCAGGAGAAGTTATGCCTGTTTACAGGAGATAGCTAATTCAGTCTTCATATTCCCCATTACTAGGCATCTTAGAGTCATCTTCATATATTTCAGGAGGGTTTCCATTGCCCTAGGTTTCTAGCTCCATCCAGAGATGCCCCACTCCCAATTCCAGTTGTTTCTCCCAGTCCTCTCTGCCACTGTCATCCTCCTGCCTATGCTCTCCTGTTCCCATCCCATTCCACCAGACCCTACCCTTGTCCACCTGCTATGCAACTTCTACTTCCCCTTCACAGTGAGGTTTATTTAGATGAATTTGGAGAATCCTGCTGAAGAAGAAGTGAAAAAGCCAGGTGGGACAAGGAAGCCACAAGAAAATCCACAGTATCGATTAAACTATGCTGACAAAGGGTCACAGAAACTGAACTGACAACCAGGAAGTGTGCATGAGACTGACCTTGGCCCTCTGACATATATGGCAGTTGTGTAGCTTGGCCTTCTTGAGAGACTCAGACATGTAGGAGGAGGGGCTGTTTCTGACCCTGTTGCCTGCCTTTGAGACTTGTTCCTCCTACTGGATTGCCTCCTCTAGCCCGAATAGGTGAAGAAAAGCCTATTCTTTTGTTGTTGTTCTCTTTTATTTTTTAATATTAGTTACAGTTTATTAACTTTGTACCCCAGCTGTAGCTGGCTCCCTCATTTCCTCCCAACCTCACTGTCCCTCCTTCATCTCCTCCCTGCCCCTTTTCAAGTCTAATGATAGGGGAGGACCTCCTCCTCTTCCATATGACCTTAGCATATCAGGTATCTTCAGGACTGGTTGTAAAGTCCTCCTCTGTGGCCTAGCAAGGCTGCTCCTCTCTGGGGTAGGGGAAGGTCAAAGACCCAGCCATTGAGTTCATGTCAGAAATAATCTTTGTTCCTGTTACTAGATAACCCACTTGGATACTGAGCTACCATGGGCACCTACATTTGTAAATGAAACCTTATTGAAATTTAAATCACACACTGATCCCAACACTTTAATACCGGGGGATGTCAACACCCCACTCTCACCAAGGTACAGATCATCTAGACAGAAGCCAAATAGGGACATAAAGGCACTTACAGAGGTCCTAATTCAAATGGACCTAATAGATGTCTACAGAACTTTTCATCCAAATTCAGAAGAGCCTATTCTTACTACAACTTGATGTTCTAAGGCTGGTTGATATTCATGGGAGTTTTACCCTTTTCTGAAGAGAAACAAGGAGGAGTGGGTGAGGGGTGAGGCAGGAAGAGCAGCAACTGGGGAAAAGAGGAAGGAAAAACTTTAGTCAGGTGTAAATTATATAAATTATATAGATATATGAAATAATAAAAACGAGTAAACAGTTAATAAACATTCAAGGAAGTTGTTTATAACCTATTAACGACAGGTAAATTCAATGAACCCATAAGTGCCTTAACTCTGACCTTTTAAATGATCATATTTCATAGATAATTTACTTCATTATCTTTATAATTGAGTTGGCAGAGTATCACTCACATTCTTCAGAGAGAGTTAATACATATTTCAATTTTATGAATTAAACCTTGTTAAGTTATTCTCTTTCACCTAGAATATTTTGTATATTTCATGTCATTTAATATAATTTCCCCCTTTAAATAAGTGAATATGGAAATGTGATGTTGAATCAAACCTGTCTTGTCAAAAGTTCTTATCCATGAGTGAAAAAGAAACATGATTTTCTAAACTTGCAATTTAGCTAACAGCCTTGCAAAAATCTTTGTCTATCCTACATTGTCTTTATGTAAACAAGACACTCTCTTACTCAAAGATGCTTTAGGATATTTCTTTAGATATGCACAGTTGCATTTATTATATCTTACAGCACTCACAGAATAAAAGCAATAGCTTCATAATTAGACAGCCTTAAATGCCCCCCATTCATCTTTCATGAGTTTTACACATAGTAGAAAGTAACCTCCCTTAAAAGAAATGCAAGTGCAAACTTCAGTCCTTTGCTAAATGTCTTTGATATAAAGTCTATTTCACCTTAAATATATGCCAAAGTCATACATATATTTAAATTCCTACATTTTTCTACCTCTTTCTCTACTCCCACTCTTAAATTAATCTTTCCTTGTTCATCCCTCTTCTTCCTGAGCCACAACAACATCAGCCTCAAAACTTTTTCTAAAAGTTCAGTGCAGTTTCCATCTTAATATTTTACCAAAGCCAAACCTGGAAAACTTTTGCCAAATGTCTTTATATTTAAGTTCCTTCACTGGTAACACTTTTAGTGAAATGTACTCCCACCTGGCCCCCAGCTGCACACAGGGAAAACAGAACATTATTACAATTATTCAGGCAACATGAAAAAACAGCCCCAAGCAGCACATTCAGTGGCAAACTGTGCTCTGTTTTCAGTCCACAGCATGGAATTGTGTGTGTGTGCACACGCGCTTTATATGTTCAACTTCATTTGTCTCCATATTAATGGTAGAATTTTGTCACCATTATGTATCTTAGGAAAATTAATGTAATCCGTCTGCTGACTGATACACTGAGATGGGTTACATTAATTTTCTTTCTTCTGATCCTAGTCTGTTAGGTTTCATCAGTAGTGGCTGCATTGTCTTCCTCTGTGGCCTGGTAAGGCTGCTCCCCCATCAGGGGGAAGTGATCAAAGAGCAGGCCAATCAGTTCATGTCAGAAGCAGTCCCTGTTCCCATTACTATGGAACTCACTTTGACACTGAACTTCCATGGGCTACATCTGTGCAAGGGTTCTAGGTTATCTCCATGCATGGTGCTTGGTTGGAGTATGAGTCTCAGGAAAGACCCCTGTGCTCATTTTTTTTTGTTCTGTTGCTCTCCTTGTGGACCTCCTGTCCTCTCCAGATCTTACTATTATTTCCTACTTCTTTCATAGGATTCCCTGCATTCTGCCCAAAGTTTGGCCGTAAGCCTCAACATCTGCTTTGATAGTCTCCAGGACACAGCCTTTCAGAGGCCTGCTGTTGGAGGCTCCTAATTTGTTCCTGTTTTCTTCTTCTTCTGGTGTCCATCCTCTTTGCCTTTCAGAGTGGGGATTGAACATTTTAGCCAGAGTCCTCCCTCTGATTAGTTTCTTTAGGTGTACAGATTTTAGTAGATTTATCCTAAATTATATGTCTATATGAGTGAGTATATACCATGTGTGTCTTTCTGTTTCTGGGATAGCTCATTCAGGATGATCCTTTCCAGATCCCACCATTTACCGAAGTTGAAATGCAACAAATCAAGTAATCCACTTAAAAAATGTGGAACAGAGCTAAACAGAGAATTCTCTGTAGAGGAATATAAAATGGCAGAGAAACACTTAAAGAAATGCTCAAAGTCATTAGCCATCAGGGAAATGCAAATCAAAACGACCCTGAGATTTCACCTTACACCCATCAGAATGGCCAAGATCAAAACCTCAAGTGACAATACATGCTGGAGAGGTTGTGGAGAAAGGGGAATCCTTCTCCACTGCTGGTGGAATGTAAACTGGTAAAATCACTCTGGAAATCAATCTGGCACTTTCTCAGATAACAAGGAATAGTGCTTCTTCGAGATCCAGCTATACCAGACCTAGGCATATATCCAAAAGAGGCTCAAGTACACAACAAGGACATTTGCTCAACCATGTTTGTAGCAGCTTTATTTGTAATAACCAGAACCTGGAAACAACCCAGATGTCCATCAGTGGAGGAATGGGTACAGAAATTGTGGTACATCTACACAATGGAATATTACTCAGCAATGAAAAACAAGGAAACCATGAAATTAGTTTTTTTTTTCTTTTAATGAGCAAGATATATATAAGAGAATTCACGTAGGGAGCATTTGGCTATAATTTACTCTATGAATTTTGATGAATTGATACTACTTTTTTAATGAAGCAAATAAGAAACTTCAGTCTAAATCCAGACTTATTATAAAAATACTTCAAGCTATTATTTAAGTTAAACATTAATTAACACAAAGATTAACTTGCTTCATTGCCATATTGCAAGAATATCTTTATAAGAAAAATGCCATTTGCTTCATTTCACTAAATATTATTATGTTTTACAAGTCAAGGTATAATAGAATTTAATTTTTCCTGTTAAGGTTTTATAATTTTCATCAGAATTAATGTTCACAGCCTCTCATCACTTATGCACATTTGCTATTTTTAATTAAACTTTGAGTTTGAACTTTTCTACTAGGATGAAACACCCCTTTCATTTTTGTAAATAAAAGGTGCATGCTGGAGAATAAAACTGGCATGTGTTATGCACCTGCTTCATGGACAGACTGGTTGACTTTTGCAAAAATTAAGCAGCTTTTCTGGTTTCTCTGACCATATGGAGCACGACAAATGAACAAGTGCAGTAGGGAATCAGTAGTCTCCCTGCATACCTTTTCTTGTCCTTTACATTTCATTGTAATGAAAAATTGAAATATAACTCTAAGCAGAGCCTAGAGCAAATCCATTCCTTTCTCTTTTGAGTAATGCTCTTCTGATAGTGAAAGAGTAAAATGATGAAAAGGTTAGGCTATGCTCTAACTCATGCTTGCAAAGGTTATAATTGTATCATCATTCAGGTCAAAGTATAATCAAAGCTTCAGTTATTCATATCCCAGTCGTATTGATGTCAGGAAAAAATATGATAAAACAGTTGTCCCAATATTTAAATACAATATGTTATTATAAATCTTTAGTATTAATAACTTTCAAATTTACTGCATGCCTGAATATTTATTTCTTTTAATGTCAGCATGCTATTTAAGCTATCAACCATATAAAATAAAAAGCAACTTATCATATTACAGTAAATTGTCTCACATGGCTACTCAAACATTGCAATCAGGATGTAGAGTTTGAAAATCAATGTGTGCACTAAGATTGCAATCCACAGTATTCCTTTTAATATATCAATCCACAGCCACAGGAAAAGGAAGACACCTCACTTAGCTCATAGTTATATTTCATAACACTTTTTACTGCTGTTTCAATAGGAAACTAGGGGATATAACTGGTACTTAGGCTTTCAGAAAACATTCAGTTTATAAAAATACTAAATTAAATTTAAAGGTAAGTATATATACTAATTTGCCACCCATCTCTTAAAATAATGAATAGAGTATTTATGAAGCTAATACTACATCCCATAGTAAACATATTGACTGTTATACTTTCCTAAATATTCCCTGAGAGAGTCTTTTATATATTTCACATAATATTTTATTCAAAACTCTAAGAACATGTATTTAGCTTTTCACAAAGAGAATGATGAACCAGAAACAAGACACATCATAAGAAGCCATGGCTGTCAATCTTGAGAATTCATTGATCTTAGACTAACGAGTCTTTATAACAATGGCAAATAAATTTCTCTTAGGTTGATTGTTTAGCATAAGGCATTCCATAAGAGCATCAGGAATCTGCAATCTGGTAGTTTTTGTTTACTTTGCACTACACAATATCTTCATAGATTTTGACATATCATCATTAATGTACAAAATATGGTAATAAAAATAGAAATGGTCTCTTCTGCTGTTTCTTTCTCCAACATTTACAATATTACATATGCAAAATTATGAGGCTCATAAACTGTAAATTCATTTATTGGAGTATATTTAACTAGGTAACTTCTGACTAATGATAATCACACTATTTTTCATGAGGTTATGAAAGATTTTTTTGTACTGTTCCTTAAGATGATTTTGTAAAGTAGTCTATAATCATATATAAGAAGAAATACGTTGATAAGTATAATTGATTTAAAGAAAATCTTTTGGGATGTAAGATATGGGTTTCTTGTTCATTAAGGTATCTCATAGCTTTGAGGTGCTGTTCATGATAGTATCTCAAAATTGAATATAGACCCACATGTAGAATTTTCTAGATTCAATGTCAGGCTCTAAAAATGATTAGATCTTGGGGCTTCAAAAGTGGATCAAGAATTAAAAGCTCCAAATGCACAGGACCTGCATTTGGATATCATTACTGTTATGACAACTGACAAATGTTTGCAATTTCAGTTCCAGGATATCTGAAACTTTCTTCTGACCTCTATGGGGACTAAGTACACACATGATACACATACATCCTTGCAGAAAAAGGCTTGTGCATAAAAAAATGGAAATAGGTAAATACAAAACAAGAAAAATAAAAAGTGAGCATATGGCATAGTCAGACATGATTGTGAGATATGAACATAGAAGATTAACATAATGTCATAATAAACAAAAATGTGTAATTTCCAAAAACATACAATACAATTACGTTTGATTTAATAAATTCATTGCACTGCACAATGTCAACAGTGACAAACTGGTTAGGAGTCAAGTCAGCAGACAACGTTCTTCCTAAGTAGTAGAATTATCTTTCTACTTTGTGACACATTATTAAAACTTTTTGACCCCTACCAGTCAGGAAACAGCACACACCAAGCAGAAATGTAATGAGTAATTTCACATGTAGTCTGATGAAATCCATCTGCCTTCTCTATAGTTTAGAAAAATACAATCATCCAAAATCAAAAGATCAAACCAAAACAACATATTCTAATTATTAATTGTTCTAAGAAGACTGACTATCACTCATGAAACAGCTTCTCGGCTTTTTGTTATTTTTTTCATGATTTTTCATATCTACTTAAGCACAGCCATTCCATCCATCTATACCCTGTACCTTTTCTTTTTACTCACACCTTCAGAATCTCATTTCTTTCAAATGGCTTGTCAAAACAATAAAAAAAAAGTTTTTTTTTTAATTTAAAAAGAATTCTGAGGACAGCTGTTGAGATAAAACATTTGCTTTCCACATTCACACACATTTGTTTCATGCTCTCTCTCAAAAGAAAGGTACAAATCTGCATAAAATGAGGCTTTCATGGTGCTCGAATGAGGCACCTTCACTCACGTGTGCTTTCCCCTAGCTGATATGTTTGAAATGCTCATGTTTATTCCTTATTTTTTAGAACCAAGTGAAGTATTTATTATTTCAAACATAAAATCACACATATATGAGTTTAAATCTAGTCGATGTTTATATATCAATAAGTATTTGGAACTATGAAATTATATATTAAGAAAGCATGCAAATACTTAGCTACTAACTACAAATGACCTACATAACTGTTCAATACATTCATGATACATGGACACTGTTAGTTCCCAAATTATGCAAAAAAGTTGCTTCAGATTCCACAAATTAATTACACCGCAGTATATAGATTACAGCAAACCAGTAGGAGAAACTCAACTCAGTGTGAATGTTCTTGCTCAGTAGCAGCAATGTCTCCCTACTTCGTGACACAGAATTCAAATTTGTTGACCCTTGTAAATTAGTAAGCACCATGCACACATATATTTATTTTTATTTACATGAATGAATTTAAATGTATGGTGGTAAGTATAAAGATTCAGAAAGGTAATCCAAAGGTTGTATTATAAAATATTTATATATTTTTTCCTTTCCCTTAGTGCTATAGCAAATTATCTAAGTTTATTTTCTTAAAACACAAATTTATCATATGATTCTGGGGAAAGAAATCTAATATTATGCCTCTTTAACAACCATTTCCTACCTTACTTAAAGTCTCAAGGGATTGTCATAGTTCATAAAGTGTGGTCTTTCTCTACCTACAATCCAGCAATGTGGGGTTAAACACAATCTGACCTACATTGTTGCAAAACTGCTGTCATAACCTGTCAACCATGTCAGAACCATGTTCAGATTTTTTTTTAAATTTCTAGCTCTATCATTTAAAAAAAAATGTATTATTTTTAAAGAGGGACCATACATTTACTTTCACATATCTCCCAATGTTATAATTTTTACAGAAGTAAATATTTTTTAAGTATTTCATTTATTTTATTTTGCAAAGGATTTAGGGTATTTTTTTTTGGTTGTAAGTTTTTAAATTAAATTTTTATTTTTTTATATTAATTATAGTTTACTTTGTATCCCAGCTGTAGCCCCTTTCCTCATTTCCTCCCAATACCACCTTCCCTCCCTCATCTTTTCCCTGCCCCTCTCTACATCCACTGATAGGGGAGTTCCTCCTCCCCTTCCATCTGACCCTAGTTTATCAGGTCTAATCAGCACTGGCTGCACTGTCCTTCTCTGTGGCCTAGGAAGGCTGCTCCTCCTTTGGGGGTGGAGGTGAGGAGGTGGGGAAAGAGCCAATCATTGAATTCATGTCAAATACATGTTCCCCTTACTAGGACACCCACTCAGATACTGAGCTGCCATGGTCTACATCTGAGCATGGGTTCTAAGTTATATCCATGAATGCTCCTTGGTTGGAGAATCAGTCTCAACAAAGACCCCTGTGCCCAGATATATTTGGTCCTTTGGAGCTCCTGTACTCTCCAGGTCTTACTAACCACCTCTTCTTTCATATAATTCCCTGTACTCAGTCCAAGGTTTGATTATGAGTCTCAGCATCTGCTTTGGTACACTGCTAGATAGAGTCTTTCAGAGGCCCTCTATGGTAGGCTCCTGTCCTGTTACTTATTTTCTCCTCTGTCCAATGCCCATCCCATTTGTCTTTCTAAGTGAGAGTTGATCATCTTACCCCAGATCCTCTCTCTTGTTTAGCTTCTTTAGGTGTACAGATTTTAGTATGTTTATCCTATATTATAGGTCTAATATACACTTATAAGTGAGTATATACCCTGCGTGCCTTTCTGCTTCTGGGATAACTCACTCGGGAAGATATTTTCTAGATCCTACCATGTGCCTGCAAATTTCATGATTTCCTTGTTTTTAGTTGCTGAGTAGTATTCCATTGTGTAAATGTACCACAATTTGTGTATCCATTCCTCCTTTGATGGACATCTGTGTTGTTTCCCAGTTCTGGCTATTACAAATAAAGCTGCTATAAATGTGGTTGAGCAAATGTCCTTGTTGTGTATTTGAGAATCTTTTGGATATATGCCTGGGAGTGGTATATCTGGGTCTTGAAGAAGCACTATTCCTAATTGTCTGAGAAAGCACCAGAATTATTTTATATGAACATCTGTATCTTTTTTTTTGTTTTTGCTATTTAACTGAACATATTCACATATTCTGAAAATTAAACTCTAAACAACTGTATAAAGAAGGGAAATATTAAGCAGATCACAATGCCTAGATTACCTTTGGATAAAAGGCCTTACAATTCTTTCTTTGTAAATAATGGCTACTTTGAGTATCTTTGTACAAGATTTTGAGATTTATTTGTTCTTTTTGTTTATTTGTTTGTTTTTTACACAAAGACATGTTATCCTAAACATATGTAGGGTTATAATAATTAGATAAAACAATTTATTGAAAAACTTTATGAATTTGAGATAATTTTCTCTAAATTCATATAAAGTTTACAGAAATATTGTACATATAAAAGATTCTTTTATAAATGATAAATTTAATTTTCTCATGTTCAGTTATCCATGTAGATTTAACACATTAATGATTCTTTGCACAAGGCTTCAAAATAAGTCATTTGAACACACTGATAATAAACTCAGAGTCAGTAATAGTATACCAGTGTTGCATTGGGGACAGAAACTGAGACATATCCCATTGGTGCCATTTGAGCAAAAGTGAGGGTAGATTTAAATTCTCTACTTTGCATGTCCTGTATTCTGTAATTCCTGTCTGTTGCATGAATCTGAATTAGTGCTTGCCTGATGGCTGTCTACTGCATTTGTCCCTGTCCTTGTGTCTTTGTCTGAATCCTAACAAAGGGTTCTGCTCTATTTGATTGAACAGCATAAACATCATCATGTGGGGAAGGATGAGGGATATTTTAAAAAAAATTTAATAGAGTTAATTTATATTGTGTTATGTCACTCACTCCTGCTGTCCTCAAATGATGAAAATAACTTTTCAAACACCATTCCTTTTACAAAGTTATGTTTTCATATTGCATTTAATATTTGTAGAGGATATTAATTTTTGATATTGCTTTAAGAATCTTCTACTTTCACTGTTTTTAGTATATGTTGCACATGCAAACACATGCGCAATCTTAAGTCTATGTCAAGGCATATCTGTAACTTTGGTTGTGAAGTACTTCAACAATCCAGTCTGTTAGAATATAAAATAATTTTTAATTTATTACCTTGCCTCCTTTAAAAGCCTCTATACGTATGTACTTATCTATATACATATGTGTATGCAGAAAACCATGAGTACATAGACCTGTGCAACCACTGTACATCATGTGAGTATATGGATATGCTGTTTGCATGTCAGGTATATGTGCTTGTCTGTAATTGAGAGAGATAATCCTTTTCATCTCTTGTTCTACAGTTCAAGACTTGCCTACACTTTCGTAATAAAGTCAAAATAAATAACCACAGAATTTCTGTAAACATTGTTGGACATTCACAGAATACTGACAAATTTTAGTATAGCTGCATATCACTTCTCTTCTCACATAAAGTAAACAGGGTTACACTTTCCTTTCTGATTTTTTTTCTCATTTTTAGTTACTTCTTTGAGAATTTTGTAAATTTAAATCATACTAAATACCTGATCATACTCCACAAAAATCTGTAGCCTCTCTCTTGCTCACCTAACATTTACTTTCTATTTTTTAAAAATCCATTTTGTACAGTTTATGCTGCCCATATAGTCTTGAATGTGTGGCCTTCACTAAAAAACTAGATTCTCACTTTTCCAGATGGTATCAACTATCACAGTTTCTTAAACAGAGGTGGCACTTTGTACCCACCTCTTCACTTCATGCTGGAGTTTGGTCTGGTTCTAGCTGTGCAAGATTCTGTGCATGCTGCCTTTGCTGCTAAGAATACATATGTGCAAATACCATGTAGTATTTTGAAAACATGCCTTTCTTGTCTTCTACCACCTGTGGCACTTACAATCCTTTTCCCCATTCTTTCACTCTTCCACTCTTCCATAATCTCTGAGCCTTGGGTAGAGGAGTGTAATATAGATGTCCTAATTACGGTTGAACATTACTCAGTCCCTTATTCTCTGCACTTTGATTAGATTTGGGTCCCTGTGCTAATTGTTATCTATTGAAAATTAAGCTTTTCTGATGAGAGGTGATCCACGAACTAGTTAGTCTCTGAGTATAATTATAAGACATTAAGTAGCCTAGATCCAGAGATACATTTTATTTCATTTGTAGATATGAGCCTGAATCTTCAGTCATTTGTGTTCCATTTGGGATAGCAATGGAAGTCAGGATATTAGTAAGAGGTCAGAAAAGGTGCATTTCAATAGCCTTGAATAAATAAAATTTACTATTGTTTATGTCACCTTGTAAAGGAAAAAATCAGTATTAAATTTTTATTTCTAATAATTCTATAGCATACAAAAGAGATGAAGTATAATATGAGCATACATTTTGTGTTTCCTTTTATTGTGACTTCTGCATTAGGCTAATCTGTAAATTCCATTTCAAAATAAATTCTATAATTCTCTTTGTGAAAAAATTATGAATTCCAAGAACCAATTAAAAATTGAGTCTGGGGATATATTCTAGCAAGAACAAATGATTCATTTTAAAGTTGATTTAAACTACAAGATTAGTTTCATTTCAATTACATTTTCAAATACCTGAGGACTCACCAATATTTTAAATATATACACAATAAATATCTTTCATGTTTTAGCTGCCACAATTAATGTTGTTATATATATATGGACTATGGAGTACAGTGTTTCTTCTCAGAGATATTGAGAGTAGAACAGGGGTTATGGAGTGGGGAAGTTAGGAGGAAGCAGTCCATAGGAATCCTGGACTGTTTTTTTATAATTGTTTTTATTTTTATTAATTACAGTTTATTCACTTTGTATCCTCCTGCCTCTTCCCCTCCCAATCCCACCCTCCCTCTTCCCCACCCCTGTACCTCTTCCAGTCTGCTGATAACAGAGGTCCTCCTCTCCTTCCTTCTGATCTTAGTCTATCAGGTCTCATCAGGGGTGTCTGTATTATTTTCTTCTGTGGCCTTGAAAGGCTGTTCTTCCCTCAGGAGGTGGTGATCAAAGAGCAGGACAATCAGTTCATGTCAGAGACAGTCTCTGTCTGCATTGCTATAGAGGCCACTTGGACACTGAATTGTTATAGGCTACCTCCGTGCAAGGGTTCCAGTCTATCTCCATGAGTGGTCCTTGGCTGGACTATCAGTTTCAGAAAAGAACCCTGTGCTCAGACTTTCAGGATCTGTTGCTCTCCTTGTGGAGCTCCTGTTCTCTTCAGGTCTTACTATCTCCCACTTCTTTCTTAAGATTCCTTGCACTCTGCCCAAAGTTGGCTATGAGTCTCAGCACCGGCCTCAATACTCTGCATGGTAGAGTCTTTCAGAAGCCCTCTGTGGTAGGGTCCTGTCCTGTTCCCTGTTTTCTTCTCCAATGTCCATCCTCTTTCATCTGGCACTATCTCAAACAATTAGGAATAGTGCTTCCTTAAGATCCAGCTATACCACTCCTAGGCATATATCCAAAAGATGCTCAAGTATACAACAAGGACATTTGCTCAACCATGTTTTTAGAGCCTTTATTTGTAATAGCCAAAAGCTGGAAACAGACCAGATGCCCCCCAGTTGAGGAATGGGTACAGAAATTGTGGTACAGCTATATAATGGAATATTACTCAGGGATGAAAAACAAGGAAATCATGAAATTTGTGGGTAAATGTGGGAAATGAAAAAAATTATACTGAGTGAGGTATCTCAGAAGCAGAAAGACACACAGGGTATATACTCACTCATAAGTGGATATTAGACCTATAATATAGGATAAACATACCAAAATCTGTACACCTAAGGAAACTAATCTGGAAGAAGAACTCTGGATAAGATGTTTAGTCCCCATTCTGAAAGGCAAAGAGGCTGGACTGTTTGAGCAGAGAAAAGTTTCTGTTTGTAGACAAGCAGAATCATTGTAATTAACTTTAAAACACTTGCATGTTTAAAATCAGAAGAAAAGAATTTGTAATTGATAAAGGGTTGGGGATTAGGACCTTATGTCATTTTGTTACTAAATTTTTAGATGTGTATTTTCTAATGAGAGAGAAAAAGGAAGCTTGTGGATTTGAGTCAGAGGTGGTAAGGAGAGGAGCTGGGAGGAATTGAAAGTGCGGAAGCCATAATTGGAATATATTAGATGAAAAATATTTTTCAATAAAATATGTAGGGAAAAGATTTAAAAAAAATGTTTCAGTGTTTGATTTACTAATTACTCTGAGTTCATTACTTTCCAGTATGTACATGTATCAAAATATAACACTGAACTTAATAAACATACAAATGTATTATTACTCAAAATGTATCAGAAAAATATCTAGGTATCATTTGGTTGTTTACTTGGGGGGTGCTGATATGTATAAAATGAACAACTCTAAAATTTATCAAGCAGCCATGATTCTGATAGGTTTTTGCTTTATACGTTCAGTGTGTAACCTTGACATCATCAGCAGAGGATTTTACTTACCAATGGGAACAGGCAAGATATTTTGAATATGGAACTGAATAGTGTACTTTGAGAAAAATGAAAGAAACAATGAGGTCTGTGTAATGTTTTAGGACCACAGGGCAGTATGATTTCTCAGTGGCAAAAAAAAAAAATCAATTAGATATAAATAATAGTAAACTATTTCAGTGTGTAGGTTTTGAGAGATTATTTTACTGAAAACAAAACCGACAGTCACTCCAGTTTTCTTGAACAAGACTGTTAAAGGGACTCAGGAGTTTTTGTTGTTTTGTGTGTGTGTCTGTGTATGTTTGTGTCTATATATATATAAACAATAATAATGAAAGGAGAGGAGATTATGAATTTAAGTGAGACAAGGCATGAAAGAGTTTATAGAAAGGCAAAGAAGAAATGCTAATTAGATTATCATGTATGAAATACTCAAAAATTAAATTTAAAAAATATTTTTGGTTTGTTTTTAAATTTATTTTTTTAATAATTTATTTTATTTAATTGATACTCTGATTGTAGAGTCCTCTGTCATCTCTTTCTGCACCCTTCCTACCTCTTATCGTCCTCCCTCCTTCCCCTAGTACACTGAAAGGGGGAGTCCTCCTCCCTTGCCATCTAACCCTAGCCTACAAAGTCTCATCAAGACTGCATGGATACTCTTCCTCTGTGGCCTGGCAAGACCACACCACCATTGGAAATGATCACAGAGGAGGCAACCAAGTTCATGCCAGAGACTGAGGTGGCTGCTCCTACTATTCATGAACCCACATGGAGACTGAGCTGCCAATGAAATATATCTGAGCAGGGGGTCTAGGTCCTTTCCATGTATAGTCCTTGGTTGGTGCACCAGTCTCTGCAAGGGCCCTCTGAGACCAACGTTTTGGGCTATGTTGGTTTAATTGTGGAGCTCCTGTCCCCTCGAGAGATCCCCTTCTACCTCCCTTCTTCCATAAGACTCCCTGCCCTCTGCCTGTGAATTTTGCCTGTGAGTTTGCCTGTTTGCCTGTGATTCTATGCATCTGCTTTAATTCCTTGTTGGGTGGAGCCTTTCAGAGTATTTATATAGTACTCTGTACTGCTCCCTTTCTTCTGCTGCTTCTGGTGCCCATCCTTAATTCTGAATGAGAATTAAGCATTTTCCCTACGGTCCTCCTTTATTTTTTTAGCTTCTTTAGATCTGTAGATTCTAGTATGGTTATCCTATATTATATTGCTAATATTCGCTTATAACTGGGTATATACCATGAGTGTCTTCCAGGTTCCGGGTTGCTTCACTCAGGATGATCTTTTCTAATTCCATTGATTTGCCTGCAAATTACATAATTTCCTTTTTTTAATATATATAGCTAAGTACTATTCCACTTTGTAAATGTGCCACAATTTATTTATGTATTCTTCAGTTGAGGATCATGTAGTTTGTTTCCTGATGCTGGCTATTATGAATAAAGCAGCTATGATCATAGCTGAGCAAATGTCCTTGTTGAAAAATGTTATATTTTTTCCATTGTATGGTTTTGGCTTCTTTAACAAAAAGGAGGTGTCATAGGTGTGTGGGTTTAATACTGAGTCCTTGATTCAATTTTTGTGATCCACCATATTTCTATGCCAGTACCATGCAGTTTAATATTATTATTATTGTTATTATTATTATTATTAATATTAATATTACTGTTGCTCTATAACAGCTTGAGATCAGGGATGGAGATATTTTCAGAAAATCTTTTATTGTACAAGATTGTTTTAGTTATTCTGTTTTGTTTTTTTTTTCATATAAAGTCTTGATATTTTGCTGGTAATTACATTGAATCTGTATGTTTCTTTTGGTAAGATGGACATTTTTACTATGTTATTCTTACAGATCCATGAGCATGGGAGAGAGTTCCAATTTCTGTTATCTTCTCCAATATCTTTCTGCAGGAACTTGAGGGTTTTTTCATGTCTTTTAGTTGCATTGTTACAGTTACACCAAGACAATTTATGTTATTTGTGGCTATTGTGAAGGATGTTGTTTCCCTAATTTCTATCTCATCTAATTTGTTTTTTGTATATAGAAGAATTACTGATTTTTTTAAATTAATTTTTGTATCCAGCCACTTTGCTCAAGGTGTTTATCAGCTGAAGTAGTTCTCTGGTAGATTTTAGTGACACTCATATGTAGTATCATATCATCTGCTATTAGTGGCACATTGACTTCTTCCTTTCCAATTTGTATCACCTTGATCTCCTTAGGTTTTCTTATTGTATGAGCTAGGACTTCAGGTACTATGTTGAAGAGATACAGAGAGAAGCCTTGCCTTGTCCCTGAATTAAGTGGGATTGGTTTAAGTATCTCTCTGTTGAGTTCAATGTTAGCTAAAGGCTTGCTGTATATTGTCTTTACTATGTTTAGGTATGTGCCTTGTATCCCTGATTTGTCCAAGACATTAAACATGAATGGGTGTCGGGTTTTCTCAAATGCTTTTGCAGCATGTAAGGAGATGATCATGTGGTTTTTCTCCTTCAGTTTGTTTATATGGTGGATTACATTGATGGATTTCCTTATATTGGTCTACCCTTGCATGTCTGAAATGAAGCTTACTTCCTCATGGAGAATAAGGTCTTTAATTTATTCTTAGATTTGGTTTGCAAGTATTTTATTAATTATTTTTTCATCAACATTCAAAAGGGAAATTGGTCTGATATCCTCTTTCTTTGTTAGGTCTTTGTGCAACTTAGGTATCAATGTGACTGTGACCTCATAGAATGAGTTTAGTAATGTTCCTTCTGTCTCTATTTTGTTGAATAATTTGAAGTATATCGGTATTACCTCTTCTTTTGGTCTTGTAGAATTCTGGGCTGAAACCATCTGGCCCTGGGCTTTCTTTGGATGGGAGACTTTTGATGACTACTTCTATTTTGTTAGGGGATATATTACTATTTTATTTACCTGATTTTGATTCAACTTTGGTAAATGGAATCTATCAAGAAAATTGTTGTTTTGATTTGCATTTCCCTGATGGCTAATGAGGATGAGCATTTCTTTAATGTTTCTCTGCCATTCGATATTCCTCTGCAGTGAATTCTCTGTTTAGCTCTGTACCTCATTTTTTAACTGATTTTTTAACTTGATTTTTTGCTATTTAAATTCTTTAGTTCTTTATATATACTGGATATTAGCTCTCTGTCAGATATAGGGTTGGTGAAGATCCTTTCCCAATATGTAGGCTGTATTTTGTTCTGAGGACAGAGTCCTTTGCTTTACAGAAGCTTTTCAGTATCATGAGGTCCCATTTATTGATTGTTGCTCTTAGAGCCTGTGCTATTGGTGTTCTGTTCAGGAAGTTGTCTCCTGTGCCAATGAGTTCAAGGGTATTCCCACTTTTCCTTCTAAGCGGTTTAGTGTGTCTGGTTTTATGTTGAGGTCTTTGATCCACTTGGAGTTTAGTTTTGTGCAGGGTGATAAGTATGGATCTATTTGCATTTTTCTACATGTAGACTTCCAGATAGACCAAATCAAAACGACCCTAAGATTTCACCTTACACGCATCAGAATAGCTAAGATCAACAACTCAAGAGACAACACATGCTGGAGAGATTGTGGAGAAAGGGGAACCCTCCTTCACTGCTGGTGTGAATGTAAACTTGTACAACCACTCTGGAAAGCAATCTGGCACTTTCTCAGACAACTAGGAATAGTGGTTTCTCAAGATCCAGCTATATCACTCCTAGGCATATATCCAAAAGATTCTCAAGTACACAATAGGGACATTTGCTCAACCATGTTTGTAGCAGCCTTATTTGCAATAGCCAGAAGGTGAAAACAGCCCAGAAACCGCTCAATGAGGGAACAGATGAACAAATTGTGGTATGTCTACACAATGGAATATTACTCAGCAATAAAAAAAAAAAAAACAAGGAAATCATGAAATTTAAAGGTTAATGGTGGGATCTGGAAAAGATCAGCCTGAGTGAGCTATCCCCAAAGCAGAAAGATGCACGAGGTATATACTCACTCATATAGACATATAATATAAGATAAACCTACTAAAATCTGTACACCTAAAGAAACTAATCAAGAGGGAAGACTCTTGCTAAAATGCTCAATTCCTATCCAGAAAGACAAAGAGGCTGGACAACAGAAAAAGGAGAAAAGAGGGAACAAGTCAGTAGCCTGACTCAGAGGACCTCTGAAAACTCCGCCCTGCAGACTATTAATGTAGATGCTGGGACTTATGGGGAACCTTTGGGCAGAGTGCAGGGAATCTTAGGAAAGAAGTGGGAAACAGTAAGATCTGGAGAGGACAGGAACTCCACAAGGATAGCAACAGAACCAAAAAAATCTGAGCACAGGGGTCTTTCCTGAGACTGCTATTCCAACCAAAGACTATGCATAGAGATAACCTAAGATCCCTGCACAGATGTAGCCCATGGCAGTTCAGTATCCAAGTGGGTTCCATTGTAATAGGAACAGGGACTGTCTCTGACATGAACTGATTGGCCTGCTCTTTAATTACCTCCCCCTGAGGGGGAAGCAGCATTACCAGGCCACAGAAGAAGACAACACAGCCATTCCTGATGAGACTTAATTGACTAGGATCAGAAGGAAGGAAAAGAAGTCCTCCCCTATCAGTGGACTTGGGGAGGGACATGCATGCAGAGGATGGGGGAAGGGTGGGATTGGGACTGGAGAAAGGAGAGAACCACAGGAGTGATACAGTGAGTAAAATGTAATTAATAAAGAAAAAAAAGAGAAAATTGTCCTTTTTATTTTGATTTTGAAATTCTGTGATGTATAGGCTTTTGTAGTAAGACCTAATGATTGTTTGGATTTCCTTAGTGTCTGTTGTTATGTCCCCCTTTTCAGTTCTCATTTTGTTGATTTGGATAGTGTGTTTCTGCGTTTTGGTTAGTTTGGCTAAGTGTTTATTGTGCTGATTTTCTCAGAGAACCAGCTCTTGGTTTCCTTGATTCTTTGAACTGCTTTCTTTGTTTCTAATTTATTGATTTCAGCCCTGAGTTTAATTATTTCCAGCCTTCTACTCCTCATAGGTGTGTCTGCTTCTTTTTTTTCCCCTAGGGCTTTCAGATATGCAGTAAGATTGCTTTTATGAGATGTCTTGAATTTCTTTATGAAGGCACTTAATGCTATAAACTTTCCTCTGAGCACTGCTTTCATTGTGTCTCATGAGTTTGGGTATGTTGTGCCTTCATTTTCATTGAATTCTAGGAAATTTTTAATTTTTTTTTTATTTCTTCCCTGACCCAAATGTCTTGATTATAGAGTTGTTCATTTTCCATTTGTGAGTATGTCTTTTGCTATTTCTTTCGTTGTTGAGGTCCAGCTTTAGTCCATGGTGGTCTGATTGGACACAAGAGATTATGTTAATCTTCTTGTATCTGTTGAGTCTTGATTTGTGATTGACTACATGATCTGCTTTGGAGAAGTTTCTGTGAGGTGCTGAGAAGAAGGTAAATTCTTTCCTGTTTGGGTGAAAAGTTTTGTAGATATCTCTTATGTGCATTTTATTTATTACATAAATTAGTGACATTGTTTCTCTGTTTTTTTTTTTTTTTTCTGATTCCTTGAACTATTTTTGGGTAAGAATGAGGTGTTGAAGTCTCACACTATTAATGTGTGGGGACGTACGTGTGATTTAAACTTTATAACTGTTTCTTGTATAAATGTATGTGCCCTTGAATTTGGGGCACAGATGTTAAGAACTGAGATGTCTTCTTTTGGAATTTTCCCTTGATGAGTATGAAGTGTCCTTTTTCATCTCTTTTGATTAAGTTTGTTTGAAACTCTATTTTATTAGATATTAGAATGGCTACTCCTTCATGCTTCTTAGACCTCTTTGCTTGAAAAAACTTTTTCTAGCCCTTTAGTTTCAGGAAATATCTATCTTTGTCATTGAGGTGTGTTTCTTGTATGCAGCAGAATGTTGTATCTTGATTATACGTCCATTCTGTTAGTCTGTGTCTTTTTATTGGAGAGTTGATTTCATTGATGTTGAGAGAGAGAGAGAGATTAATGGCTAGTGACTGTTAATTCCTTATATTTTGAAGTTTGTTGTGGTAGTGTGTTTGTGTGCCTATCTACTTCTAGTTTTGCTCTAGTGAAGTTATTTATTTTCTGTGTTTTCCTGGGTTTAATTAGACTTCTTGGGTTTTTACTTCTAGTATCTTTTGTAGGGCTATGCTTGTGGGTAGGGACTGTTTAAATTTGTTTTTGTCCTTAAATATTTTGTTTTCTCCATGTATGATGATTGAGAGTTTTGTAAGTTATAGTAATCTGAGCTGGCACATGTGTTCTCTTTGGGTCTGCAGACATCTGTCCAGGTACTTCTGGCTTTTATAATCCCTGTTGAGAAGTCAGGTATGATTCTGATGGGTTTGCCATTATATGTTACTTGGCCTTTTTCCCTTGAATGTTTCAGTATGTTTTCTTTGTCTGTTTAGTGTTTTGATTATTATGTGATGGGAGGATTTTCTTCTTTCATCTAATCTATTAGGTGTTATGTAGGTCTCTTGTATTCTTATAGGCATCTTTTTTTTTAATTGGAGAGATTTTCTTCTATGATTTTATTAAAAATATTTTCTGAGCCTTGGATTAGAACTCTTTTTCCTCTGTTCCTATTATTCTTAGGTTTTTTTTTTTTTTTCATGCTGTCTTTGATTTCTTGGGTGTTCTGGGTCAAGAAATTTTTAGATTCAACATTTTCTTTGATGGAAGCATCAATTTCTTCCATTGTGTCTTCTACATCTCTGATTTCTTTCTTCTATCTCTTGTATTCTGTTGGAGATGCTTACCTCTGTAGTTCCTGTTTTCTTCCCTAAGTTCTCCCTCTCCAGGATTTCTACAGTTTCTGTTTACTTTAATGTTTCCATTTCCATGTTTAGATCTCACACAGTTTTGTTGATTTCCTTCACTTCTTTCTTTGTGTTTTCCTGCCTTTCATTCCATTCCTTAACCAGTTTGTTTGAATGTCCCTTTATTTTTTCAATGATTTAATTATTTCCTCTCTAAAGGCCACAATCTGTTTGAGAGCATATTCCTGTATTTCTTTATTGATTTCATATGTTTCCTTTGTTATCATCTTCTTAAGCATAGATTTAAGGACAATTTCTTGATTTTCACCTGTGTTATTGAAAGGCCTGAACATAACAGACTAATTTTTTTTTTTTTGCTTTTAATTTTTTTTGCTGATTTTTTGTTTTCTTTTTTATTCTTTATTAATTACATTTTTTTTCACTTTGTATCCCTCCTGTGGCTTCCTCCCTCCTCCCATCCCAATCCCTCCCTTCCTCCATCCTCTGCATGCATGCCCCTCCCCAAGTCCACTGATAGGATAGGTCCTCCTTTCCTTCCTTCTGATCCTAGTCAATTATGTCTCATCAGGAATGCTTGCATTGTCTTCTTCTGTGGCCTGGTAATGCTGCTTCCCCCTCAGGGGGAGGTAATTAAAGAGCAAGCCAATCAGTTCATGTCAGAGACAGTCCCTGTTCCTATTATGGGCAACATTTGGGCACAGTGCAGGGAATCTTATGAAAGAATGGGAAACAGTAAGATCTGGAGAGGAAAGGAACTCCACAAGGAGAGCAACTGAACTAAAAAATCTGAGCACAGGGGTCTTTCCTGAGACTAATATCCCTCCCTAATCTTCTCCCATGCATCTCCCCCAGAACACTGTCCTTTACACATCTTGTTGTCTCAGGCCTTGGCTGGCAGTTTCTGGAGCCTGCTAGAGTCCTGGGTGTCAGGGGTGGTATGGGAAATCCCCTGGCAGGAATCTGGATGTTCTTGCAGGAGCCCTTCTCACATTGGTATGTATGGTATCTGACCAGTGGGTGGTTTTCAGGAAATTGCTGAAGCTCTCCTCAAGTGTATAATGCTGTGGCTACCTGGACTTCTCAAGAGCTCAGTGGCTCTCCTTTCACCAGGGTAAGTCCTGGAGACAGATGTCCTGCTTTGAAGTTAATGAGTAGCAGCTGCCCAGACACTCTGCTCAGAAACTGTGTTTGCTGGCTACCGCCATCTTGAAGAATGAGGGATCCCAGAGATTTGATCCTGTGTCCCTAGGAAGAAGGGTTGAGCTATGGAGTGGCATCTGGTATTGTGGCCCCCAGGTGTCTGGAGGCCTGTGGTTGGAGCTTTGTGCTCCAGCACCCAGAAAGTATTCACATGTCAGTGAGCACAGCACAAAGGGATGTGGCTAAATGCTTGGGACCCCATGCCAGCAGGAACCAAGGAACTTTTCCAGGGATTAGCTTGGTGACCTGAGATCAGACCTAATTTTTCCCCACACCATGGAATTGCATCTCACCTGGAAAACAAAGTCACCAGTGTTTTGGAACCCACAATTCATTCTGTTGGTTACTGTGTAGTCACTGTTGTCTTGCTGTTCCGACACAGTGTACATTCGGGGCTGCCACCTTGGATCTCTTAAACATATTTTTAAAATTTAAAAATGTGGTGAGTGAGAGCAAATATACTGTGAGCCAGGAGTTTGGGGAAAGCATGAGCAAAGTAAAAAAAAAAAAAGTGATTGATTAAAAGTTTTCTCAAGAGCATTATTATTATTTCTAAAAACAATATTTTGATTTGGTGGAAAACTACAAATTGAAGACTACATCTTATAATCATTCATTTCTCAAATAAATTGATGATGAGCTGCATAAAGATAGATCAGATTTTTTTAAATAAGAATTATTTTGGATAGTCTAGTTGTACTGAATGTCAGTAGCTCTCTTGAAACTCATGAAATTTATACATTGATGTTGATGTTCTAGGTGATGATAATACATGTAAGAAGGAACTGATAAGCATGTGTTAATAATATGTATGCCATATTAAGGCTTCACATCTTCTTCTGGAAGAAATAACTTCTACTTTGCCTTGATATATGTGAAGAATTAAAAGTGTTAAAACATATTTTGTGGACATTTTAATTATTTATATTTTACCATTGTCAATATTATTTTTCAAAAATATTATTTTTGTTGATTCTTGTCCTTATTATACACTTCAAGTTCTTGAGGTTCCATTGTACCATTAAATTACCCCCCACCACCACCACAATCTCCTCCTGCTTCCATGTTTAAGAGTCTTATAGGTCTTACTATGTTGTCAACACACTGTGTGCTCCTCACAGATATCTTTCATAATCTCATAGTTTGTACCTTCAATTATTCCTATTTAAATACAGAAATACAATCACTTTGGATAGCTGTTTAGGAGAGTGAACATCTGATTTTATTTTTCTTCCTGCTTCCCGAGATACCTTGTTTAGTGCAGTACTTTCAGTTAAAAACATTTCTTTGACTTTCAGAGGCCCTCTGTAGCGGGTTCCGAGGTTGTTTCCTATTTTCGTTTTCTTCTGATGTCCATCCTCTTTGCCTTTCAGGATGGGGATTGAACATTTTAGTTAGGGTCCTCTCTTTTGCTTAGTTTGTTTAGATGTACAGCTTTTAGTGGGTTTATTCTATATTGTATGCTTATATGAGTGAGTATATACCGTGAGTGTCTTTTTGCTTCTGGGACAACTCACTCAGGATGATCCTTTCCAGGTCCCACCATTTACCTGCAAATTTCATGATTTCCTTATTTTTCATTGCTGAGTAATACTCCATTGTATAGATGTACCACAGTTTCTGCAACCATTCTTCAGTTGAGGGACATCTGGGTTGTTTCCAGCTTCTGGCTATTACAAATAAAGCTGCTACAAACATGGTTGAGCAAATGTCCTTTTTGTGTACGTGCGCCTCTTTTGGGTATATGCCTAAGAGTGGTATGGCTGGATCTTGAGGAAGCACTATTCCTAGTTGTCTGAGAAAGCACCAGATTGATTTCCAGAGTGGTTGTACCAGTTTACATTCCCACCAGCAGTGGAGAAGGGTTCCCCTTTCTCCACAGCCTCTCCAGCATGTGTTGTCCCTTGAGATTTTCATCTTGGCCATTCTGATGGGTGTAAGGTGAAATCTCAGGGTTGTTTTGATTTGCATTTCCCTAATGGCTAATGAGGTTGAGCATTTCTGTAAGTGCTTCTCTGCCATTCGATATTCCTCTGCAGAGAATTCTCTCTTTAGCTCTGTTCCCCATTTTTTAAGTGGATTACTTGGTTTGTTGCTTGAAACCTGCCACAGAGGGCCTCTGAAAGCTTCTGCAGTATAGACTGTCAAAGCAGATGCTGAGCCTGATGGCCAACTGATGGGCAGAGTGAATGGAATTTTATGTAAGAAGTGGGAAATAGTAAGAGCTGGAGGGAACGAAAACTCCACAAGCAGAGCAACAGAACAAGATAATTTGAACACAGGGAACTTCCCAGAGACTCATACTCCAACCAAGGACTATTCGTGGAGATGACCTGGAACCCCTGCACAGGTGTAGCCCATGGCAGTTCAGTGTCCAAGTGGGTTACATAGTAATGGGAAGAGGAACTGCTTCTGACATAATCTGATTGGCCTGCTTATTGATCACTTCCCCCTGAGGGGGGAGCAGCCTTACCAGGCCACAGTAGAGGACAATGAAGCCACTTTTGATGAGAACTGATAGACTAAGGTCAGAAAGAAGAGGAGAACCTCCCCTATCAGTGGACTTGGGGAGTGGCATGCATGCAGAAAGGGGAGGGAGGGCGGGATCGTCAGGGGAGGAGGGAGGGGCTTATGAGGGGATACAAAATGAATAAAGTGTAATTAATAAAAGAAAAAAAAAACATTTCTTTGAAAACTTCTTTTGTCTTCAGAGTTGAATAAAATCTTGCTGTGTATCCATTCCACATTTTCCATCTGCATTTACCTATCAATGGGAATTTAGGCAGCTTTCATTTCTTTGCTATTTTGAATGACACAAAAGTAAAACATTCTTGCTGTACTTCAGATATGGTTAGTAGCAAAAATATATAAAGCACTGAATAAAATTAAACACTACTAAAATTGCAAGTTAGTGAATTGGCTAATGAAATGAACAGGCATTGCCCCGAAGAAGAAATGTAAATTGTCCATAAGTTCTTTAAAACATGTTTAACCTCCTTAGGCAGAAGGGAAGTACATTGAGGCATGAAATTTTGTCTCACCTCCCAAGACTTGGAATCATCAAGGACTAAAAATTTCTGTCTTTCTCTAAAACCTCATAGCGTCTCTGGATTACTAACTTGGCTGAGTTAATATAAAGTTAATTCTATACCTGTAATTTGTATTAATATTCGTCTTGTTAATATAGTAGACCATGTAGCATGCTTGAGCATATTTTGAATATATGACTAGGAGTGGTATAGCTGGATTTTGAGGAAGCTTTATACTTAATTGATTTCCAAAGTGACTGTACAAGTTTACATTCCCACCAACAATGGAGAAGGTTTCCCCTTTCTCCACAACCTTTCCACTATGTGTTGTCAATTGAGTTTTTTATCTTAGCCACTCTCATAGGTATAAGGTGAAATCTCAGGGTTGTTTTGATTTGCATTTCCCTGGTGGCTAAGGATGTTGAACATTTCTTTAAGTGTTTCTATGCCATTCTATATTCCTCTATAGAACATTCTGTTTAGCTCCATACGCCATTTATTGATTGGGTTGTTTGATTTGTTGCTTTTTAACATCTTTAATTCTTTATATATTCTGAATATTAGCCCTCTCTCAGATATAGGGTTGGTGAAGATCTTTTCCCAGTCAGTAGGTTGTCGTTTTGGTCTGATGACTGTCTTTTGCTTTGTAGCAGCTTTTCAGTTTCATGAGGTCACATTTATTTATTGTTGATCTCAGAGCCTGTGCTGTTGGTGTTCTACTCAGGAAATTGTCTCCTGTGCCAATGAGATCAAGGTTTCCCCACTTTTTCTTCTAACCTATTTAATGTGTCTGTTTTTGTTGTTTTGTTTTGTTTTGTTTTTGTTGAGGTCTTTGATCCACTTAGACTTTAGTTTTGTGAAGGGTGATAAGTATGGATCTATTTGCATTTTTCTACATGTAGACATCCAGTTGGATCAGCACCATGTGGTGAAGATGCTGTCTTTTTTCCATTGAATGGTTTTGGTTTCTTTGTCAAAAATCAAGTATTCATAAGTGTGTGGGTTTATTTCTGGGTCTTCTATTTGATTCTGTTGATCCATTATTCTGTTTCTATGCCAGTACCATGCAGTTTTCATTACTATTGCTCTGTAGTACAGCTTGAGATCAGGGATGGAGTTACCTACAGAAGATATGTTGTTGTAAAGGATTTTTTTTTTTTTTGGAAATTCAGAGGTTTTTTTTTTGTTTTGTTTTGTTTTTCCATATGAAGTTAAAAATTTTTCCTTCAAGGTCTGTGAAGAATTATATTGGTATTTTGATGGGAATTGCATTGAATATGTAGATTGCTTTCGGCAGGATGGCTGTTTTCACTATGTTAATCCTATCCATGCATGAGCATGGGAGATCTTTCCATCTTCTGATATCTTCTTCAATTTCTTTCTTCATAGACTTGAAGTTTGTATCTTTTTTTCAAACAGGTCTTTCATTTGCTTAGATAGAGTCACATCAAGGTACTTCATGTTCATAGCAGCTTTATTTCAAATAGCCAGAACCTGGAAACAACCCACATGTCAATCAATAGAGGAATGGATACAGGAATTGTAGTACATTTACACAGTGGAATACTACTCAGTAATTAATAACAAGGAAATCATGAAATTTGGAGGCAAATGATGAAATCTAGAAAAGATCATCCTGAGTTAGGTATCCTAGAAGCAGAAAGACACACATGGTATATACTTACTTATAAGTGGATATTAGATATGTAACACAGGCTAAACATACTAAAATCTGTACACCTAAAGAAGCTAAACAAGAAGGAAAACTCTGGCTAAAATGCCCAATCCCCATTCAGAAAGAGAAAGAAGATGGATATCAGAAGAAGGAGAAAACAGGGAACAGGACAGGAGCCTACCACAGAGGTCCTTTGAAAGGCTCTACCCTGCAGGCTATCAAAGCAGATACTGAGACTTACAGCCAAACTTTGGGCAGAGTACCGGGACTCTTATTAAAGAAGATGGAGATAGTAATACCTGGAGAGGACAAGAGCTCCACAAGGAGAGCAACAGATCCAAAAAAATCTGGGCCAGGAGTCTTTTCTAAGACTGATACTCCAAGCAAGGACCATTCAGGGAGATAACCTAGAACCCCTGCACAGATGTAGCCTATGGCAGTTTACTATCCAAGTGGGTTCCATAGTAAAGGGAGCAAGGATTGTCTCTTACATGATCTGATTGGCCTGCTGTGTGATCACCTTCCTCCTGAGGGGGGAGCAGCCTTACCAGGCCACAGAGGAAGACAATGTCAGCCACTCCTGATGAGACCTGATAAACTAGGATCTGAAGGAAGGAGAGGAAGACCTCCCCTATCAGTGGACTTGGGGAAGGGCATGGGTGAAAAAGGGTAAGGGTGGGTGGGATTGGCAGGGGTGGAGGGAGGGAGCTACAGGGGTGATACAATGTGAATGAACTTTAATTAATAAAAAGAAAAAGGAAAAAAAAAAGATGGTAAACAAAGGATAGCCAAAATTTAAGAAGATCCAGGAAAGTTAACTTCTCATACCAAGAAAACAACAAACTATAAACAGAATCACATCTGGCTAAGATTTCAAGAAAAAAAAAATATGAAAATACCCCTATTAGTGGGCAGGGTTTTGCCCTCAATGAAAAAGCATCCCAGGCATGGGAAAGATTATTGGAAAGTAAAAAAGACTGAAATAGGGATCAGTTAATTTTCTTCAAGTGCATATATATAAAAATAATTTTCAGTTTATACAAATGGTCAAAGACAGTTAAGTTCAATGAAATAACTAATTGCATCCATTTCATAAAATAATTCCAAATATTAAAATAAATATCCCACATAAAAGTAAATAAATTCCTGTTTCACATATATTTGAAAAGCCAGAGTTAGCTACTTTTTTCTCCAATTTAGCATAAATCCAATTTGTCTTTCTAAATTTCAAGCATGTCACTAGGAATCACAGAGGTCATAGCCATAAAGAAAAGAAAAAGGAAAAATGAGAGTAATCAAATTCCAATTTCTGCTCAGAACAATTTCTAAAGATAATTAGTTCCAGCAGACTGCTCACCTGTCCCTTTACAGCCATTATTCATAACCTTGGACTCTCCCAAGAATTTAAATTATGTGCAGTGTTTTGAAAAAGTATTTGAATATGCAGTTTGTGCATTATTTAAAAACAAGGGCTTTCAATTTTAAATCATATTCTAATAATTTGAGGATTAATTTTGCTACATAAAGACATTTTTAATAGAGCAAATGAACATTTTATCACGTATGACAAAAGAAAACATTGGTTAATTGTCATGCAATCTATTGCTGATAATGTTATTGTCAACACAGCTAGTATCCACCATTTTTTTAACTTTTAATTTCCTTCCTTTATTGGTTAAGCTTTAATTTTTGTATAAGATTGATCATGGGAAAATATTGTTTATTATATGTAAATTTGGAAAAGGGATAAAAATAACAGCATTGTCAGCTATATAAATCTACCAAAAAGGAGGGATAATTCTGAAAATATTGAACAGTTCTGGTGTAGCACACTTTCATTCTTTATCCAGACAACTCACAGTAGAAGCCATAAAAAGCCTGTCTGTGTTCTTTTGTGTGTCTCGCTAATTTAGTCTTTATACACTGAAATTTGTCATCTAGTCTGACACCCTTTATACTCTTTTTGATTCTGAAGATGAACACAAATCCAGAAGTAAAATCAAGTCTATGCATTCTTTATGTTCATTTGCAGCATCAGTGTCCTTCTCATATATCATCACACATGGAAATACAAAGAAGAAAATATATGAGAAGCATAATGTATAACATAAAAATGCATATATGTAAGTGTTCTTTCTAACTCTGTCCTTTTCTGAGTACACTATTCACTAAGAGTATCATTAATTTTATATTGTTGAAATTGATATTATAAACATATGTGTAAATAATAAACTAAGGAATGTTTTGAATTTATAGTATATTGCTCCAAAGAAATAGATTTTTGAAATATTTATTTGATATGTCAGCATTGCCTGTTTTTATCTATATAGCAGATACTGATGAGATAGCTTGAAAGGGGTACAAATTTTTCTAATGAATCCATTCAACACTACTATGTTTTTAAATGTTTATTTTTTTAAAAAGTAAGAAAATGTTGAACTGTGATTATAATAGATTAACCAAACAGCAGAGTTATAGTCATCATGCTATTTAGCCCAAAATCAAGAAAACATAAACTCAAAGCAAACTGCTAATTTCATATCACTGGGATATGATAATAAAGAATGACTGGAATGTCATAAAGTATTTCATGACTTGTGTGTGGAGAGGACACTAGAATAATATGGGAAAACAGATATTAGCTTCTTGACCAGACCTCAGGCCATGCTTGGCCTAAGAAAGTAAAATGTTAATTATTGGTAAGTGTATGAAGTTTTAATAATTAGTTTTTAGAAGGTTAAATTTGAAAGAGTAAAACTTTCCCGTTGTTGATAAAGGTAGGATATTGTTAAAATAGTTTGAGATAGTGAGTTACATGATTAAGGATTCACTTTCAGGCATTCTGAAATCAGTGTGAAAGATGAGTTAAAGTAGCAGAGACAAATGTCTTATCCAAAGTACATACAGGAAAAGCAAAATAGACAGATTAAAGTGTAATTGTTAACTGATGAGAAAATATGATGACCAAGCAAAAACTTATTTTGGTAAAGCAAGGTATAACATAAATTCAGTCTAGAACACACAGATAGAGATATTGTTAGAAGATGAAGATTGTAACCCTTATTTATAAAATTAACAGATATATTATTTTAATACAGTAACTGATAAAAAGAATAAAAATCTTCAGTGAGTGTAAATTATGAAGACAAAATTACACATTTAAATGTTGTTGCTTTAGAAGTAAATTGATTGTTGTAAATATCCTCCCCAAAAGAAATATTCTAGCATGAGACTTGATTGAGGTCTCAGAGGTTTTGGAAATATAACCAAGTTTAGCTTGAAAGAATGTAGGGATGAGATTGTACATCTATACTTTGAGAGATTTAGAAACTATAATGCACTTGCTATATTCTAAGATTGGTGGGGAGAAGGCAACAACCAGCACTGAGAAATGCTTCTTGGGGCTGTGTCATTCATCACTTGTGATGATGACATTACATGTACTATTTTGTTTATATTCTGTTTCATCAGTTTACTTGAGTTTGACTGATTTTACATAGCTTCCATTGTAAATTTTCAGTTTTAGCAACTCTTTCTGTAAAATGACTAACATGTCATAAATGCCTCTAACTATATATAACTTTTCTTTTTATGCATTTTGATGTTTTTGTTTAGTTTTGTTTGCAAATGTTTGTTTTTGTGTTTGTTTTTGAAAATGCATATGAAAGATAAAGATGTCTTTTGATATAGAACTTCTCACTAAAATTGGAGCTAACCAAATCTACAACACTAGATGGTTAAGTAGCAGCAGGGATTCTCCTCTGGTTGTGTGCTCATATCAAGACCTGTGGGATTTGGGCATCATGCAGTTTGTGTGTGCAGGTTGTCTGACAGGTATGTACTTTGTCAATTGAGACATAATCCAAGGTCACATTTAATTTAAATCTTGATTGGATACACAATTAAAATTACTGTTAAGATCTACTAATTTTTCAAGCACAGAAGCATGTTTCAATTTCATTGTCTATTGCCTTTAAATTATGTCAGTCCTGATTATTCAAATATATTTTTTCTTCAACAAACTTTAAATTTTAAGAATTAGCATTAAAGTACCTTACCGTAATTCTAACCAAGCAAGTGAAACACTTGTATGAATAAAACTTCAAGTCTCTGAAAAAAGAAATTGAAGAAGATATCAAAAGATGGAAAGATCTCCTGTGCTTCTGGATTAACAGAGTGAAGATACCCATCTTACCAAAAAAATCTACAAATACAATTCCATTGCCACAAAATACCAACACAATTCTTTATATACCTTGAAAGAATAATTCTCAACTTCATATGGAAAACCAAACAAAGAAACAAAAAACCAGAATAGCTAAAACAATCCTGTACAATAAAGTTCTGTTATGCCAGGTTCACGGGACCCTCAGAGACCACCAGGTGAAGACTCAATGCAATTGCAAGAGAGCTTTATTACGAGAGTGATCCAACTCGGGACCCAAGTCTCACTAGTGCAGCAGTAGAGAAGTGGGACCCCGAGCTCTGAGTGAACAGGATTTTTAAAGGGAAAGTCTGTGAGCCAGGGGTTTCCATGGCAGCAAGCAGGAGGGCACAAGCCTTGGCGTTACAGATTTGGGTGAAGTTTAGCAGGGCGGGGTGACCTTTTCTGAGGCACATAATCACAATGGCTAAGGCACATAATCACAATGGCTATTTTCTTAAACCATATCTGAAACATTGGGGAGAATTTTCCCACCCGATTCTCAACTGATTCCCATTGATTATTGCCAGGGAGTTTGTCTCTATTTTCTATGAAGCATTTATTCTGTTATGTTACCTGGAGGCTGTTGCTAGGAGAGTTAACTTTGTTTTCTGCCAGGTGTACATTCTGTGATATTTCCTGGTACCTGAATTCAGTACCCAGTCAAGATCTTTATTTCAAAATGGAGTTATATTCAGGCTATCTTAAGCTCTTCAATTCAACTGGAGGTATCTTGATCCTTAATCTCAAGCTATGTTATAGAGCAACAGTAGTAAAAATCGCATGGTACTGGCATAGAAACAGACTGGTAGATCACTGTAATTGAATCAAGGACTCAGAAATAAACTCACACACCTACAGAAACCTGATTTTTGAGAAAGGAGCCAAATGGAAAAAAAGACAGCATCTTTAACAAATAGTGCTGGTCTAACTGGATGTCTACATATAGAAAAATGCAAATAGATCCATACTTATGACCCTGCACAGAAGTAATGTCCATGTGGATCAAAGACCTAACCATACATACTAAATCTGTTAGAATAAACTGTGAGGAAGAGTCTTGAACTCTTTGGCACAGGAGACAACTTACTGAACAGAATACCAAGAGCTCAGACTCTCTAAGATCAACAATCAAGAAATGGGACCTCATAAAAGTGAAAAGCTTCTGTAAAGCAAGACACTCTCAACAGAACAAAATGACAGCCTGCCGACTGGGAAAAGATCTTCATCAACCCTATATCTGACAGAGGGTTAATATCCAGAATATACAAAGAACTCAAGAAATTAAACACCAACAAACCAAATAGTCCAATTAAGAATGGGGTATAGAGCTAAACAGAGATTTCTCAAGAGAATGGTGTAGATATACTTAAAGAAATGCTCAATGTCCATAGTCAAATGCAAAAGGACTCTGAGATTCCACCTTACACCCTTCAGAATAGCTAATATCAAAAATACATGCTGCAGAGGATGTGGAGAAAAAGGAACTCTCCTCCCTTCTGGTGAGAGTGCAAACTTGTACAACCGCTCTACAAATCAGTCTGGTTCTTTCTCAGAAATTTGAGAGTAGGGATACCTCAAGATCTGGCTATATCACTCCTGGCCATATACCCAAAAAAATGCTCTGCCATTCAACAAGCACATTTTTTCAACTATGTTTGTAGCAGCTTTAATCATTATAGTCATAATATGGAAATAACATAGATGTCCCTCAACAGAGGAATGGATGCAGAATTTGTGGTACAATTTTCACAATACTACTCACATTTAAAAACAAGAAAATCATGAAATTTGCAGGCAAATGGATGGAACTAGAAAACATTAACTTAAGTGAGGTAATCCAGAAGCAGAAAGATATGCATAGTATATTACTCAATTATAAGTGGATATTAACCATAATATAGGCTAAACATACTAAAATCTACAGATGTAAAGAAGCTAAGCAACAAGGAGGACCCCAGGGAAGATACTTAATTCTCATTCAGAAGGGAAAACAGAATAGACACTGGCAGCAGAAGAAGAGAGGGAACAGAATATGAGCCAACCACTGATTTCTTCTAAAAGACTCTACCCAGCCCAGGATCAAAGCAAAGGTATAGACTCACAGCCAAACTTTGGGCAGAGTACAGGGGAGTCTTATGGAAGAAGGGAGAGACAGAAGAATCTGGAGGGAATAGGAGCACCACAAGGAGACCAACAATGCCAAAAAGGCTGGTCTGGGCTCAGGGAAGAATGCAGAGGCTGATGCATCAACCAAACACCATGCATAGATTTAGTCCATAGATAGATCAGTATCCACCTGGGTTCCTAAGTAACAGGAGAAGAGACAGTCTCTGACATGAATTCAGTTGTCTGCTCTTTGATCACTTCTCACTGGTGAGGTGACCTAGCCAACCCACAGAGGAAGAAGATCCAGGAAGTCCTGATGGGATCTGATAGGCTAGGGTCAGATTGTAGGGGAGGAAGACCTCCAGTATCAGTGAACCAAAGTAGAAGGATAGAAGAGGAAGAGGGAAGGAGGGTAGGAATAGGAGACATGGGAGGCAGTTACAACTGTGATACAAAGTGAATAAATTGTTAATAATAATAATAATAACAATAAAGAATTTGCATTCCAAATGATTGATAATTGCTTGTCAAATAGTGAATCTTAGCTTTATTAAAGTTGGGATTTGTTCATCCATTTATTTGCTTTTTTGTATTTATATGCGCAATTAATGTTATTGTAGCAAGGATAGTATTAAAGAAGACAAATACTTCACATAGTATTTTTAAGATCTTTTCAAAGAACTGAGTCTGCATTCTGAAGCAAGTCTGTATTCCATGGTTTTCAATGCAATTCTCCAACAGAAACCTGATGGGAGTGCTGTTCTTGAATCTGGGGAATCCCAGCACTATATCCACAGATAATTTAGATGGTTAATCTCTCAAATACCTTATGACTGTTGTTGACTGAAAAACTGAGAAGTAGCTGGTGCAGGTTTTTAGATTTCTATCAGTGGGTAACAAGTTTTTTTATTTGTAGTCTGTAGATTCTTAAGTCTCTACAACATTTGTATTCCTTTGACTTAAAGATTGCTTTACATACCATATAGCATTTTTTCCTGATTTAAAGCCTAGGCCCTCTCTTAGATCAGTAGTCTTAGGGAGCTAGAGTCATGTGTTTCCTGCATTTCAGCATCATTAAAATGTGTTTTTTCTATTTTATACAGCTTTTGAATTTGTGTGATTTCATATCTTAATTTTTTTACCCTCATATATCAATATTGAAAGTGTATTATATATCAATATACTTCAAAAATATACATGTTTAGATGACAACTATTGTATTGTGTGGACTTTAAACTTGATTTCTTAATTCACTAGTATTGTGCAATGGTGAATGGTTCTTTAAAACGCATTGCAACCATCTTAAAATTCTGTGAAATTTACCAAAGGGTATTCCTGCCAATAAAAGAACGACTTGGTTTTCTTCTATATGTGATTCATGAATTCATATTGTTTAGTTCCTGGGTACAAACTCACAGACTGAGGATACAGAGAGCATTGTGTCTTTGGGATGTAGTTAATCTGGACAGGAAGAATTTATATTTTCTTAACATTGAATTTAACGTCTTGATACAAGCACTGCACTCTCAGATTTATTCCTCAGTTCCTACCTGTCTTAACAGCTATTACACTTTAAACTGTTGAGCTTATTCAAAATTGTTAACATTTTCTCCAAGCCTATGCGCTAAATTTACTATCCTACATGTTTACTACATGATATACTAGGAATTTTCTCACCTAAATATGCCAACTATTTGGGAGTGTAGAAATGTGTATGTCTTTTGCAACCTTTGCCCTTGGTGTTACTATGTCAACCTGATACAGTATAAAACAAAATCTCTCTCTCAAAAAAAAAAGAATTTTTCAGATTCAATTTCTCATATGCAAGAAGAAAATTTACAAAATGGTAAAATATGAAATAATTTCTCCATGTCTACATATTCATTGACATTCAGAAGGTCACATACCTTTGTTTTTGTGTTTTGATTTAGTTTTGGTGGCTTGTATTTTTAAAAATTGTCTTCTTCATTTGAAGGCAAATGGTGGGCTCTAGAAAAGATCATCCTGAGTGAGGTAACCCAGAAGCAGAAAGACACACACGATATATACTCACTTTTAAGTGGGTACTAAACCTATAAGATAGGATAAACATACTAAAATCTGTACAGCTAAAGAAGATAAACAAGAAAGAGGAACCAGGGTAAGATGATCAATCTTCACCTAGAAAGACAAATGGGATAGACATTGGAAGTAGGAGAAAACAAGGAATAGGACAGGAGCCTACCACAGAGGGCCTCTGAAAGACTTTACCTAGCAGTCTATTAAAGCAGATGCTGAGACTCATAAGGAAACCTTCAGCAGAGTGCAGGGAATCATATGAAAGAAGGGGAAATTAGTATGATCTGGAGAGGACAGGAGCTCCACAAAGACCTAATATATGTGGGCATAGTGGTCTTTTATGAGACTGTATTTCCAACCAAGGACCATGTATGAGATAACTTAGAACCCCTGTTCCGATTTAGCTCATGATAGTTCAGTATCCAAGTGGGTACCCTAGTAAGGGGAACAGGGACTATTTCTGACATGAACTCAATGGCAAGCTCTTCAACCCCCCTCTCCCCCGGAGGGAGGAGCAGCCTTGCTAGGCTACAGAGGTGGGCATTGAAGCCAGTCCTGAAGAAACCTGATAAGCTAGGATCAGATGGATGGGGAGGAGACCTCCCCTATCTGTGGACTTGAAAAGGAGCAGGGAGGAAATGAAAGAGGGAGGGTGAGATTGGGAGGGGAGGAGGGAGGGAGCTACAGGGGGTATACAAGTGAATAAACTATAATAAACAAAAACAAAAATTAAAAACAAATAAAAAAGAATTGTCTTCTTTTACTCAGAATGCTATTAATGTTGACTTTAAATATTTAACAAGCTGTATTTTAATTTTGTGAACTTCTCCTTTGTAATACATTTTCTTTTTCAGACATAGAATTGACCTGAGTTAAGTCATATTTATTAAAGAAAAGTATAATTTTGAGTAATTATCTAGAGTATTAAGCTCCGAAGACTACAATTTTTAATATCCCTTGAAAGGAAAAAATTCCATCCCATTGCATAAAAGAAAAGCAATTAAACATGTTGTAGTAAATGAGCACACACACAAAACAACAAGAATGGTTTAAGAATACATTCCTACCAACTGCCGGAGATGACAACCTTCATGACTGAAATGAGTTCAACCATAACTTTGAAAAATTTATTTAGAATTTCCTACGAATCATATCAGTCTTGTACTTCCCATGTAAGCTGAAGTGGGATCTTAACATTACAGTCTTGTAATTAGGCAATTGCTTTAATTAGAGTAAAACTGTATTATAAAAATAGAGATATGAAAATAGTCATAGTTATTTTCCTGCAAGTATGTTATGAATTCACATCTCATATTACTTTGATAGTTACCTGTATAATACACATTTGGAGTTTTTATATTATCTATATATTATCTATATCTATAGATAATATATTATCTATATTATCTATCCATTTTAATTGCAAGGATTTGGACACAATTTTATTTATTTTTTCTTTTTTACTAAGCCATATCAAGGAAATAATATTATTATACATTAGCAAAATAAAATAATTTAGTAAGTATACATTCACAAATATATGTAAACTGATGTTAATTCATTTCAAATGATTAACATATGTCAATAAAATATAAAAGTATTATATTCTACAAAGGTATAATTTATAATTTATTTTTATATATAATCATTAACATAAACTGATACATATTCACAGTTATAACCATTTCTTAGAAATTTACATGTAAATTTTACTTGATTTACAATCATAATTTTCTGCCAGAAAAGCATGGTTTCTGCCGTTATTACGTTTACTTCAATTTTAAAATGAAAAAGAACAAGGTCATCACATGACTTTCATAAGGTCTAGGGTACTTTTGCATTTGAATGTGACATATACTGCTCTATACTTACATATATAAAAATAAGTAAAATCTAAAAAAAAAATTTGTAATTCTAACTTTTCTTTGAAAGCATAATTTTGTTAGCTATTCATCAATTATGAACATTTAATTTTTTGAGTTTTAATTCCAGTACTTTTTTGAGAACTGGAAGTTTATTCAATCTCTTCAAATGTAACTTTGACTGTAGTCCCCAAACTCATATTTCTATATGTGTTTTTCTTCAAAATTTATTTTTTTGTATAGAAAATACAGTAAAGTACAGTTAAAACATACACATAAATATTTAATCCTCCTCCCCTCTCAGTGGACTTGGAGAGGGGAATGGGAGGAGATGAGGGAGGAGAGTGGTATTTGGAGGGAATAAGAGAGGGTGCTACAGCTGGGAGACAAAGTGAATAAAATGTAATTAATATAAAAAATTAAAATTGAAAATTTAATCCTTTTCCTGAGCCAAGTTTTGTTTTGTTTTTACTTTTTTTATTCTTTTTATTATTATTATTAATTACACATTATTCACTTTGTATCCCCCCATAAGCCCCTTCCTCATCCCCTCCCGATCCCACCCTACCGCCCCTTTCTTCATGCATGCTCCTCCCCACGTCCACTAATAAGGGAAGTCCTCCTCTCCTTCCTTCGGAACTTAGTCTATCAGATCACATCAGAAATGGCTGCATTGCTTCTTCTGTGGCCTGGTAAGGCTGCTCCCCACTCAGGGGGAGGTGATCAAAGAGCAGGCCAATCAGTTTATGTCAGAAGCTGTCCCTCTTCCCATCACTATGTAACCCACTTGGACACTGAACTGCCACTGGCTACATCTGTGCAGGGGTTCTAGGTTATATCCATGAATAGTCCTTGGTTGGAGTATGAGATTTTGGGAAGTTCCCTGTGTTCAAATTTTCTTGTTCTTTGCTCTCCTTTTGGAGTTCCTGTCCTCTCCAGCTCTTGCTATTTCCCACTTTTTACATAAAATTCCATTCACACTGCCCACCAGTTGGCTATCAGGCTCCGAATCTGTTTTGATAGTCTGCAGGGCAGAGGCTTTCAGATGCCTTCTGTGGCAGGTTCCTAGGTTGTTTCCTGCTTTCTTCTTCTGGCTTTCAGAGGCCCTCTGTAGCAGGTTCCTAGGTTGTTTCCTGTTTTATTCTTCTTCTGATGTCCATCCTCTTTGCCTTTCAGGATGGGGATTGAGCGTTTTAGTTAGGGTCCTCTCTTTTGCTTAGTTTGTTTAAATGTACCGATTTTAGTGGGTTTATCCTATGTTGTATGTTTATATGAGTGAGTATATGCCGTGTGTATCTTTTTGCTTCTGGGACAACTCACTCAGGATGATCCTTTCCAGGTCCCACTATTTACCTACAAATTTCATGATTTCCTTATTTTTCATTGCTGAGTAATACTCCATTGCATAGATGTACCACAGTTTCTGCATCCATTCTTCAGTTGAGGGGCATCTGGGTTGTTTCCAGCTTCTGGCTATTACAAATAAAGCAGCTACAAACATGGCTGAGCAAATATACTTTTTTGTGTACTTGAGCTTCTTTTGGATATATGCCTAAGAGTGGTATGGCTGGATCTTGAGGAAGCACTATTCCTAGTTGTCTGAGAAAGCGCCAGATTGATTTCCAGGGTGGTTGTACAAGTTTACATTCCCACCAGCAGTGGAGGAGGATTCCCCTTTCTCCACAGCCTCTCAAGCATGTGTTGTCACTTGAGTTTTTCATCTTGGCCATTCTGATGGGTGTAAGGTGAAATCTCAGGGTTGTTTTGATTTGCATTTCCCTAATGGCTAATGAGGTTGAGCATTTCTTCAAGTGTTTCTCTGACATTCGATATTCCTCTACAGAGAGTTCTCTGTTTAGATCTGTTCCCCATTTTTTAAGTGGATTACTTGGTTTGCTGCTTTTCAGCTTGTTTAGTTCTTTATATATACTGGATATGAGTCCTCTGACAGATAAAGCGTTGGTGAAGATTCTTTCCTAATCTGTAGGCAGTTGCTTTGATTTGATGACAGTGTCCTTTGTTTTACAGAAGCTTTTCAGTTTCATGAGGTCCCATTTATTGATTGTTGCTCTTAGAGCCTGTGCTGTTGGTGTTCTGTTCTGAAAGTTCTCTCTTGTACCAATGAGTTCTAGGGAATTCCCCACTTTGTTTCTAGCCGATTTAATGTGTCTGGTTTTATGTTGAGGTCTTTGATCCACTTGGAATTCAGTTTTGTGCAGGGTGATAAGTATGGATCTGTTTTCATTTTTTTACATGTAGACATCCAGTTAGACCACCACCATTTGTTTAAGATGCTAATCTTTTTTCCATTGTATGGTTTTGGCACCTTTCTCAAAAATCAGGTGTCCATAAGAGTGTAGGATTATTTCTGGTCTTCTGTTCGGTTCCATTGATCCACCATTCTGTTTCTATGCCAGTACCATGCAGTTTTTATAACTGTTGCTCTATAGTACAGCTTAAGATCAGGGATGGATATACCTCCAGAAGATCTTTTATTGTAGAGGATTGTTTTAGCAATTCTGGGTTTCTTGTTATTCCATACGAAATTGAGAATTTTTCTTTCAAGGTCTGTAAAGAATTGTGTTGGCAATTTGATGGGAATTGCATCAAATCTGTAGATTGCTTTTGGTAAGATGGCCATTTTTACTATGTTAATCCTGCCAGGCCGTGAACATGGGAAATCTTTCCATCTTCTGATATCTTCTTCTAATTCTTTCTTCAGAGACTTGAAATTTTTTTCATACAAGTCTTTGACTTGCTTGGTTAGGGTTACACCAAGGTACTTTATGTCATTTGTGGCTATTGTGAAGGGTGTTGTTTCCCTAATTTCTTTCTCAGTTCTTTTGTCTTTTGTATACAGGAGTGCTACTGATTTTTTTTTTTTGAGTTAATTTTGTATCTGGCCACTTTGCTGAAGGTGTTTATCAGCTGTAGGAGTTCCCTGGTAGAATTTTTGGGGTCGCTCATTTATACTATTATATCATTTGCAAATAGTGATAATTTGACTTCTTCTTTTCCAATCTGTATCTCCTTGATCTCCTTCAGCTGTCTTACTGCTGTAGCAAGGACTTCCAGCACTATGTTGAAGAGATATAGAGAGAGTGGGCAGCCTTGTCTTGTCCCTGATTTCAGAGGGATTGCTTTAAGTTTCTCTCCGTTCAGTTTGATGTTGGCTATAGCCTTGCTGTATATCGCCTTTACTATGTTTAGATATGTGCCTTGTATCCCTGATCTCTCCAGTACTTTAAACATGAATGGATGTTGGATTTTGTCAAATGCTTTTTCAGCATCTAGGGAGATTATCATGTGTTTTTTTTCTTTCAGTTTGTTAATATGGTGGATCACATTGATGGATTTCCGTATATTGAACCACCCCTGCATACCTGGGATGAAGCCTACTTGGTCATAGTGGATAATATCTTTGATGTGTTCTTGGATTCTGTTTGCAAGTATTTTGTTCAGTATTTTCGCATCAATGTTCATAAGGGAGATTGGCCTGAAATTCTCTTTCTCTGTTGAGTCTTTGTGAGGTTTAGGTATCAAGGTGACTGTGGCTTCATAGAATGAGTTTGGTAATGTTTCTTTTGTTTCTATTTTGTGGAATAGTTTGAAGAGAATTGGTGTTAGGTCTTCTTTGATGGTCTGGTAGAATTCTGCGCTGAAGCCATCTGGTCCTGGGATTTTTTTGGATGGGAGACTTTTGATGCCCGCTTCTATTTCTTTGGGGGATATAGGACTATTTAGTTGATTTACCTGGTCCTGATTCAGCTTTAGTAAGTCAAATCGATCAAGAAAATTGTCTATTTCATTTAGATTTTCAAATTTTGTGGCATATAGACTTTTGAAGTAAGTCCTAATTGTTTGGATTTCCTCAGTGTCTGTAGTATGTCCCCCTTTTCATTTCTGATTTTGTTGATTTGGGTGGTGTCTCTCTGCCTTTTAGTTAGCTTGGCTAAGGGTTTGTCGATCTTGTTGATTTTCTCAAAGAACCAGCTCTTGGTTTCATTGATTCTTTGAATTGTTTATTTGTTTCCAATTGATTGATTTCAGCCCTGAGTTTGATTATTTCCAGCCATCTACTCCTTCTTGGTGTGTCTGCTTCTTCTTTTTCTAGGGATTTTAAGTGAGCCATTAAGTTGCTTGAATGAGCTGTCTCGAATTTCTTCTGGAAGGCACTTAGTGCTATGAACTTTCCTCTTATCACTGCTTACATTGTGTCCCACAGGTTTGGGTATGTTGTGTCTTCATTTTCATTGATTTCTAGAAAGACTTTAATTTCTTTCTTTATTTCTTCCCTGACCCAGCTGTCATTTAGTAACAAGTTGTTGAGTTTCTATGTGTGTGTAGGCTTTTTGCTATTTCTGTTGTTGTTGAGGTCCAGCTTTATTCCATGGTGATCAGACAAGATACAAGGGATTATTTCAATCTTCTTGTATCTGTTGAGGCTTGCTTTGTGACCAACTATATGGTCTATTTTGGAGAAGGTTCCATGAGGTGCTGAGAAGAAGGTAAATTCTTTTGTGTTTGGGTGTAAAGTTCTGTAAATGTCTTTTAGGTCCATTTGATTCATGATCTCTGTCAGAGACATTGTTTCTTTGTTTAATTTCTGTTTGTTTAACCTGTCCTTTTTTGAGAGTGGGGTGTTGAAGTGTCCTACTATTAATGTGTGCTGATCTATATGTGGTTTAAATTTTATCATTGGTTTTTTAACAAATGTGGGTGCTTTTGTATTTAGGGCATAGATGTTCAGGATTGTGATAACATCCTGGTGGAATTTTCCTTTCATGAGTATGAATGTCTTTCCCCATCTCTTTTTATTAATTTTGGTTGAAAGTCTATTTTATCAGATATTAGAATGGCTACTCCTGCTTGCTTCTTGGGTCCGTTTGCTTGGAAAGTCGTCTTCCAACCCTTTACCCTCAGGTAATGTCTATCTTTGTGTCTCAGTTGTGTTTCTTGTATGCAACAGATTGCTGGGTTTTGTTTATGTATCCATTCTGTTAATCTGTGTCTTTTTATTGGAGAGTTGAGTCCATTGATGTTGAGAGAGATTAATGACCAGTGGCTGTTAGATCCCTTGATTTTGATGTTGGCTGTGGTCATCAGGTTGTGTGCTTGGTTGCTTTTTGTTTTATTATAGTAAGGTTAATTATTTCCTGTATTTTCTTGAAAGAAGCTAATTTTTTTGGGGTTGTATTTTCCCTTCCAGTGTCTTCTGTAATGCTGGATTTGTGTGTAGGTATTGTTGAAATTTGTTTTTGTCATTGAATATCTTGTTTTCTTCGTCTATGAGGACTGAGAGTTTTGCAGGGTATAGTAGCCTGGGCTGACATCAGTATTCTCTTGGGGTCTGCATGATATCTGTCTAGGCCCTTCTGGCTTTCATAGTCTCTGTTGAAATGTCAGGTGTGATTCTAATGGGTTTGCCGTTAGATGTTACTTGGCCTTTTTCCCTTGCAGCTTTTAGTACTTTTTCTTTGTTCTGTATACTTACCGTTTTGATTATTATGTGGCAGGAAAATTTTCTTTTCTGGTCAAATTTGTTGGGTGTTCTGTAGGCCTCATGGATTCTTAATGGCCTCTCCTTTAACTTGGGGAAATTTTCTTCAATGATTTTGTTGAAAATATTTTCTGGGCCTTGGAGAAGGGAGTCTTCTTTTTCCTCTATACCTATTATTCTTAGGTTTTGTCTTTTCATATTGTCTTGGATTTCTTGGACGGTCTGTGTCAGGAATTTTTTGGATTTAACATTTTCTTTGACAGATACATCGATTTCTTCCATTGTATCTTCTATACCTAAGATTCTTTCTTCCATCTCTTATAGTCTGTTGGTTATGCTTACCCTGTAATTCCTGTTTCCGTCCCTAGATTCTTCCTCTCCATTATTTCCTCCATTTGTGTTTTCTTTAATTTTTCCAATTCTCTCTTCAGGTCTTGAGTTGTTTTGTTTACTTCCTTCACCTGTCTGATTGTACTTTCCTGTTTTTCTCTTAGTTCCTTCAACTCTGTTTCTTTTATTTCATTCAGTGCTTTAAGCATTTCCTTTCTAAAGGCCATAAACTGTTTGGCTACAGCTTCCTGTATTTCTTTACGGATGGCAATATTCTGTTTGAGTTTATCTTCCTCTATGTCTTTATGTATCTTATTTGTTTCCTCTGTTATCATCTTCATGAGCATTGTTGTTAGGTCATCATCTTGGATTTCAGTTATGCTGGGGTGTCCAGGGCTACTTGCCCCTGGGTAAGTGGGTTCTGGAGATGCCATATTGCTCTGTCTTTTGTTGCTTGAGCTTTTACACTGGCCTCTACCCATTGTGCTATCTTAGGTGTTTGGGGTTATTTTCTGGTGGTTCCTGAGGATCCTGGGGTGGAAAGAATCCCCTTTGCAGAAAGCTGGATTTTCCTGAAGGATGTCTTTTCAGCTTTTTGGGTATAGTCCTTGGATGGCTGGCGTTTTTTCAGGAGTTGCTGCTGCTCACCTCAGGGATAGAGACCTGAATGGTAACTGTGGTCTTTGTTAGTCGAGAGGGTTCTCCTCTCACCCAGGGAAGTCCTGAGGACAGCTACCCTGTTTCTGGGTTTCTTGCTGTAAATTTAATGATCAGCTGCTGTGACCCAGTTGGACATCTGGTGCACAGCAACTCTTTGTGCCTGTGTCTGGAGCACAGCTGAGTGATGACTTCTTGGCCCCATCGGTCTACTAGACTTTTTCCAGGGAAGGATTGGGTGATTTAAGTCAGTACACTTTCCTTCCTTCCCTGTGGATTCTCTGGAGACAGAGACTCACAATCTCTTTTTTTGCCGTGGTGTGCATTGCTCAGTCTCCACCAGCTGGCTGGCCGCAGAAACTGCCTGTGTCTGCCTTTCCGGCCTTTGGGAGCCTGGGTGTCTGCCTAAACTGGGTAGTGTTCCTGAGACCTTTTCACGGTGGGGGTGTCGGCTGAGTGCTCTGAGATCAGGCCAGCCGTTTCCCTCCCTGTGTGTTTGCACCGGACAGTGAAACTTGTTCGCTTGTGCCCTGATGCCCACAGTTCTATCTCAGGTGGGCGAATCAGGCGCACAGGCAGGCAGGGATCTGTGCCGGAGCCTGAGTCCCCAGTCTGGCTCCGGGCTGGCTCCTGGGGCAACCGTGGAACCCGAATCTTTTCCAGGGGATGTCTGGGTGACCTAAGGTCGGTCCCAATTGTTTCCTGTACCGTGGGGTTATCTCTTGACTAAAAATTGCAGTCTCTGATAGTGTGGTGTGCACAGTTCAGTCTGGGACCTTGACCAGAGACACTGGCTTCTGACTCTGGGCTGGGGCTGGGGCTGGGGCTGGCAGTCGGCAACCAAGTGTCTGGCAGAACCGGGATCTCTTCCATGGTTTAGCTGGGTGATTTAAAAGCTGATTGAATACCCCACCTTGGGGTATCCTCTCACCTGGGAAACACAAAGACTGTGTTTTATGGCCATGAGTTCTGATTGCTAGTCACTGTGCTGATCCTGCTGCTGCTCAGAATGAGAGTCCTCCCAGCGCCGCCATCTTGCCTTCATCCTGAGCCAACTTTTTATACAGTTTATAGACAATAAAAAGGGAAGAGAACTTACCAATCCCAAGAAGTAAAATAGACAACGTTTTGGTATGGATTTCCTAGAGAAATATATATTTTTAATTTTTTCATTTATATCTGTATTTTTATGCATCCATTTTCCCAGTGAAACCAGGTGGCATTGGATGCTCAGCAGAAGTTATACCATGAGCTAGTAATCAATGTGCTGTTTTTCCTACCCCCATAAATCAGGGATACAAGGCACATATCTAAACATAGTAAAGGCTATATACAGCAAGCCTATAGCCAACTTCAAACTGAATGAAGAGAAACTTAAAGCAATCCCTCTGAAATCAGGGACAAGACAAGGCTGCCCACTCTCTATATATCTCTTCAACATAGTTCTGGAAGTCCTTGCTACAGCAGTAAGACAGCTGAAGGAGATCAAGGAGATACAGATTGGAAAAGAAGAAGTCAAATTATCACTATTTGCAAATGATATAATAGTATAAATGAGCGACCCCAAAAATTCTACCAGGGAACTCCTACAGCTGATAAACACCTTCAGCAAAGTGGCCAGATACAAAATTAACTCAAAAAAAAAATCAGTAGCATTCCTGTATACACAAGACAAAAGGGCTGAGAAAGAAATTAGGGAAACAACACCCTTCACAATAGCCACAAAGGACATAAAGTACCTTGGTGTAACCCTAACCAAGCAAGTCAAAGACTTGTATGAAAAAAATTTCAAATCTCTGAAGAAAGAATTAGAAGAAGATATCAGAAGATGGAAAGATCTCCCATGCTCATGGCTTGGCAGGATTAACATAGTAAAAATGGCCATCTTACCAAAAGCAATCTACAGATTTAATGCAATTCCCATCAAATTGGCAACACAATTCTTTACAAACCTGGAAAGAAAAATTCTCAACTTCGTATGGAATAACAAGAAACCGAGAATTTCTAAAACAATCCTCTACAATAAAATATCTTCTGGAGGTATCTCCATCCCTGATCTTAAGCTGTACTATAGAGCAACAGTTATAAAAACTGCATAGTACTGGCATAGAAACAGAATGGCGGATCAATGGAATTGAAAAGAAGACCCAGAAATAAACCCACACAATTATGGACACCTGATTTTTGACAAAGATGCAGTGGGAAAAAAGATAGCATCTTTAACAAATGGTGCTGGTCTAACTGGATGTCTACATGTAGAAAAATGAAAATAGATCCATACTTATCACCCTGCACAAAACTGAAGTCCAAGTGGATCAAAGACCTCAACATAAAACCAGGCACATTAAATTGGCTAGAAAAAAAAATGGGGAATACCCTTTTTTACTTTTTATTTAAATTATTTACATACAATGCATTTGACTATATTATATCTATCCTCCTCTACTCCAAGAAGACCCTCTCCTTCTTTATCTACCCAAAACTCACTGCTTTCTTGTTCTTCTCTCTCACATCCCCCCAAAACAAAAAAAAAGCAATAATGAAAACCCAATAAGGGAATAGATACTAATATAACAAAAAATCACAAAAAAAAAACCATTATAGTGCCTGTTTTCTGTTGACTAGCTAGTCCCTAGAGTGTGGTTGATATAACCCATAGTACTCCATTAGAGAAAATTGATTTTATTTCTCTCAGGATCAATTGTAAACCACCTTTTTGTTGAACTGGAATCTTTGTGGTTTTGAACTTGTACAGATCTTTTGTAACTGTGCTAATCTCTGTGATTTTATATCTATCGGCCCTGCTTTGTCTAGATGAAGCTGTCTTATTGGAGTCATCCAACACCTCAGTATTTTGCAATCTTTCAACCTATTATTTATAAATACCTAAGACTTGAGATGATAAGTTTAGAAAAGACAGTCTGTTTTGGGCTGAAATTTTCCAAGTCTCTCACTGTCAGCATACTTTCTAGTTCATGTGTTTGTGTTAATTGCCGTCTACTGAAAAAGAAAGAAAGAAAAGCTTTAGAGTTGGAGATGCACTAGTCTATGGGTATACCAATAAGCATCCAATGCCAGTACTGATTTACTATCTTTCAAAGTTATTGGACAGAAAATTCCCTCAGAACTCCCAGAAAGATACACTGTCGCTGACAATGCCACTGTTTTTTTCTACAATATCATGGTAAGGTGTTATTCCTGAAGTTAGCACTTAATTACCCTATTAAACATGGAGAAATTGAACTGGTGGCAAATGTGGAGCCTCACTCACACTGACTAACATTCATTGTGATGGAAGGTATTATTTGCATGCTATGAGCAAAGAAAAGCAAACATTAATATTATCAAACTACAAACCTGTCTATATAAAACAGACTTACTGGCAAGATAATACATTAGTGATACAAATGATAAGGGAGTAGCCAACCTGTTTTTATTGCATTTCAGTCTCATTTGATGATGTGGAAGCATACCTAAAACTGTTGAAGTGGCCAACAACAATTCCTTTTTACCACCTCCCTCTGTCACTGAAATCTTTCAAATGACTCTTCTTCCTAATCTCTTATTCTTTCATGTATCAATCTTATTCTTTCATGTTTGCTTGAATTATACACACACACACACACATACACACACACACACACAATATGTTTTGGTGGGAGGAATTTGTAGGAGCAAGAGCACCATCTCAAAGCTACACCACTGAATAAAATGACTTCCTTTTCCTCAACACACATAAACTACTAATACTCCCTCTCAGAAAAGTATAATTGGTCAAAGTACTAAGAATAAGTGATTGTGGGGTGCTCAGATGTAAACTGGAAAGTCATATCACTGCCTTTATAGTTTGATATTCTGACAATTCCAAGTGTTTGGAATCAGAAATGCTGCTTGTTCCTTATGGTTGTTGGGATGAGAATGGCCTCCATAGCCTCTTGCATTTGAATATTTGGTCCCCAACTAGTGGAACTGTTTGAGAAGCATTAACAAGTATGGATTTCTTTGAGGAGGTATATAACTTGGGCCAGACTTTGAGGCTTAAAAATATTTGTCGTTTCCAATTTTCCAGTTTTCCAGTTAGCCTCTCTCTCTCTCTTCTCTCTCTTTGCCTAGTGCTTGTCAATCAAGCACTCAGCTGTTTCACACTATCATAAACTTTAAATCTAAAACCTTAAGCCAAATTAAATACTTCCTTTTATAAGTTGCTATGTTCATAATATTTTATCACAGCTATAATAAAGTAACTAAAACAGGAGGTATATGCCAGTTTTATAGTATCTATACACTTTTAAAAATATTATAAAATATAATTTATTTTTAAATTTTTTCATGACTATTATTTATTAAAATTTATTCATTTTGTATATTGGCTGTATATAATCCCTAATCTCCCTGTCCCACATTTCTTTCCTTTCCCTCCTCTATCCCTTCCCAAGGCCACTGTAGGGGAGGTTCTCTTACCTTACTATCTGACCCTAGCCTATCAGGTCTCATCAGGACTGTCTGGATCCTCTTTTTTTATGGCATAGTAAGGCTACCTCACCAGGGGAAGGTGACCAAAGAGCTGAGTTCATGGCAGTGACTGTTCCTGCTCCCCTTACTAGGGAACCCACATGGAGAATGAGCTGTCCATGAGCTACATCTGTGCAAGGGGTCTAGATCCACTCCATGGTTGATTCATCAGTCTCTACAGGCCCTCCTAAGCCCAGATTTTTTTATTCTGTTGGTCTCCTTGTGGAATTCTCTCCAGCTCTTTCTAGCTTCCACTTCTTCCATTATATTCCTGCTCTCTGCCCAAATTTGGCTAAATGTCTCAGAATATGCTTGTATTTTTGAAATTGTTTTTTTGAAAAAGGGTAGTTACTCCATCTTAAACCTCCAAGCCCTCATAGTTTTCTAACATTTAGATTTCCCACATTATACTTGCTTTTAGTAAAATCTTAGGTCCCACACCTTCCTGTCCTCTGGCCCCTCCTTCTCTTCCTGCTTCCTTTCCATTATTCAACATTGTGATTGTTTGCTTTATTTTGGCATGTTTACACAAAGTTGAGACAAGTGATACTTAGAATAAGTATCACAATGCAATGCCTGGATTGAAACCAGAGAGTAGGGGAGAGAAATCAGCATTTGAATGAACAAGGGTAAAGTGTATACATTCCAAAAGAAGATTACACCAACATTTTTCTTTACCTTAAAAACTTTATAACTCAATTTTATATCTCTTATTTGACTTTGAAAGCCATCAAAATATAATTTGGCATCTTTCAATATTTTCAGAATTATTTGCTAGCTTATAGATAACTTTTGCTTTTTTTTTTCTGAGAACTAGTGTCTCAGTCACTGAACATTTATTCTATTTCTTTCTAGTTATTTGGTATAAAAGGCCATGCCCAGTTATAATTCACTGAAGCTGTAGGATACTCAAGTGACACTGCTGTAAGAGCAGCTGGCAAATTAACCTTCCTGCAGTGTAATGCACTAAGATGCATTTTTTCAACTGTAGCACATAATATTCATTGAAATTTCTATATCAATCACTGTTAATTTAATCTATTATTCCATTGGATTTATTTCTGTGCTTGATATCATGCCGATACTCAAATGTTTTGAAGCCTTTACTTATCTTACTTTTTGAAAGTTAAATTCATTGAATGTACTGGATTTTAGTTATTTTAAACCCCAATTCCTTTCTCTCTTCCCACTCTTTTCTGCTGCAACTATTCTTTATTTTCATGGTTCCTATTTGCATGTGACCCACTAAGCTTAAGTAAATTTCTTTACAAGAACATGGACAGGATAATATTTAGTGGCATATGGGTTACTTATTATTGCCTTTACAACTGAAAAAAAGTGATCAACCTTCCTAGTAATTATATACTTCCAGTACTAGCTTGTAAGGGTCAGTGTCCTTTAGAAGGGTATGACCCTTCCCTATCTGTAATTATATGTTGACTGCCTCAGTCTTGGCCAGTGAGTTACAATGACTTTGTCAAAATACATATTCAAAAAATACACATTTTTACTGCATGTATATTATTCATGCTCTCTTTCATAAGTGGAAACATCAAGCAAATTTACATAAATGTCTTTTTAGTTATGAATGTAGAATACTATAAGATCTATTTATCTATTTTCTTCATGTTTTTTTTTATTAAGTAGTGGGCTGTTTCTATGTGCTTCACCTTCCAACCTCAACACTTAGTGAGACAAGAGGTATTTTTCTAAAATAACTCCCGATCTGTATTTCTAACAGTGCTAACTGTGCAAAATGACAATGCATGAAAGATTTAAGTTCTTTCAAAACTAGACAATAGAATTCCTGCTAGATATGATTACAGTTCTAGTACTTAGGCTTTTATTTAAAAATCATACCTGAAAATAACTCTGAAATGCATTTTTAGTTACTGCCAACATATACAATGATTTTGTAATTGGTTATTATTAGAAATGTTTGACTAATTGCTACTGGGGCAAAAGAATCTTTGTTTTATCTCCTACTCAGAATTTTAATTACCCCTTTATAACTAAGAACTACATCAAACTTTCAGCTGATGTTACATTGAAGGGTTGCTCTTGTACTTCTACCCAAAAAGTTGGAGAAGAGCTCAACTGAACTGTTGCTTGTTCAATATGAACAGAATTCAAAAAACAATATGTCATTCCTAAGAACCATTTATAAATTTAGTAACAACTATCTATTGCTTGAATATAAGATTTCACAGTTCCAAAGACTAGAGTAAGCTCTTGGTGCAACTAATAACTTATGGGATAGTATATATTAGATATTTTCTCCATTTTTAGTAGTTAGAAATATAAAAATGATATGAAAATGTTGATATGACCCATGCACTTAAGTTTTTCAATTTTCCTTTTATTCATATACTTTTCTGTAACTAAACATAGATCATGCCTTACTGCTACTATAGTTCTAATCCCTGTGTTTTGCCTTGGCCACTGAAATAATAATATGCATTATTATTGAAAACATTAAGCACAGTTTCATAGAGAATCTTCATGTCATTCAGTTCTACTTTTTCCATAGATGTCAAAGTCACCCACCCCACAAACCTGATGGTGCAGAGAGAATGTGTAAAATGGCCAATATTAGATCTAATAAAGAACCTATAGCTATGCCACAATTATATTAACTCTGACTTAAAACAAACCGTCCTGATCACCATAGTTTAGGTGTCACTGGTGAATATCCTTCAAAATTCACATATTAAAATGTAATGATGAATGAGATAAGAACAGTGTTAAATGTAGATTTACTATGCTATGTTGAGACAAGGTCTTTAAGAGTCAGTGTCTGTGTTATTATTATTATTTGAGATACTAACACAATTACATAACCCCCCTGCTTTTTCTCCTCCAAGTCTTTCTATAAATCCCACTTTAAATCTTTCAAAAAGTAAACTGTTCTTCACATGATATGGATTCATATATACAAATGTTTTCCTAAATGTATAAATGCATGTTCAATCTGTATGGAATTACTTGTATGTATGTTACTTAATTTTCAATTGGTTTGGCCAAACACCATGACAAAGGCAACTTATAAAATAGAGTATTTAATTTAGTACTCACAGTTCCAGAAGATTAGACTTTGTAACCCTGTTGTTGTGGAGCATGAAATTAGTAAGTTATGCGTGGTTCCATGGGTTCCCTACATATAGCTGGGAGTTCAGATATCAAACCGCAAGCACAAGGCATAGGAAGCAAGAAAGCTAACTAAGAATGGTTTGAGATTTATTTATTTATTTATTTATTTATTTATTTATTTATTTTTAAGTTTTATTTTTCTCATTAGTTACATTTTGTTAATTCTGTATCCCAGCTGTATCCCTCATTCCCTCTCCAGTCCCACCCTCCCTCCCTCATCTCCTCCCTGCCCCTTTCCAAGTCCACTGATAGGGGAGGACCTCCTCCCCTTTCATATGACTACGTTTTGACAGGTATTTTCAGGACTGGCTGCAAAGTCCTCCTCTTTAAAACCTGACTGTCTGCCTCAAGTGACTCATCTAATCCAAAGGTTATGCCTTCTAATATATCCCAAAATTTTTCACCGGTAAGGACAAATGTATTCAAATATATGAAACTATGAATGTCTTTTCATTCAAATAATCACAGTATATTTTCTGGGCTGGAAATTAGGTATTAGAAAACTGTTGGAAATTTTGGATTGCTTTTTCATACAGCAAATTAATACTCCATTGACTTTCACATTTGTGAATAAAAAGAAATTAATATTATTTATAATAAATTGGATGTTGGCTTCTTAAACAGAGTGATTAGTACAATGGCTAATACGTTGCCTAAAAGTTGGTGTTTTTTTTTTTTTTTGCCTTTATCATTTCTAATAAAAGAAAATTCAACAATACAAAACCAAAGTTAGTAAAACTTACTTACAAAGTAGAACCAAATTTATATTAAAAATGATGTGTTGTTGTTATGGATAGTAGAGTCTTAAAGGACACACTTGACAGAAAATAAAAATAATAAATGAGAAATGTAGAGAAGAATTAAAGAATTTGTTAGATAAATGAATCTCAGAAATATCTCACTTGGAATATTTCTAACAGAACAGAATTAACATCTATTTTATATTTTTCTATAGAATGACATATCTGATAAACTTTTCTTTAAATATTTATATTTTTCTTTGTATATTTCATTTCTAAAGACAGAGTTAATATTATTCAAATACCTATGTCTTGATCCTATATGCATCTATATAAGATTTTAAAAACAATTTTTTAGTGTATGCCAAGTATGCCACTTTTAAAATTCTGATCCTTTAACCTTCTGCAAAGCATTACTCCATTAATTAATACCATTACTCAATTCCATGGGGACAAAGTGGAAGCATAAGATAGAAATTTGGATTAAACTCAAGTGGTAATGGCTAGAAAGTGTCAATGGAATGAGAAAGTTATTATTCACAATATCTATGAGTATAACATTACACAAATTCATTGTGATAATTCTGAGAAAATATTAACCATATTAACTCATAAAGTTACTATCTCTGAGACATTCTGATTTATTTGATTTTCATAGAGAAATGAAATTATTTAAAACCACTCCACATGTTTGCTTGTTTTTTTGTTTTGTTTTTTTATTGTGCAGTCATGATTTAGAATTATTTTTTTTTTTCAAATGACATACTCTTTGAATCTGTTTTAACTTAAGGCCCAGGTCAAGAAAGGAGGTTTATGACCTACTCTATCTGAGTGGCCAGGAACTGGAGGTTGGAGAGTACAGAGACCTAAGGTAGAAATGAACAAAAATGTAAAAAGAAAATCAACCAACCAACCAAAATCTGCAAAATGATTTCTAATGATATTAAGCTATACTCATCTATTGGTGTCTTGTCCAGTCATTAGAGAGGGAGTGAATGCAGAGACCACAGCCACCTATGCCCCAAAAAGGCCCAAACTGGAAGTCTTTATCATGTCTCTCTCCTCAGAGATTAGGGAGATGTAATTTGTTGTACAGAGTAATGGATAATGATCTAGCTTTATTCTTCTAATTGTAGCAATCCAGTTTCCCAGCACCATTAAATAGGTGCTTTCATTGATTGTATTTGTCTAGTATATTTTGAAAAAGGTTTTGGAAAGGATTTGTATATTGTGTGTCTCTGTTTAGAAATGTACATGTGAAGTTGTGCCTTGAAAGGTCAGAAAATGTGTCAAATATCAAGGAACTGAAATTATTGGTGACTGTGAACCAACTCATGTGAGTGCTGGGAACAGAACTTGGGTCCTGTGCAAGAGAAATACACACTCTTAACTGCTGAGTAATTCCTCTAGCCCCAGCTTTTAGAATTTTAAATACATAGGATGTCAAGAAAGATATAGACAATGAGGTACTGACAGATATATAAAATGTGTTATATAAGATACATCTATTAATGTAAATTTAACGAAACATACCATGTATAGAAAATATTGTTCATGCAAAATGTCTTTATCTATAGGGCATAACCTAATTTTCACAGTTATTTTTTTCTCAGAGTCAACTCAAATTGCATATTTTTTATACTTTTTTATAGACATTCAAAATTTGGTTATTTATTAATTCCTCTTTCTCAGAAAACACAACAAATGATCTGTAAATACTCAGATTTGTTTAACTAATTAACATACTTTATCTACCCAAAGTATAAAATATTAGTTATATCTATGAATTTCAGAGAAGCATCAAACTTCTGTGAAAGTTCGCGATTTTATTTCTAAATTTTTAAAAATTTATTTATTTATTATGTATACAGTGCTCTGCCTGCATGTACACCTGCACACCAGAAGAAGACACCAGATCTCACTATACCCATGGTGGTTTATGGGTATTATGAACCACCATGATTGCTGGGAAGTGAACTCAGGACCTTTGGAAGAACAACCTGTGCTCTTAACCTCTGAGCCATCTCTCCAGCTTTATTTCTAAATTTAAAATTTCCATTTGATTTGATTCAGAGTCTATTTGTAAATGTCCTGAAGTCATATGTCAGTTACATTGAACTACCTTTTCTGACGTTTGAGACTTTATGTTCCCTGCTTTTCTATGGTCAGTAAATTCTGCTCAGAATTCTTTATTGGCTTTTGTCCTCCACATAAAGATGGCACATGATGGCCTTCTGGCTATTCAGTTTTCAATCTAAAAGAGGAGGCAGGATTGTGGTCTCCAATTAAAACAGTACTGAGGGTTTTTATTTTTTATTTTTATTTCTTTGGCACTTTTTAACTGCACCATTTTCTACTCACAGAAACTGCTGAGCAAAGCAAACACTTCACAGTGTTTTATTTCAGTATTAAGAAGTAGAAGACATATTGAAGACAGAAACTGAGCCTAACACTTTACATTAAAAGAGGAGCTACCACTACCTTCAGGAAACTAAAATTATAGCATTTTAAAAGCCCTTCTTCATGGGCTGTGGTTATGCATTAGCACAGAAACTCTACCCAAGTCTCAGGGTGACTATTTCTGTCAAGCCATACATCTTGTCTTTATCATTATATTGACTTACTCCTTTCAAATGTCTCAGATATTGAATTCCAATTTCCTACTTAATGATACATTTCTCATGAAGATGTGCAAACAGTTACAGAAGGGTTTGGAAGAATTCATTACAGCCCATTATTGAATTCACAGTGTTGGTATAAGCACTTTTGGCTAAGTCAAAAAGATCTATTGAGCAAGCTTATGCCATAGACCTTATATTAAAAGTTTTTAAATAAATTTATATTTCTAGTTAACATGTTATGACATGAGAATTTTTCAGAACCCTACATTTTTATTCAGTCTCTTTCTTGCTTTCATACAAACATGAACTGCTTTTGGGAGAATGTATAAAGCTCAAATAACAAAAGCATGAGTGAGAAGGAAGAGTACAGGTCTGCATGTTTTACTTATTTTTTTTCAAAGTCTGAATTTAGCCCTGTTGAAAAATTCACATTACTTGGAGCATGACATTAATGCTAAAATCAGGTATGAGTGATGTAAGACTGGGGTGTGGGCTTTGGTAGAAGATTTTGCATTCATAACTTGTTTCTAAAGAAAAGTAATGAAGCAGGAAATAGTCACAAATAATAAGGAGCTTTGAATACACAACAATCACCCGTATCCTTTAAATGAGAGAGGGTGGCAGAAGAAATAATAGCCTTTCAGTCATCTAAGAATGCATGCAAAGCAGTCTCCTTTATCTGGAAACTTACATTCTTATGACCTTCAAATGTCAAACATTCCTCTATAGCTTCAGATAATGCAATATAATTTCAGTTTTGAATCATCACTTCATGCTAATTCAGACTTAGCTCTGATGAATGATTTATTCACTCTTGAATTCAATATTATCTGTCCCTATAAATGGTTTTAATGTGGGCCACTTAGTTAATTAGCATCCTTTATTTGTGAACATATCTGTGTGACAAGTTTGTGAGACTTATAGGTAATTTAGCATTAAAGAAATAAAAGCTTTTCCGCACAGAAAAAAAGCATATCAAAAGCTATTTTTTTATGACCACAATTTTGGATGAAAATAATATGAAACTTAATTTTACATTTCTTTCAGTCCACTTTTTTGAAGTTTCTCAGAAGCATTTTGTTGAATAAATGGAATTCAATCCTCATGTAGAACAAAAATGACTGACATTTTGAGTCAAAAATTCACTGGACTGGATGCTTTCCTGTGCACAGCCTAAGTTTGAAGAATCCCTGATCTCTCCCCTGTAGATTTGCATAGCAACCCCAACAGTAATGGCAAGGAAAGACTTGTCCATATAATGACAAATGATCACTTTGTTGAGATAAAATCATATGGGACAGAGAGTTACTGATATAAAGGCATCCAGAAACAAAAAAAGCCTTAAGCAATGTTGCTCTGTGAAAAGTTGTGTTGAAACAGTCTGAGCAAAACTCCATACCTGGAGTGAAACATGAAATGGAAAATGAGGGACAAAAGCACAGTCAGAAAAAGAAAAGCAAGAAAACAACTGGAAACCAAGAAAAAAAAAAAAAAAAAAAAAAACACTAACAAAGATTTTTTTTTCCAAGGGGACTAAAGGAAATAGCTCAAATTTTTAAAATTAATTCATAAATTCTATTAATGCCACCCTCAGTCCCAGATTTTCTGAGATTACTGGAATCAATATTTCAGACTGAATATAGGAATAAGTATGGCCATGGGACTATAGAAAGTAAATACATTAAACTATAAGTACTCAAAGTAAAAACAGGACTAAGATCACAAAGAGCAAACAACGAAAACAGCAGCAACAACAACAAGCTAGTTAAAATTAAAGTATAAAGAATTTCTTTAAATTAATGATCTCAAGTCTTCAATCAAAAGACACAGACTAATTCAATAAACTTGAAACTGAATTAACTCTAAAGAGATAAAGGTAACTTCATTATAATCAAGGGAGCAATTAACCAAGAAAAATATTACAATTCTGTCTATAGAAGAAGACTCTGCCCAAAGGTTGCCTATAAGTCTCAGCATCTACATTGATAGTCTGCAGGGCAGAGCTTTTCATAGGTCCTCTGTGTCAGGCTCCTGATTTGTTCCCTCTTTTCTCCTTCTTCTGATGTCCAGCCTTTTTGCCTTTCTGGATCGGAATTGAGCATTTTAGCAAGAGTCCTCCCTCTTGATTAGTTTTTTTAAGTGTACAGATTTTAGTAGGTTTATCCTATATTTTATGTCTATATGAGTGAGTATATACCACGTCAACCTTTGGGCAGAGTGAAGGGAATCTTAGGAAAGAAGTGGGAAACAGTAAGATCTGGAGAGGACACGAACTCCACAAGGAGAGCAACAGAACCAAAAAATCTGAGCACAGGGGTCTTTCCTGAGACTGATATTCCAACCAAGGACTATGCATGGAGATAACCTAAGACCCTTGCACAGATGTAGCCCGTGGCAGTTCAGTATCCAAGTGGGTTCCATTGTAATAGGAACAGGGACTGTCTCTGACATGAACTGATTGGCCTGCTCTTTAATTACCTCCCCCTGAGGGGGAAGCAGCATTACCAGGCCACAGAAGAAGACAATGCAGCCACTCCTGATGAGAACTAATTGACTAGGATCAGAAGGAAGGAAAAGAAGTCCTCCCCTATCAGTGGACTTGGGGAGGGGCATGCATGCAGCAGGTAGAGGAAGGGAGGGATTGTGACGGGAGGAGGGAGAGAACCACAGGGGGATACAAAATAAATAACATGTAATTAATAAAGAAAAAAGAAGAAGAAGACGACTCTGGAGCACGGAATTTCACTAAATATATGCTGCCAGATGTAAAGGAACAGACTTACTCCAAATTAGTAATTTTCATTAGTTCAGTATTCAGATATTTTCGATAAACATGTTTTGTAGAAAAATGTAAACACAGAATCATCAAAGTAAGACAAAATCATACAAGAAAAGAATGGAACAGTTATCTATATCTAGAGACTTTTATTTCTGCAACATCATTCAAGAAACCACATGCAATTCACAATAACGTCTGTCTATACTCTTAGGCCATTTTCTTTTATATTTGTCTGCAAGGACAACATTTTATTTGTTTTAAAGTATCAATATTATTACTTTATGTGAATACATCTAGAGTTCAAAAAAACATGCCAAAATAATTCTAAAAGAGAGAAAGCATTTTCTGTGCTCAGCTTAGTCTTTTTCCAGTCATGGGATTCACCAGTAAGCTAAGAGAAGGGCTATCAAATGTACTTGTGGCTATTAGGTGGTCTTTCCTACCAGAGACATGCTTTCTTAACAGAATTTTCTGTTGGTTCAGTGTTTGATCCTTTTCCTCTGTAGACCCAGCCCTTCCTAGCACTTTCTGAATCACTGTTGAAAATGAAAGAAAAGTAAATCATTCTCCTGTGGCTTCAAGCCTATCATTAAACAAATTTAGTTTTTATAGTTATTTTATTATTTTTTATTATTAATTAGAATTTATTCATTTTGTGTCCTGGATGTAGCCTCCTCTCTCATCTCCTGCCCTCCCCATCATCCCTCCTTCTTCCTCTGTATGCCCCTCCCCAAGTCCACTCCTATATGACCCCAGCCTATCAGGTCTCATCAGTACTGTCTATCCTCTTTCTCTGTGACCTAGTAAGACCACCCACCCAAGGGGAGATGATCAGAAAGGAGCAACTGAGTTCCTGAATATCAAATGGCATAGAAACATTCAAAGAAATGCTCAATGTCTTTAGTCAGCTGGAAAATGCAAATCGAAATGACCTTGAGATTCCACCTTATACTCATCAGAATGACTAAGATAAAAAAAAAAACACTCTAGTGACAGCACATGCTGGAGAATATGTGAGGAAAGAGAACCCCTTCTTCATTGCTGGTGGGAATGTAAACTTGTACAACCACTTTGGAAATCAATCTGATACTTTCTCAGCTAATTAGGAAGAGTGTTACCTCAATATCCAGCTATTCTACTCTTGGTCATATATCTGAAAGCTGCTCAACCCTAAAACAAGGACATTTGCTCAGCTATGTTTACAGAAGCTTTACTCATATCAGCCAGAATCTGGATGTCCCTCAAAATAGGAATGGATACAGAAATTGTGGTACATTTACACAATGAAATACTCTACATTTTTTGAATGTAATGGGAATCCTGTTTAGCAATCTTATAAAAGGGTTGGCTTTCTAACGCTGTCAATATTTCTCTGTGTTCTTGTTCTTTTTTTTTTTTTTTTTTTTGTTGTTGTTGTTAATAGTGTAAATAGAAACCTCAGTCTCTTTCATGGTAGGGAAACACTTTATCCCTGAGCTACACTCTTAGCTTTGTTTCTAATCCTCAAATTCTTGTAAAACAGCTCAAATTGACCTAAGCAATACTTTCTTTTAAAATCCTTACCAGAAATGCACATATATTTCCTGTGTTGAAACATTATAAAATAATGATGAAAAATACACATGTATCCACATACAATGCTGATATGACAATCAGCATGACAATGAAAACATACATTTATATTTTCAAAAGAAAAACAGAATTCTCACCTCAAAGGGATGATCTGTAGTTTATTCTTGAACCAAATATCAGTGACTATAGCAGAAGACCACAGATTTGGATTACTCCAAAGTCTTTGTAGTAGTTCAGCAATAAAATAAAGACATAAAAATTACAGTACTCAGATACATAGCTAGAAAGATTCATTAGACAGCTGCAGCAAAATTTTAGATGTCTATGATATACGCCTCAGATGTTCTTGGATGACAACCTCAGCCTGTTGCTCAGTGAAAGATACTTGTATATAAATAAATTCTAGAATTTTACCTGTTAGTCACATGAATATTAGGTTACACCCTGAGGTACTTAGAGAATGGCTGTGATGAGAATATCTGTTAGTAATGATTCATTTTAATTAGTCTCTGGACATGTAACATTCCAATGTATTTACAGAATCCTTAATGTTCTAATCACTTATTAGCTTTGAAAGAGTTTCAAAAAAAAGTGATTTTTTTTACTTGAATGTTTATTCATAAGAAAACATTTAATTGAAATTTTTTTGAGTTGTGAAGAACAAGTCTTTATTAAGAATATGCTCATCAACAAAAACCAATATCCTTCATATACTTGAAACTTCTGAAAATTAAATTTTACTTTTGTTTTTAAAATTGTGTGTGTGACATGTATACATGCGTATGCACAGAACATGGGTACATAAATCTCATAGTATGCATGTGAGGGTCACAGGACACATGGGTGTCCTGCCCTCACCTTCTACCTTCTGTTTGGGTCAGAGCATCTTATCTTGTAGCTCTGCTGTATTTTCCAGGCTCATGAGCTTCCAGGGATCCTCCAGTATCTGTCTCTCAGCTCACCACAAGGAAAGCAGACATGTAGCACTGTGCCAGGTTTCACATGGTGTGTAGGGGCTTAAACTTAGGTCCTCACATGGTCCAGGCAAGCATTTTTATCCAACAAGCCATCTCCCCAGCTCAAAAATTTACATTTTCAAAAATAAAGTAAGCTAAGCACTTATGATTTTTCTTCATGTTTAAGCAATATTTTGTTCAGTGGAATTTATGTTTGGATTGGATTGAATTTTGTCCTTTGTGAGCAGGATTTAAAAGTTGGATTTTCCAGCTGATTCCACATTCACCATCTTTATTACGGTGCGTTAATTCTTAGACTCTTCTTGCTGACTATTTAATTTTGTCTTCTTAATACAATAATTGCCTTGTTTTTTTGACTTTGAAGGCTTAGAGTCCAGTTTTCCTGGATTTTGAGTCACTACAAAATTATCATGACATTTCATGAAGTTGTACAGATTTTAGTAGGTTTATCCTATATTATATGTCTATATGAGTGAGTATATACCAGGTGCATCTTTCTGCTTCTGGGATAGCTCACTCAGGATGATCTTTTCCAGATCCCACCATTTACCTGCAAATTTCATGATTTCCGTGTTTTTTTTTATTGCTGAGTAATATTCCATTGTGTAGATATACCACAATTTGTGCATCCATTCCTCCACTGAGGAGCAATTGGGCTGTTTCCAGCTTCTGGCTATTACAAATAAGGCTGCTACAAACATGGTTGAACAAATGTCCTTATTGTGTACTTCAGAATCTGTGAATATATGCTAGGAGTGGTACAGCTGGATCTTGAGGAAGTGCTATTCCTAGTTGTCTGAGAAAGCCAGATTGCTTTCCAGAGTGGTTGTACCAGTTTACATTCCCACCAGCAGTGGAGGAGGGTTCCCCTTTCTCCACAACCTCTCCAGCATGTGTTGTCACTTGAGTTTTTGATCTTGGCCATTCTGATGGGTGTAAGGTGAAATCTCAGTGTCGTTTTGATTTGATTTTCCCTGATGGCTAATGAGGTTGAACATTTCTTTAAGTGTTTCTATGCCATTCGATATTCCTCTGCTGAGAATTCTCGGTTTAGCTCTGTTCCCCATTTTTTAATTGGATTACTTGATTTTGGCTGTTTAACATCTTTAGTTCTTTTTTTTTTTTCCTTTTTTTTTAATTTTATTTTTCTTTTTAGTTACATTTTGTTAACTCTGTGTCCCAGCTGTATCCCGCTCCCTCATTCCCTCCCCAACCCCACACTCCCTCCCTGGTCTCCTCCCTGCCCCTTTCCAAGTCCCCTGATAGGGGAGGACCTCCTCCCCTTTCATCTGACCCTGTTTTATCAGGTATCTTCAGGGCTGGCTGCAAAGTCCTCCTCTGTGGCCTAACAGACTGCTCCTCCCCTGGGGGGGGGGGTCAAACAGCCTGCCCTTGAGATCCTATTAGAAATAGTCCATGTTCCCCTTACTTTGGAAAACTACTTGGTTACTGAGCTACCACAGGCCCATCTTTAGTTCTTTATATATACTGGATCTTAGCCTTCTGTCAGATATAGGGTTGGTGAAGATCGTTTCCCAATCTGTAGGTTGTCGTTTTGTTCTGAGGATGGTGTCCTTTGCTTTACAGAAGCTTTTCAGTTTCATGAGGTCCCATTTATTGATTGTTGCTCTTAGAGCCTGTGCTGTTGGTGTTCTGTTCAGGAAGTTGTCTCCTGTGCCAATGAGTTCTAGGCTGTTCCCCATTTTTTCTTCTAAGCTGTTTAGTGTGTCTGGTTTTATGTTGAGGTCTTTGATCCACTTGGAGTTTAGTTTTGTGCAGGGTGATAAGTGGATCTATTTGCATTTTTCTACATGTAGACATCCGGTTAGACCAGCACCATTTGTTGAAGATGCTGTGTTTTTTTCCATTGAATAGATTTGGCATCTTTGTCAAAAATCAGGTGTCCGTAAGTGTGTGGATTTATGTCAGGGTCTTCTATTTGATTCCATTGATCCACTAGTCTGTTTCTATGCCAGTACCATGCAGTTTTTAGTATTGTTACTCTATAGTACAGCTTGAGATCAGGGATGGAGATACCTCCTGAAGATCTTTTACTTTAGAGAATTGTTTTAGCAATTATCGGTTTCTTGTTGTTCCATATGAAGGTAAGAATTTTTCTTTCAAGGTCTGTAAAGAATTGTGTTGGTAATTTGGTGGGAATTACATTGAATCTATAGATTGCATTTGGTAAGATGGCCATTTTTACTATATTAATCCTGCCAAGCCATGAGCATGGGAGATCTTTAAATCTTCTGATATCTTCTTCTAATTCTCTCTTCAGAGACTGGAAATTTTTTTCTTACAAGTCTTTGACTTGCTTGGTTAGGTTCACACCAAGGTACTTTATGTCCTTTGTGGCTATTGTGAAGGGTGTTGTTTCCTTAATTTCTTTCCCTTTTGTCTTTTGCATACAGGAGGGCTACTGATTTTTTTTTAGTTAATTTTGTATCCAGCCACTTTGCTGAAGGTGTTAGTCAGCTGTAGGAGTTCCCTGGTGGAGTTTTAGGGGTAACTCAGGTATACTATCATATCATCTGCAAACAGTGATACTTTGATTTCTTCCTTTCCAATTTGTATCCCCTTGATCTCCTTCAATTGTCTTATTGCTCTAGCTAGGACTTCCAGAACTATGTTGAAGAGATGTGGAGAGAGTGAACAGCCTTGTCTTGTCCCTGATTTCAGTGGGAACGATTTAAGTTTCACTCCATTGAGTTTGATATTGGCTATAGGCTTGCTGTATATCGACTTTACTAGGTTCAGGTATGTGCCTTGTATCCATGATCTCTCCAAGACTTTAAACATGAATGAATGTTGGATTTTGTCAAATTTCTTTTCAGCAACTCTGGAGATGAATATGTGGTTTTTCTCCTTCAGTTTGTTTATGTGGTGAATCACATTGATGGATTTCTGTATATTGAATCACCCCTGTATGTCTGAGATGAAGCCTACTTGGTCGTAGTGGATGATGTCTTTGATGTGGTCTTGGATTCGGTTTGCAAATATTTTGTTGAGTATTTTTGCATCAATGTTCATGAGGGACATTGGCCTGAAATTCTCTTTCTTTGTTGGATCTTTGTGAGGTTTAGGTACCAAGGTGACTGTGGCTTCATAGAATGTGTTTGGTACTGTTCCTTCTGTTTTTATCTTGTGGAATAGTTTGAAGAGTATCAGTGTTAGCTCTTCTTTGAAGGTCTGGTAGAATTCTGCAATGAATCCATCTGGCCCTGGATTTTTTTTGCATGGTAGACTTTGATGACAGCTTCTATTTCATTAGGAGATATAGGACTATTTAATTGGTATACCTGGTCTTGATTCAGCTTTGACATGTAGAATCGGTCAAGAAAATTGTCCATTTCATTTAGATTTTTAAATTTCGTGGCATATAGACTTTGGAAGTAAGACCTAATTATTTTTTTGATTTCTTCAGTGTCTGTGGTTATGTCCCTCTTTTCGTTTCAGATTTTGTTGATTTGGATAGTTTCTCTATGCCTTTTAGTTAGTTTGACTAAGGGTTTGTCTATCTTGTTGATTTTCTCAAAGAACCAGCTCTTGGTTTCATTGATTCTTTGAATTGTTTTATTTGTTTCTAATTGATTGATTTCAGCCCTGAGTTTGATTATTTCCAGCTGTCTACTCCTTTTTGGTGTGTCTGTTTCTTTTTTTCTGGGGCTTTTAAGTGAGCCATTAAGTTGCTTGCATGAGATGTTTCGAATTTCTTTTTGAAGGCACTTATTGCTATGAACTTTCCTCTTAGCACTGCTTTCATTGTGTCCCATAAATTTGAGTATGTTGTGCCTTCATTTTCATTGAATTCTAGGAAGTTTTTAATGTCTTTCTTTATTTCTTCTCTGACCCAGCTGTCATTTAGAAGCAAGTTATTCAGTTTCCATGTGTGTCTAGGCCTTTTGCTATTTTTGTCATTGAGGTCCAATTTTACTTCATGGTGATCAGATAGGATACAAGGGATTATTTCAATCTTCTTGTATCTGCTGAGGCTTGCTTTGTGACCAACTATATGATCTATTTTGGAAAAGGTTCCATGAGGTGCTGAGAAGATGGTAAATTCTTTTTTTTTAAACTTTTTTTTTAATTTTTTATTAATTACACTTTATTCATTTTGTATCCCCCCATAAGCCTCTCCCTCCTCCCCTCCCGATCCCACCCTCCCTCCCCTTTCTGCATGCATGCCCCAAGTCCACTGATAGGGCAGGTTCTCCTCTTCTTTCTGATCTTAGTCTATCAGTTCTCATCAAAAGTGGCTGCATTGTCCTCTTCTGTGTCCTGGTAAGGCTGTTCCACCCTCAGGGGGAGGTGATCAAAGAGCAGACCAATCAGATTATGTCAGAGGCAGTCCCTCTTCCCATTACTAGGTAACCCACCTGGACACTGAACTGCCATGGGCTACATCTGTGAAGGGGTTCTAGGTTATCTCCATTAATAGCACTTGGTTAGAGTATGAGTCTCTGGGAAGTTCCCTGTGTTCAAATTTTGTTGTTCTGTTGCTCTCCTTGTGGAGTTCCTGTCCTCTCCAGCTCTTACTATTTCCCACTTCTTACATAAAATTCCATTCACTCTGCCCAACAGTTGGCCATCAGGCTCAGCATCTGCTTTGATAGTCTGCAGGGCAGAGGCTTTCAGAGGCCCTCTGTGGTAGGTTCCTAGTTTGTTTCCTGTTTTCTTCTTCTGGCTTTCAGAGGCCCTCTGTAGCAGATTTCTAAGTTGTTTCCTGTTTTCTTCTTCTGTTGTCCATCCTCTTTGCCTTTCAGGATGGAGATTGATAATTTTAGTTAGGGTCCTCTCTCTTGATTAGTTTGTTTAGATGCACATATTTTAGTGGGTTTGTCTTATGTTGTATGTCTATATGAGTGAGTATATACCGTGTGTGTCTTTTTGCTTCTGGGACAACTCACTCAGGATGATCCTTTCCAGTTCCCACCATTTACCTGCAAATTTCATGATTTTCTTATTTTTAATTGCTGAGTAATACTCCATTGTATAGATGTACCACAGTTTCTGCATCCATTCTTCAGTTGAGGGGCATCTGGGTTGTTTCCAGCTTCTGGCTATTACAAATAAAGCTGCTATAAACATGGTTGAGCAAATGTCCTTTTTGTGTACTTGAGCCTCTTTTGGATATATGCCTAGGAGTGGTATGACTGGATCTCGAGGAAGTGCTATTCCTAATTGTCTGAGAAAGTGCCAGATTGAGTTCCAGAGTGGTTGTACAAGTTTCCATTCCCACCAGCAGTGGAGAAGGGTTCCCCATTCTCCACAACCTCTCCAGCATGTATTGTCACTTGAGTTTTTGATCTTGGCCATTCTGATGGGTGCAAGGTGAAATCTCAGGGTTGTTTTGATTTGCATTTCCCTAATGGCTAATGAGGTTGAGCATTTCTTTAAGTGCTTCTCTGCCATTCGATGTTCCTCTACAGAGAATTCTCTGTTTAGCTCCGCTCCCCATTTTTTAAGTGGAATACTTGGTTTGCTTTTTTTCAGCTTGTTTAGTTCTTTATGTATACTGGATGGTAAATTCTTTTGAGTTTGGGTGAAAAGATCTGTAGATGTCTGTGAGGTCCATTTGATTCATGGCCTCTGTCAGAGACATTATTTCTTTGTTTAATTTCTGTTTTGTTGACCTGTCCTTTGTTGAGAGTGGGGTGTTGAAGTCTCCCACTATTAATGTGTGGGGGTCTATTTGTGGTTTAAGTTTTATTAAAGTTTCTTTTACAAATGTGGGTGCCCTTGCATTTGGGGCATAGATGTTCAGGATTGTGATATCTTCCTGCTGGATTTTTCCTTTGATGAGTATGAAGTGTCCTTCTTTATCTCTTTTGATTGATTTTGATTGAAAATCTATTTTATTAGATATTAGATTGGCTACTCCTGCTTGCTTCTTGTGTCCATTTGCTTGGAAAACTGTCTTCCAGCCCTTTACTCTCAGGTAATGTCTATCTTTGTACTTTAGGTGTGTTTCTTGTATGCAACAGATTTTGGGTCTTGTTTACACATCCATTCTGTTAGTCTGTGTCTTTTTATTGGAGAATTGAGTCCATTTATATTGAAGGAGATTAATAACCAGTGGCTGTTAGATCTTTTGATATTGATGTTGGCCATGGTAGTGTGTTTGTGTGTTTGGCTACTTTTTGTTTTGCTGTAGTGAGGTTAATTACTTCCTGTGATTTCTTTAAAGTAGTTAGTTTTCTTGGGTTGTATTTTTCCTTCTAGCATCTTCTGTAATGCTGGATTTGTGTGTAGGTATTTTTTAAATTTGTTTTTTGTCATTGAATATCTTGTTTTCTCCATCTATGAGGACTGAGAGTTTTGCAGGGTATAGTAGCCTGGGCTGACATCTGTGTTCTCTTAGGGTCTGCATGATATCCGTCCAGGACCTTCTTGCTTTCATAGTCTCTGTTGAAAAGTCATGTGTGATTCCAATGGGTTTGTCATTATATGTTACTTGGCCTTTTTCCCTTGCAGCTTTTAGTACTTTTTCTTTGTTCTGTATACTTACTGTTTTGATTATTATGTGATGGGACGATTTTCTTTTCTGGTCTAATTTATTAGGTGTTCTGTAGGCCTCTTGTATTCTTATAGGCCTCCCCTTTAAGTTTGTTAAATTTTCTTCAATGATTTTGTTGAAAATATTTTCTGGGCCTTGGAGGAGGGAATCTTCTTTTTCCTCTATTCCTATTATTCTTAGGTTTTGTCTTTTTATGTTGTCTTGGATTTCTTGGATGGTTTTTGTCAGGAATATTTTAGATTTATTATTTTCTTTGATGGATACATCGATTTCTTCCATTGTATCTTCCATACCTGAGATTCTTTCTTCCATCTCTTGTAGTCTGTTGATTATGCTTACCTCTGTAGTTCCTGTTTTCTTTCCTAGGTTCTCCCTCTTCATGATTTCCTCCATTTGTGTTTTCTTTAATTATATCTTCAGATCTTGAACCTTTTTGTTGATTTCTTTCATCTGTCTGACTGTATTTTCCTGTTTTTCCTTCAATTCCTTCAGCTGTTTTTTGAACATTCCTCTGTTTCTTTTATTTCTTTCAGTGACACAAATTGTTTGGCTTCATCTTCCTGTATTTCTGCTTTATTATATCTTTATTATTTCTGCTTTATTATATCTTCCCCTAATTCTTTACATATTTATTTACTTCCTGCATTAACCTCTTCATAAGCATAGATGTAAGGTCATCTTCTTGAATTTCACTTATGTTAGGGTGTCCAGGGCTACTTGTCCCTGGATAACTGGGTTCTGGGGATGACATATTGTTTTGCCTTTTGTTGGCTGTCCTTTTTCGCTGTCCTCTACCCATCTCTCTGTCTCAGGTGTTGTCTGTTAATTTCTGTTGCCCGCTGAGTCCTGGGGTGAGGAGAATCCACTTGGTGGGGTTCTGAAGTTCTCCCCTGCTTTTTGGGTATGGTCAACTGAATTGTGGTGCTTCTCAGGAATTGTCACAGTTCACTTCAGGTGTATGGACCTGTATGGTAACTGTGGTATTCAGGAAGGCTCTCCTCTCATCAGGAATGTTCCTGGTGATGGCTGCCCTGCTGCTGGGTTTCTAGCTCTGAATTTATTGAGCAGTAGCTGTTGCTCTTAAGGTGTAATTTTTGTTTGCAGCCCTCTTGAAGAACCAGGAATTTCCACAGTTTTGTCAGTCTAGCTAGGGATAACTGGTTGATCCTTGGAGCAGTATCTGAGGGCTGCTGTTATGGCTCTCTGGCTTTTGTGGGTTTGAGGATGCAGCTGTGTGCCCCAGTGCCCTGTCAATACTCAATGAGCACAGTGCTCATGCCTGCAGTAGAAGGTTAGAGCCTAGAGTCTATGTGAATCCAGAAAGTCATTTGGTGCTGGGTGTCCTGAGCATTAAACCTAATGATCACCCCACTGTGGGGTTTCCTCCTGACAGGAACACCCAGACTTTGCTTTGGGAATATACTTTCTGTCTGTGATGGCTAGTAGAACCTGCAGGCATAGACTTATGTGGCTCCGCCTTTTTGGGGATTGGGTGCCTGGGCATCTGCGGAAACTGGGTAACTTTTCCAGAGACCTTTTCAGGGTGGTGGTATCAGCTGAGTGCTCTGAGATCAGACCAACCATTCCCCCCCCCCCCGTGGGTTTGCATCCGACAGAGAAACTCAGTCTCTGGTCCCCTGGGGCCCACAGTTCTATCTGGGGCAGCGAATCAGGCAAGATGGCAGGACTCTGTGCTGGCGCCTGGGTCCCCGGCTCTGGCTCTGGGCTGGCTCCTGGGGCACCCACCGAATCAGAGTCTTTTCCAGATGATGTCTGGGTGACCTAAGGTCGGTCCTGTGGGGTTATCTATCGGCTGGAAATCTCAATCTATGATTTTGTGGGACCCACAGTTCAGTCTGGGACAGTGATCAGAGCATGCTGGCATGTGGCTCTGGGCTGGAAACCAAGCGCCTGGCAGAAACAGGATGTCTTCAACGGTTTAGCCAGGTGAGTTAAAGCTGATTGAGTCTCCCACCGTGGGGTATCCTCTCACCTGAGAAACACAATCACTTGTGTTTTATGGCCGCGAGTTCTGACTGCTGGTCACTGTGCTGATCCTGCTGTGCTGCTGGTCAGAAAGAGAGTCGTCCTGGCACCGTCATCTTGCCCTCCTCCCTTAATTGAATGTTTATTCATCAGAAATATGCACAATCAGAAATACATGTGTATTTATAAGCATTGGAACTATAACAGATTGTTCATTTATAAAAACCTCACTTTTATAAAAGGATGCTTTTTAAAATACGAAGTGTAGATTAAGTATTTTCTTAGACTCATTGACTTTTACAAATTCAAAGATACAAGTTTAGAACACATTAAATAACCCATAGCTTCATCCACAAGTTATTTTATAACATATATGATACTACCCTCTATGTCATAATCATGTTCATAGTGAACATTTTTGATGACAGATTGTTTTTTTTTTTTAATGTGAGATTGCAAGAAAACAATTCTGAATTTAAGATGAGTAAATGGGCTATCAATGCTCAGTCAATCTCCTTTTCCTCTGATGGAGAGTTCAGATAACAATGCAATAATAATGAACTTCTTTTTAAAGATTGTAATAAAAAATAGCTTTCTCTTTTCATTCCTTCAATTTTTAAAACACTTTTTTAAATTTAATTTTATTTTATAAATCACACTTTATTCACTTTGTATCCTTCCATAAGCCTCCCCTTCCAGTCCCATCCTCCCTCCCCCTTCTTCATGCATACCCCTCCCCAAGTCCACTGATAATGGAGATCCTCCTCCTCTCCTTCCTTCTGATCTTAGTCTATCAGATCACATCAGGAGTGGCTGCATTGTCATCTTCTCTGGCCTGGTAAGGCTGCTTACCCCTCAGGGGAAGGTGATCAAAGAGCAGGCCAATCAGATTATATCAGAGGTAGCCCCTCTTCCCAATACTATGGAACCCACTTGGACACTGAACTGCCATGGGCTACATCTGTGAAGGGGTTCTAGGTTATCTCCATGCATGGTACTTGGTTGGAGTATGAGTCTCTGGAAAGACCCCTGTGTTCAAATTTGCTGGTTCAGTTGCTCTCCTTGTGAAGTTCCTGTCCTCTCCAGATCTTGCTATTTTCCACTACTTACATAAGATTCCATGCACATTGTCCAATATTTGGCCATAAGTCTCAGTATCAGCTTTGATAGTCTGCAGGGCAGAGCCTTTCAGAGGCCCTCTGTGGCAGGTTCCAAACTTGTTCCCTGTTTTCTTCTTCTTCTGATGTCCATCCTCTTTGCCTTTCAAGATGGGGATTTAGCATTTTAGTCAGGGTCTTCTCTCTAAATTAGTTTCTTTAGATATACAGATTTTGGTAGTTTTATCTTATGTTATATGACTATATGAGTGAGTATATACCGTGTGTGTCTTTCTACTTCTGGGACAGCGCACTCAGGATGATCCTTTCCAGGTCCCACCATTTACCTGCAAATTTCATGATTTCCTTATTTTTCATTGCTGAGTAATACTCCATTGTATAGATGTACCACAGTTTCTGCATCCATTCTTCAGTTGATGGGCATCTAGGGTGTTCCAGCTTCTGGCTATTACAAATAAAGCTGCTACAAACATGGTTGAGCAAATGTCCTTATTGTTCACTTGAGCCTCTTTTGGATATATGCCTAGGAGTGGCATGGCTGGATCTTGAGGAAGTGCTATTACTAGTTGTCTGAGAAAGTGCCAGATTGAGTTCCAGAGTGGTTGTACCAGTTTACATTCCCAACAGCATTGGAGGAGGGTTCCCCTTTCTCCACAACCTTTCCAGCATGTGTTGTTACTTGAGTTTTTCATCTTGGCCATTCTGATGGGTGTAAAGTGAAATCTCAGGGTCATTTTGATTTGCATTTCCCTAATGGGTAATGAGGTTGAGCATATCTTTAAGTGTTTCTCTGCCATTCGATATTCCTCTACAGAGAGTTCTCTGTTTAGCTCTGTTTACCATTTTTTAATTGGATTACTTGGTTTGCTGTTTTTCAGCTCCTGTTCCTTCTCTTTTCCAGCTTCAGATATCTATCCTGTTTGACCTTCTGAATGAGAGTTAAGCATCATCCTGTGGGTCCTCCTTGTTGTTTAGCTTCTTTAGTTTTGCAGATTTTAGTATGTTTATCCTATATTATAGGCCTAATATCCACTTACAAGTGAATATATACTATGCATGTCCTTCTGCTTCTAGGTTATCTCACACAGGATGATTGCTTCTAGTTTTCTCCATTTGCCTGCAAATTTCATGATTTCCTTGTTTTTAATTGCTGAATAGTATTCCATTGTGTAAATGTACCAAAATTTCTGTATCCATTCCTCAGTTGAAGGACATCTGTATTGTTTCCAGATTCTGGCTATTATGACATAGTTGAGCAAATGTCTTTGTTGTATACTTAAGCTTCTTTAGTATATATGCCCAGGAGTGGTATATCTGGGTTTTGAGGTAGCACTATTCTCAGTTTTCTGAGGAAGGTCCAGATTGATTTCCAAATTGGTTGAACAAGTTTACATTTCCACCATCCATGGAGAAGGGTTTTCCTTTTTCCACATTCTCTCCAACATGTACTGTCTCTTCAGATTTTTATCTTAGTCATTCTGATGAGTGTGAGGTGGAATGTTAGAATAGATTTCATTTATAGACTTCTTAGAATTCAATGAAAATGAACACACAACTTACCCAAACTTATGGGACACAATGAAAGCAGTGCTAAGAGGAAAATACATACCACTAACTGCCTCCTTACAGAAATTCGAGACATCTCATCAAGCAACTTAACAACACACCTGAAAGCACTAATATGCATTTATGAATGTACTATTATTATAACACAATACAGTCATTTGTGACAGTAAAAAAATAAGTTTATACAAATAAAAATTTAATTATGATCATAACACAAATATTTCTTTTCTTCTGTTTTGTTCTTTTTAAAAATATTTTTATTTTTATTAATTACAATTTATTCACTTCATATCACCCCTGTACCTCCCTCCCTCCTCCCCTCCCAATCCCAACTTTCCTCCCTCTTCCCCACCTGTGTCCCTCCCCCAGTCCACTGATAAGGAAGGTCCTCTTCCCCTTCCCTCTCAAATATAATATTTCAACATTCTTAAAAATCAAAGCTTTAATTTGTTCCAAAAATAAGCATTTTCTTTAATAGACCCTAACCTCACATTGTAGATTGTTTATCACATCATGGTAACAGAAATATCTAGGGAATTCTTAACTTCTTCAGAAAAACACAACTATCAGTTATTTAAGGTCACAGTTAATATATCTGGAAGTTCTTGTGAAGGCATTTGCTATGTATCTTTTTTACGTAATTTTTATTTTTTACTTTAATTAGTGGTTATTTACTTTGTATCCCAATTATAGCCCCCTCCTTCATTCCCTTCCAATCCCAGCCTTCCTTTCTTAACTCCTCCCTGCCCCTCTCTAAATCCACTGAGAGAGGAGATCCTCCTCTCCTTCCATCTGAACCTAGCTTAACAGGTCGCATTAAGACTGGCTGCAATGTCCTTCTCTGTGGCCTAGCAAGGCTGCCCCTCCTTCTGGGCAGGGGGTTGTCAAAGAACCCTCCTCTGAGTTCATGTCAGAGGCAGTCCCTGCTTCCCGTTCTAGGGAAAAACCAATTGAATGTTGAGATGCCATGGGCTACATCTGAGCAGGGTTTCTAGGTTATATCCATGCATGGTCCTTGGTTGGAGAATCAATCTTAGAAAAGACCCCTGTGGCCAGATATACTTGGTCCTTGTGGTGCTCCCTTCCTCTCCCGGTCTTACTAGCTCTCCCTTGTGCTCTGCCCAAAGTTTGGCTATGAGTCTCAGCCATATCTGCTTAGATATACTGCTAGGTAGAATCTTTAAGAGGCCCTCTGTGGTAGGCTCCTGTCCTGATTCTTATTTTCTCCTACTTCCAATGTCCATCCCATTTTCCTTTCTAAGTGAGGATTGATCATCTTACCCTGGAACCTCCTTCTTGTTTAGCTTCTTTAGGTGTACAGATTTTAGTATGTTTATCCTATATTATAGGTCTAGTATCTACTTATTAGTGAGTATATACCATGTGTGTCTTTCTGCTTCTAGGATACCACACTCAGGATGATCTTTTCTAGATCCCACCATTTGCCTGCAAATTTCATGATTTCCTTGTTTTTAATTACTGAGTAGTATTTCACAGTACCACAATTTCTGTATCCATTTTTTCTTTTGATGGATATCTGGGTTGTTTCCAGTTTCTGGCTATTACGAATAAAACTGCTACAAACATTTTTAAGCAAATGTAAAGGATTAAGCAAATGTACTTGAGCATCTTTTGGAAATATGCCTAGGAGTGGTATAGGTGGATCTTGAGGAAGCACTATTCTTAATTATCTGAGAACGTGCCAGATTGATTTCCAACTTGGTTGTACAAGTTTACAATCCCACAACAGTGGAGGAGTGTTCCCCTTTCTCCACAACCACTCCAGCATGTGTTGTCACTTGAGTTTTTGATCTTATCCATTCTCATAGGTGTAAGGTGAAATCTCAGGGTCATTTTGATTTGCATATCTCTGAGGGCTAAGGACTTTGAGCATTTCTTTAAGTGTTTCTCTGCCATTCTAAATTCCTCTACAGAGAATTCTCTGTTTAGCTCTGTTCCCCATTTTTTAATTGGACTGCATGATTTGTTGCTTTTTAATTTCATTAGTTCTTTATATAATCTGGGTATTAGCCCTCTGTCAGATATAGGGTTAGTGAAGATATGTATCTTAAATTACACGTGTGTCATGTGATATCTGCTTATTAAATGTGTGAAAGATTTTTTTTTTTAAACAAAAGAACCAAAATGAAGTGTAACAATTCATCTCAATTGTCTGGAAAAAGATATTTCCAACAAATGTATGTTATTGTACTTAATATTATAGATTTTATTTTTTGTGCTCTGATAGGCTTTTTCCTATACCATACAGGGCACAGAACTTTCTAAACTTCACTCAGATAATAATGTTTTTGACTTATTTAATTTGGCTTTGAATTTGTTTCTTCATTTGAGAATATAAATCCCTGAACATTATAGATTTATTATACTGTGGTCAGGCTTTACCTCTGATGCTATTGGTTTTTTTTTTTTTGTTTGTTTGTTTGTTTGTTTGTTTTTTTCAGTAACAGACAGAGTAAAATTCCACTGAGCAAATAATGAGAGTTACATACCTGCTGTGTATTTGATGCTTCCAGAGTAGCTAAATCCTTCTATCTCTTGGCCTTTAACCATGTCCTCATCCTTATGTTCACAGCTTAGGAGTATATTGCCATAGGCCCCACGTTCATGCTTCAACTTGTTTTGACATCCATATTCTTTTTCTCCTAGAAGCTGCTGTATTCTTATATCTGAGTTGCTTGAAAGGTGGCAGAACTCATGTAGATTTATTTCTGTTGTTAATATTCTTAAGTTATAAAAGTTGTATTTATGTTACCATTTAACTTATTCTGAATATAAATCTTTTGTAAGCACTGTAGATGACATTCTTCTTCCAAATTACATTTTGCTTTGTCATGTTTGTTCAAAGTGACATTTTAAAATTCAATGTTTCACCTGCTTTTAATGATTTACATTCAGATGAAACTTCACATAGACCAAAGTTTTAAATTTCAAAATTTCACTTATATTTTGTGATTTATAATCCAAACAAAACTTCACTTAGACCAAAGTAAAATAAAGATTTATAACCTCCTATATAATATTCATATTTTTATTGTTTTATGTTGAAGTTTATTTGTTTCATTAATTTTATTATTTATATATGATAGAAATGTTTTATTTTTCCCTCTAGTTCTCACAAAATTTCTTAAAGTAACTATCATTTTTGGCTAAAAATTCTTTATATTTCATTGTATTTCTATATATTTCATATTCTTTATATTAAACAAGCTCACGGGTTAAACAACAGAAATGGATATCTTCTTAGTTTTAGAGCCTGGAATCTGAAATCAGGGTTTGCTTGAGGCTGAGTCTTTATTTTATGTGAAGAAATGCTATTCTATTCCTCATTGTTTCTAGCATCTGCAAACGTTCTTTTCCAAGAGAGTTTGTTCTTTTAGTATCATCTGGCTACATTATTCACAATAATCAGAAAATGGAAATAACCTAGATGCTCATGAACTGATAAACTGATAAAGACAATGTGGTACACAATGGAATAGTATTCAGCTATAAAGAAAAAAATGAAATTTGCAGGAAAATAGATGAGACTGGAAACAATCATTCTGAGTGAAGTAACCCAGATTCAGAAGAAGGACCCTTGATAAGATGATCACTCCTTACTCAGAAAGACAAACGGGATGGACATTGAAAGAAGGAGAAAACAGGAAAAAAGATAGAAGCCTACCACAGAAGGCCTCTGAAAGACTCTACCCAGCAGTGTATCTAAGCAGATGCTGAGACTCATAACCAAACTTTGGGCAAAGTGCAAGGAATCTTATGAAAGAAAGGAGATGGTAAGACATGGAGAGGACAGGAGCTCCACAAGGAGAGGAAAAGAACCCAAATATCTGGGTACAGGGGTCTTTTCTAAGACTGATACTTCAGCCAAGGACCATTCATGGATATAACCTAGAACCCCTGCACGGATGTAGCCCATGGTAGCTAAGTCTCTAAGTGGGTACCCTAGCAAAAGGAACAAGGACTGTCTCTGACATGAACTCAGTTGCTGGCTTTTTGACACCTCCCCCACCCCGAAGAGGGAGTAGCTTCACCAGGCCATAGAGGAGTAAAATTCAGCCAGTCCTGATGAGACCTGATAGGCTGGGGTCAGATGGAAAGGGAAGAGGATCTCCCCTAACAGTGAGGGGCATGGGAGGAGATGAGGGAGGGAGGGTAGGATTGGGAGGGAATGAAGAAGGGGGCTACAGCTGGGAAACAAAGTGAATAAGCTGTGATTAATATAAAAAAATAAAATTTTAATTTTAAAAACCTCCAGTCAAATTATTATTATCATGCTCTTCAAGCACACTCAAATGCCTATGAGAGTGTGACTCAAAAGGAAAGAAAACAAACAAACATGCTTATGGTTCTGTGAATTACAGATCCTTGAGAATTCCATTATTTTTAATTTGGAGGTTTTAAAAATGATATGGAAAAAGCAAATGTGGGCCATGGAGGGAAAATCTTGTAACTAAGATGCTAAAATATCAGGATTTTAAAAATGAAGTTTGTTTGTTTGTTTGTTTGTTTTTTTTTTGTTTTTTTTTTTTTTTTTTTTTTTTTTTTTTAGTAAGTTATTCTGAGCCACACTAAAGAATGGAATTATCAAAGAATAAAATCCATGCAAAATGGTGACAAGTTAAAGGCAATGATTATCCATAATGGTTTGCAAATTATTAAGATACTAAAACTGAACATAAATAGAAGCATACCAACTTAGCTAAACATTAAGCTCCCAGCTCTGTTAACTTAGAAAATAATTTTTCAAATTGTAAAGAAATGATAAGTCATTGGCTTGTAATGTGATGTTAAGCATTCAATACACTACTTGCATACGTAAGAAGTCAAAATGGTAATAAATGCTTTACCAGCCTTAGGTAAATCAATCAATGAGTAATACTGAAAAATATTTAACAGTAGACAAGACAATTGCTTGCTCTTTCCAAACTGTTGAGGACAACACCTACAGAATTCATATAACATGGAATAATCAAGCTGGTGCCTAGGAATAGACTTCATGCCTCTATGCTAAGTGTCCTTGGTAAAAAAAAAAAAAAACAAACAACAACACTGCATGTTACCAAAAGAGAAATCACTAACCCCACCACAACCCATTATCTACAGTGGTGCCCTGCCTGTAAGATATACTAGGACAACAGTTGGCACACAACTTATGGGAATAATCAACCCATAATCGACAAGTAATTGACTTGACATAAGGCTCACACCATGAGATGTAACCCATACCTGATCCTTCTTGTGTTACCAAGAGCCAGAAACCAGATAGCCATGCAACTAGGTAAAACCAAACACTACTGTTCTAAAAAAATAAAAATAAAAACAAAAATTAGCAATAAAATGATTCCTAAACTCATAGATCAGTTCCTTTGTCACCCATCACCAGAGAAGTTTTCTCTTGCAGAAGATAGGAACAAATAGAAAGACCCACAGCTTGACATTATGCAGACAGTAAGAGACCTTGGAACACTCAGCCCTAAATAGGATGTTTGTATCAAATCCCTTTCCTCCAGGTTCGTGGAGTCCTGCAGAACAGGAGTGAGAAAGAATGTAAGAGCTACATGGGGATGGAGAACACAAAGAATACATGACCCTCTAAATCAACATGAGAAAAGTTCACATAAGCTCACAGACTTTTAACAAGCATAAAAGGCTTGCATGGATCTGTGCCATATTCTGTGAGTATATGCTATGGCTTCCAGTTTAGTGTTTCTAAGGGATTTCTGAGTGCATGAAAGAGTTAAGTTCTTGTGCTCTCTTGGGCTTTTTATCATGATTTCTTTTTGTCTAATTATGATGTTTTGTCTAATTTCTTCTTTCTGTAATATTTTCTTATTATCTCTCAGAGCTCATTTGTATTCTAATGTGAGATGTAAATGGAGTGGATATGGAAAAGAGAGGAGGTGGGGAGAAACTAAAGACAGTAGAGAGAGGACAAAAAGCACAAAACTCAAGTCCAAGTGGATCAAAGACCTTGACATAAAATCAGAGACTCTAAACCTTTTAGAAGAAAAAGTGAAGAAAAGTCTGGAACTCATCAGCATAATGGATGACTTCCTGAACAGAACATCAATGGCAAAGGCTCTAAGATCAAAAATTAATAAATGGAATCTCATGAAATTGAGAAGCCTCTGTAAGTCAAAGGACAATGTCAATAGAACAAAAAGGCAATCTACAGATTGGGAAAAGATCTTCACCAACCATACATCTGACAGAGGGCTAATATCCAAATTACACAAAGAACTTAAAAATTAAACACCAACAAATCAAAAAATATAATTAAAAATGGATTACAGAGCTATACTAAGAATTCACAACAGAGGAATCTCAAATGGCTGAGAAGCACTTTAAGAAATGTTCAATGTCCTTAGTCATCAGAATGACTCAAACATTCCCTCTTACATTAGTCAGAATGGCTAAGATCAAAAACTTAAGTGACAACACATGCTGGCAAGGATGTGGAGAAAGGAGAACACCTTTTCTGCACATTGAGAATACAAATTTGTAAAAACTTTCTGGAAATAAATCTGGCACTTTATCAGAAAATTGGGAATAGTTTGACCTCAAGACTCAGCTATACCACTACTAAGCATATAACCAAAAGATGTTCCACCATACAACAAGGACATTTGCTCAACTATGTTCATATCAGCTTTGCTCTTAACAGTCAGAAACCGCAAACAACTTAGATGGCACATTTACACAATAGAATATTATGCAGCTATTAAAAACAGGGAAATCATGAAATTTTCAGGCAAATGGATAGAACTAGAAAAGATCATCTCGAGTGAAGTAACTCATACCCAGAAAGACACACATGATATGCACACACTTATAAGCAGATATTCGACCTATAGCACTGGATAACCGTACTATAATCCACATACCCAAAGAAGCTAAGTGACAAGGAGGGGCAAAAGGAGGGTGTCAGAATGTGATTCAGAAGGGGAAGTAGAATGGACAGCAGATGTTGCTCATTCTCCCAAGGGTCCAGCCAGTTGGTGAGGGCAAAGGGTTCAGGCTGAGGGGGTGAGAGACAATGAGTCTGGGAGACCAGTGGAAGCAAACCTAAGGTCCTAAGACTAGTGGCTGCAGACTGATTTATTCTGGAAGGACAACAGGTTACATAGCTTTGGAAAACCAATCAGGTTCCTCCACACCATTTCCGAGCCTGCCATTGGATGTTAGTTTCTGGGCGGACTCTTCAACCTTAGTTTAAGTACTTTCTACCCAATTTCTTCCAAGTTCATGTCCAAGGAAGCTGCTCCAGGTTGTTGGCCCTAATTGTCCTTTGCCAGGAATGTCTACAAGCAGAAGTAAATGAAGAAAGGGAACTGGACAGGAGATGAAATGGGGAGGGAAACAAGGGTGGACAAAAGTGTGGGGATCGGATGTGGGAAGAACATGAGGGTGAAGTAAGAGGGCTAGAAACAAGAAAAGAAGCTGAGTGGTGACATCTCTTCATCAAGCTGGAGGCCTGTGACAGGGTAGGGTCCTGGGAGGACATGAGTGTAGCTTTATCTGAGACACCTAACAGCAGGGATGTGATCATAAAGACTGAGGTGACCTCCTCCTAGCCAGGCAGGACTACTGGAAGGAGGGGATCAGCAACCCACCAACAAAACGTGTGATCCGAAAAAGTACCCTGCCTACAAGAAGTGCAGGAATAAAGAGGGACCAAATATTGAGGGAAAATCTAACCAATAATTGGCCCAATCTGAAACCCACCCCATTTTAGAGAAACCCACCCCAGTCCCTGACACTAATAACGATACTTTGCTAAGCTTGTAGACGGGATCCGAACTTGACTGTAATCTGGAAGGCTCCAGCTGTCATTGGATCTGGACAGATGCTGGGACTTGCAGCAAAGCATGGGCCAGAGCTCCGGGGGTTCTTCGAAAATCTTGGGTGACCTGGAGGGCACAGGAACCTCACAAGAAGACCAACAGAGACCACTAACCAAGTCCCATGAGGTCTTTCAAAGACTGAAACATCAATTAAGGAACATGCATGATCTGGACCTAGGCCCCCTGCATACATGTAGCCCATACTTCTTGGTCTTCATATGAGTTGCCTGTTGAGTTGAGGGGTGGAGGGGTCAGTTTCTAATATGGACTCTATTGCTTGCTTTTGGATGGCTTCCCCCAGGCAGGGCTACTTTGCTGAGTCCTGATGTGACTTGATGAGCTGGGGAAGGTTGATATGGGGTAGAAGGGCTCTCCTTTTCTAGGGAGAAAAGGAGAAAGGAAGAGGAAAGGGAGAAAGGTGGTAATGGAAGGAGAGAAGGAAGTAAGCACCCCTGTAATGTAAAATATAATAAAAAGCAATAAGGATATTATTTTAAGTCTAATATAAATAGAAGGAAAAATTAAGAAAAATGGTAAAGAAGTCTTACTGTAGTATACCATAAGCATGTAAGGTAGGTTTGATTGTAAAGAAGATGGGTTGCTATTATTCTGCAACAACGAATGTGAAGAAATGAGAAGAAACCTTCCTTTAGGCTTTTAAATTAGAGAAGATCCCACAGAAAAAATATCCAATTGCTCAAAGGTTTTCATAAGAAACATATACCTCTGGGAATATCTAAGCTTCCCTCTCAAAAGGAAAATGAATTGAAATTCAAAAATGGTTTAAGGCAGAAATAATTTTGCAGCATATTAAAGACCGATTCCAGAATTAAAAGTGGAATGTCCTTTGGATCTAGGGAGATATAGTTATGGGATCAGGTTAATAGATGTAAATTCATAAAAGACTGAGATAGGAAAACAATTTTCATATTTCAAAAATAATGTGGCTTTTTTGTGCCCTTACTACCTCAGGTACTGGAATACTTCAACCATAGAGTTGAATTAAATATTTATTGTAATGCTAAACCACGAAAGTAAAAAAAAAATCAAGATATGAAAAAATGAACAATATGTGATGATATTAACAGGCAGAAAAATGACAATCCAAACTGGAAAACAAGTTTTGTGAAAAAAAAAAAAAAAAACTCACAGAAATATGAATTGCTATTGTTTGGAGGAGGGTCAGGAATAGAAATAATTGTCCTAAATTTAAAGGTCTGTAAAATGCTTGACACACAAAAGAAACACAATTCATGCTGTCTCACAGTGGCTTCATGTTTTATGAAACATGAATCTTGTACAGCGATGTGCAATAAGACTTAGCTGGGAGAGCAAAAGCTACAAAGCTGTGAACATAAATCTCTATAAAATACTGTTTTCTCTTTTTTGTTTTTTTTTTATTTTTATTAATTACAATTTATTCACTTTGTATTCCCCCTGTAGCTCCCTCATTCCTCCCCTCTCAATTCCACTCTCCTTTCCTCTTCCTCACCCATAGTCCCTCCCCTAGTCCACTGATAAGGGAGGTCCAAAAATACTATTTTATATGGAGAAAATGTGACATGACAGTTTGTTTTAATTAATAAGTATTCTAAAGGTGATATAAAAATTCTAAGAATTATGCCTCTATGTAGTTACCCAAAAAGTCAATACTGAAGTCATATATATACAAATAACATTATACAGACTGAACAAGTGGATTGGGCAGCATATTTAGGAAGATATACGTGTATGCTTTCAGATAAGCACATTGCACATAACACACATACATTTATAGTATACTTAAAGAAAAAAATTTTCAGAAGCCATAAACTTTAGAGGGAGCAAAGGCAGATTAGAAATATGAGAGGATTTTGAAGGAGGAAAGGCAAAGGGGAAAATAATCTAATTATAGTATAATGTCTAGACTTAAAACAAACAGGTTAAAATGTCGACTTTCAATATTTTTAATTATACACATTTATATTCTTTTAAAACTTATTTATTTCTTAATAATATGTCCACACATGAGTGCAAGTATATATGCGGACATAGACATTCCACAGTCAGAGGACAACAACTGACAGTCAAAATTTTTTCTCCTCCCTTTATATACGTTCCAGGAATGGAACTTAAGTTATCAGGCCTGCTAGCAAGTACCTTTGCTTGCTGATCTATCTTCCTCATCCCAGAATCTTTTAATAGTAAAGCAAGTTTGTGATATTGTTTCTATAATTAAGGAAAACTGTTCACTGCTTGATTAGGATAATTAGCTGTGATAGCAATCTTATGTAAGAATAATTGAATATTAATTATAGTATTATTGCCAATATATTCATAGAGATTATTATAAATTCACTTTTGCACAAAACAAGAAAAGTGAGATGGAAAGTATTTATAATTCTATATACTGTAAAATATACTATTTTATATTTATTGCTCTTTCAGAACAATCTCAACTTCAATCTTAACAGTATAGTACTGAGTTCTTGCTCCCTCAATTTTATTTTGTGGTATTAGGATGAGATTTCTATAGTTAACAAAGAAAACATTTTGCTTTTTCTTCTATAAACACAACTGATGGCATCACAATTACATATTTATCAGCAGCTTCACTAAATAATGAGTTAGTAAATAAGCACAAACCACGACAACTACACCACAGCTACATAAACATATTTTCCAGCAAGTTACATAAACGACAGTAAAGTAAAACGAGATTGAAAGATACAAAAAATAAATCAAAACACAAAAGACTAATATTTTATTGTTCTGAATAAAATAACATTCACTGAACTGTCTAATGTATTTTAAATCTTTTCTTCAATAGTTAATAACTGTCCGGTAAGAATAGCCAATTTCAGGAGTTTTCTCTGAACAGTACTGTAAAAACAGTTATGTCATAAATAGTACTAGTTACCAGTTCTGAAGCCAGAAATAAACTACCATCCAAATGAAATAAAATTTTAACCACAGATTTTCCATAGACATGGATGCAAAACCCTTCAACTTTTAAGCAAATTAAACCCAAAAATTTGCATAAAAGACTGTACATGAAAAATAAGTGCTATTTATTCTAGTAACATGAATAAATAAAGCATATTTAAATCAAACTTCATGGAATGTTTCATACCAGCAGGCTAAAAATAAAAAGCATAGAGTCATGTCAATAGTAAAGAAAGATATTTGATAAGAGCTAACGCATCATAATAAAAGCTGTAAGTGACAGAGGTTAAAGGGGAACTTCTGCATTTTGGCAAAAAACATTTAGAGAATATTGTATTTTACATCACCACATGAAAAAAAAACAGGCAACAAACAACAAAAAACAAGCAAGCAAACATATAGGCAGATAAGTTGATGTGCTCCGTTTAAAATGATAAAGATGTATCTCTAATCATTTCAATTCAACATTAAACTGAAAAGCATAGTGAACACAGTAAAGAGGGAAGAAAGAAAAGAAAAAAGTAAAAGTCATGAAGAGTAGTGCTCTTAACCTCGGTGCCGTTTCTCAACACAGAGGAAGACAATGCAGCCAGTCCTAATGAGACCTGATAGACTAGGGCCAGTTGGAAGGGGAGGAGGACCTCTCTATCAGTGGACTTGGAGAGGGGCATGGGAAGAGATGAGGGAGGGAGGGAGGGATTGGAAGAGAATGAGGGAGGGAGCTACAGCTGGGATATGAATAAACTGTAATTAATATAAAAATTAATATAAAAATACTTTTTTAATATAAAAAAAGTCATTCAGAAGATCTTGACCTCAGATCTCATGATTCTTTATGAAAAAAATCCTAAACAGACCAAAGGCTTATTTTAAATACAAATAAACAAGAAGTGTTAGAAATAGAGTATATAGATCAAAGAACAGAACATAGTACAAAATGTAAATATATGGGTGTGTGTATACCTGTGTAAAACTTGTATGTACAAATTTAGTCAATGCATCATTTTAGAATATAAAAAAAATTTAAATATTAAAAGTAAAATCATAATATAATTACATCCTTTCCCATTTCCCTATTCTCACTCTAAGCCCACCTAAGAAGCTCTATGTCTTATTCTTTTTCATTTTAATTAATTAATTAGTTAATTAATTAATTAAATTTATTACAATTTATTCACTCTGTATCTCATCTATAGCCCCCTCACTCCCACTTTTTTTTTCCATGCCCCTTCTCCAGTCCACTGATAGGGGAAGTCCTCCTCCCCTTCCATCTGACCCTAGTCTACCAGGTCTTATCAGGACTGGCTGCATTGTCTTCTTCTGTGGCCTGGTAAGGAAGCCCATCCCTCAGGGGGAGGTGGTCAAAGAATAGGCCACTGAGTTCATGTCAGAGACAGTCCCTATTCCCCTTATTAGAAAAAACAAAACAAAACAAAACAAAACAAACAAACAAATAACAATTTAATGCTGAGCTGCCATGGGCTACGTCTGAGCAGGGGTTCCAGGTTATATCCATGCATGGTCCTTGGTTGGAGTATTGGTCCCTGCAGACCCTCCTGGGCCTAGGTTTTTCACTCTGTTGCTCTCCTTGTAGAGTTCCTGTTCCTCCAGGTCTTTCTATCTCCCTCTTCTTTCATAAGATTCCCTTCATTCTGACCAAAGTTTGGCCTGAGTGTCAGCATCTGCTTTAACACCCTGCTGATTTCTCAGGCCCTCTAGGATAGGCTCCTGTCCTGGTCCATTTTTTCCTTCTGATGTCTATCCCATTTGCCTTTCTAAGTGAGGATTGATCATCTTATCCTGGAACCTCCTTCTTGTTTAGCTTCTTTAAGTGTACAGATTTTAGTATGTTTATCCTATCATATAGGTCTAGAATCCACTTATACATGAGTATATATCATGTGTGTCTTTCTGCTTCTGGGATACCACACTCAGGATGATCTTTTCTAGATCCCACCATTTGCCTGCAAATTTCATGATTTCCTTGTTTTTAATTGCTGAGTAGTATTCCATTGTGTGATTGTACCACAATTTCTGTATCCATTCCTTAGTTGAGGGACATCTGGGTTGTTTCCAGATTCTGGCTATTATGAATAAAGTTGCTACGAACATGGTACCAAGGACATTGAACAAATGTCCTTGTTGTATACTTAAGCATATTTTATATACATGCTTAGGAGTGCTATCGCTGGATCTTGAGGTAGCACTATTTCTAATTTTCTTGTACCTTTCCACCAGCAATGCAGAAGGACTCCCCTTTCTCCACATCCTCTGTAGCATGTGCTGTCACTGGAGTTATTGATCTTAGCCATTCTGATAGGTGTAAAGTGAAATCTCAGTGTCATTTGATGCCGAAAAAGCATTTGACACAATCCGACACCCATTCATGTTTAAAATTTTGGAGAAATCAGGGATACAATGCACATACCTAAGCATAGTAAAGGCAATATACAGGAAGTCTATAGGTAACATCAAACTCAATGGGGAGAAACTTAAATCAATCCCACTGAAATCTGGGACAAGGCAAGACTGCACACTCTCTCCATATCTCTTCAACATAGTACATGAAGTCCTAGCTAGAGTAATAAGGCTACTAAAGGACAACAAGAGAATACACATTGGAAAAGAAGAAGTCAAAGTATCACTATTTGCAGATGATATGATAATATGAATAAGTAGAACTCCTTCAGCTGATAAATGCCTGCAGTAAAGGGGCTGGATAAATAAAGAAAGAAAGAAAGAAAGAAAGAAAGAAAGAAAGAAAGAAAGAAAGAAAGAAAGAAAGAAAGAAAGAAAGAAAGAAATAACCCTTCTGTAAACAAAAGACAAATGGGATGAGAAAGAAATTAGGGAAACAACATCCTTCACAATAGCCACAAATAACATAAAGTGTCTTCTTGTTCTGCTTCTTTTCCTTTAATTGTCATTATATGTATATATGTGTGTGTGTATGCATATATGTGCATATTTGTTTATATACAAACAACATTATCAACACATCTTTGAAAAATGAGCAAAATCAATTCGTAAAGATTTCCAAGATGCTGGAACAACTTGCACTTTTCAAACATTATAAGATGAAAGCAAATATTTTAGTGACTACAATAATTTACTTTACTAATATGAAAAAAAGCATTCAAAGAAAACATGAATTATCATGAATTATGTAGTTAGTCTTTTTATTTACTTCTATAATCCTAAACACTGCAGAGACATGTATCAAGAAAAGAATTATCATTGCCTAAAATTAGGTGTTTAATATACTGATTCATAAGAAGTTAGTGGGCATCTAGGGCATCAGTGAGTCAATTATATTTCTTATCTCGGTAACTGCTCCTAAAATAGTGCTGTTCAAAATCATCACTCTTGATTAATGGGAAATTATAATTATAACAGAAAAAGACCACATATTTCTCTTTCATTTCTTACTGTATGCACATTTTGCAATTTGCACAGATAGTTTATTCATCTGGGTAGCTGTATCATGTAGGCCCCAGTTTTACAGACTGTCAGACAGAGAACACTTCGAAGCACCTGTCTCTTGTCTATAGCTAAGGATAAAGAGAACAATGTACAGCTGGCCGCACTTCTTCGCTTTTCTTTCTTCCTGCCAATACTTTAACAACATAATGTATCTTCATGGAATGTATGGTACCAAGAGTTTCAGTTCACTACAGTGAGTTTTTTGAAATAAAATTATTTTATTTTTATTTCAAAATGTATGCTTTATATTACCAGAAATTGGTCAAAGTAAACTTTATAGAAACTTCATGACTCTGTACCATATTGTCTCCAGTCTCCAAGCTGATGGCATTTGGCTGATATTGTACCATTCAATTCTCATTTGTATTGAAATGCTCTACTGCCGACTTTGTAAGAGCAAATGAGGCTTGCAAAAACCTTCATCCAGAGAGTCATGTTCTTCTGTAAATGTGATAATTGCCCCCATTTGACTACTGATTCATTTGGCCTTCATATGGATAATTAAGAACCACAGACCTGTAGTAATGAACTAACCACATGGTATTCTGAACATTTGCAACATCCTGTTTTAAACGTACCAATTATATTAAACACACTACGTTAAGGTTTGTTTAAATCAAAAGATGCTCATTTTTACTCATACTTGAAAGTGCATTTTAGGTGCTTTGTTGTTCCATGGTGAAGCATTATAATTGGTCACAATATGGCATAGAGTTAATAATGCCAATGTATTGTTTTTCACAGTAATATACACAGAATTTTCTTCAAGTTGCTTATCTAGTGAATACAGAGTTTGAAATAAACATATTTATTTTGATGTATTGCAAACAAACTTATAATTTGAAAGTATGTTTGTTTTAGATGACTGCCTGAGGAAAAAAAATGAAAGGAATATTTGTTCACAACAGAAAAATGATCAAACATTTCAGCTACGTAGGCAACATTACTCTTCAAAAGAGATTCTAGTTGATTAGTTGGTTAAATTGATTTTGATAATGTTTCACTTTCCATTTACTTTGGAATAATTCATCATAACCAAAATTGAATTATATTGATGTTTCACATTTGCATGAAAAATATTTTCAAACATCAGCCTTTGAATGTATCCATAAATTAGTACATTATATTCATTCTATGAATCTGAATCTCTGTCATAAGAAAGTAAATGAGGTGCAGGTCAGAAAAGGTTGTTGATAAGCACTGTTCTAGTTCTTGATATTTCACTAAATAAAAAGACTTCTGATTTCTGTGTACTGTGCTTCTGTACAGAAAGCAGCAGCACTCAGCTCTGTAGAGGAATTTTAATCCAGCAATGTGGTTGTTTTGGCAAGGGATGACATCAGAAGACATTCTAGGTCTTTGTGAACTGGCTGGAATGCAGACATGTCCTATATTATAGAGGAAAACTTAGTACACCTCAGTAATACTAAACAATGAAAGTCAGGTTAGACTATAGTAAGAAACAGGCATGTTAGTAAGTGACATCTAATTGAGAGGCAGACAGTGAAATATCAGAGATAAACATTCCCAGCTCTCAAGAGAACAGCACAGATAGCCTACTTAACAGCAGTGCAGTGAGACAGTAGAGAGAGAGAGTAGAGAGAGTAGAAAAGACAACGCAGTAGAGTGCAGTAGAGAGGACAGTACAGTGGAGTTCAGTTGAGTTCTTGCAGTTTGCTGCAGTTCAATCAGTTCATTGCTGTGGAGTTGAATTGAACAATCAGTTGGGAGTGAGTGCAATCGAGTTCAGTTTGCCAATGCAGTTCAGTTCCTGGAGTACAGAGGCAGTTTTCCAAGCAGAACACTCCAGTGAGAAGGTGAGAGAAGCCAAATGTCATCAGTGAGCTTGGAGAGAAGTTTGAGCAAAGAACAGGTGACTTGAACCATTCAGCCAGAGTTCAGAAAGAATTAGAAAAGTTTATTCAACAGCAAGCCTCCTAAATAATCATTTCATTGAGTGAATAAAAGATATATTTATAGAGCTCAAGAATGCTAATTGTCTCCAACAGGTTAATTGATACATGGGTGGTGGATTCTCATTCAATTGACAATTCTGATCCCTGTGATTATCAAGAATTAGGAAGACTACTAAATTCTATCCTACAGAAAACCTGCAGTTCAGGGCTGCCAGGAAAAAAAAAAAAAGTTGTGAGTGTATTTAAGTGAAAGTAAAGAAATTAATGAGAAAGTTAAATTCTTTGGATTTATGGATTTTTTACTGAATAGACGAAATTATAAAGATGTTATAGCTTTATTTAAAAACTCCTGCCTGAAAAACAGCAAGCCTATAGCCAATATCAAACTCAATGGAGAGAAACTTAAATCAGTCCCACTGAAATCAGGGACAAGACAAGGCTGCCCACTCTCTCCATACCTCTTCAACATAGTACTTGAAGTCCTAGCCAGAGCAATAAGACAACTAAAGGAGATCAAGGGGATACAAATCAGAAAGGCAGAGATCATAGTGTCACTATTCGCAGATGATATGATAGTATATATGAGCGACCCCCAAAATTCACCCAGAGAACTCCTCCAGCTGATAAACACCTTCAGGAAAGTGGCAGGATACAAAATCAACTCAAAAAAATCAGAAGCCCTCCTGTACTCAAATTCAAAAGGGACAAGAAAGAAATTAGGGAAACAACACCCTTCAAAATAGCCACTAATAACATAAAGTACCTTGGGGTGACACTAACCAAGCAAGTGAAAGACCTATTTGAGAAAAATTTCAAGTCTCTGAAGAAAGAAATTGAAGAAGATCTCAGAAGATGGAAAGATCTCACATGTTCATGGATTGGTAGGATTAACATTGTGAAAATGGCCATCCTGCCAAAAGCAATCTACAGATTTCAATGCAATTCCCATCAAAATACCAACTCAATTCTTTATAGACCTTGAAAAAAAGATTCTCAGCTTCATATGGGGAAAAAAAAACCCAGAATCTCCAAAACAATCCTGTACAACAACAGATCATCTGGAGGTATCTCCATCCCCGAACTCAAGCTGTAGTAGAGAGCAATAGTAATAAAAACTGCATGGTATTGGCATGAAAACAGAAAGGAGGATCAATGGAACCGAATAGAAGACCCAGAAATAAACCCACACACCTATGAATACTCGATTTTTGACAAAGAAGCCAAAACCATTCAATGGAAAAAAGACAGCATCTTCAACAAATGGTGCTGGTCCAACTGGATGTCTACATGTAGAAAAATGAAAAAAGATCCATATTTATCACCCTGCACAAAACTAAAGTCCAAGTGGATCAAAGACCTCAACATAAAACCAGATACTCTAAATCTGTTAGAAGAAAAAGTGGGGAACAGCCTAGAACTCACTGGCACAGGAGACAACTTCCTGAACATAACACCAACAGCACAGGCTCTAAGAGCAACAATCAATAAATTGGACCTCATGAAACCGAAAAACTTCTGTACAGCAAAGGACACCATCATCAAAACAAAACGACTACCTACAGATTGGGAAAGAATCTTCACTAACCCTTTATCTGACAGAGAACTCATATCCAGTATATACAAAGAACTAAAGAAGCTGAAAAGCAGCAAAGCAAGTAATCCAATTAAAAAAATGGGGAACAGAGCTAAACAAAGAATTCTCGACAGAGGAATATCGAATGGCAGAGAAGCACTTAAAGAAATGCTCAACCTCATTAGCCATCAGGGAAATGCAAATCAAAACGACCCTGCGATATCACCTTACACCCATCAGAATGGCCAAGATGAAAAACTCAAGGGACAACACATGCTGGAGAGGTTGTGGAGAAAGGGGAACCCTCCTCCACTGCTGGTGGGAATGTAAACTGGTACAACCACTCTGGAAATCTATCTGGCGCTTTCACAGACAATTCGGAATAGTGCTTCCTCAAGACTCAGCTATACCACTGCTAGGTATATACCCAAAGTTTGCTCATGTACACAAAAGGGATACTTGCTCAACCATATTTATAGCAGCTTTATTTGTAATAGCCAGAACCTGGAAACAAACCAGATGTCCATCAACAAAGGAATGGATACAGAATTTGTGGTATTTTTACACAGTGGAATAGTACTCAGCAATCAAAAAGGAGGAAATCATGAAATGTGCAGGCAAATGGTGGGATCTAGAAAAGATCATCCTGAGTGAAATATCCCAGAAGCAGAAAGACAAACACGATATATACTCACTTATATAGACCTATAAGATATGATAAACATAATGAAATCTATGCACCTAAAAAAGATAATCAAGAGAACAACAGACATGTGGTAAGATGATCAATCCTTGTTTAGAAAGACAGATGGGATGTCCATTGAACATATGAAAGGAGTCTACTGAGCACATCAGAAAGACTCTAACTAGCAGTGTTTTCAAAGCAAAGACTCATAACCAAACCTTCGGCAGAGTACAGGGAATCATATGAAAGAAGGGGAGTTAGTATGATGGGGAAAGGATAGGAGCTCCACAAGGACCAAATATATCTGGGCACAGGCTCTTTTCTGAGACTGACATTCAACCAAGGACCATGTATGGATATAACCTAGAACCTCTGCTCAAATGTAGCCTGTGGTAGTTTAGTAACCAATTGGTTTCCCATAGTGAGGGGAACAAGGACTATTTCTAACAGGAACTCAATGGCTGGCTTTTTGACCTCCCTACCCCCCAGGGGAGAAGCAGTCCTGTTAGGCCACAGAGGAGGGCTTTGCAGCCAGTCCTGAAGATACCTGATAAAACAGGATCGGATGAATTGAGAGGAGGTCCCCTATTAGTGGATTTGGAAAGGGGCACGGTGGAGATGAGGGAGGGAGGGTGGGATTGGGAAGGAATGAGGGATCAGGATACAGCTGGGATACAGAGATAATAAAATGTAACTGAAAAGAAAAAAATAAAATTGAAAAAAAAAACTCCTGCCTGATACCCAAAGATAAACAAAGTTTTATTGACAAACTTCCTCAACCTTGCAAAAAAAAAACAAAAACATTTTTCCAATATATAGATCCTAAGTTAAATATTACCTATGTATATTAGAAAACACTAATTGGTTTTTAAAGCATTTGGTGAATTTTCATTAATATGATTTATAGAAACTATTTTTATTGATTAAAAAAGAATAATTTATGCATTTACTTTACATCCTGACTGCAGTTTCTCTTTCTCCATCTCAATAGTTGGCCACTTCCTCAATTTCTGCTTCATCTTTTCATCAGGTTTAGTGTATCTTGTTTTATGTTGAGGTCTTTGATTCAGTTGTGCTTGAGTTTTATGCAGGGTGATAATATGAATCAATTTGCATTCTTCTACTTGCAGACATTCAGTTAGACCAGCAGCATTTCTTGAAGATGATTTTTTTTTTTACCCTATTTATAATTCAGGCATGTTTGCCAGAACCAAATGTGCATAGGTGGGTGTTTATTTCTGGGTCTTTGGTTAGATTCTATTTATCAACGTGTCTATTTTTATGAAAATATTATGTGATTTTTATTACTGTTGCTCCGTAATACAGCTTGAAATCAGATGGAGATACCAGCTAAAGTTTTTTGTTTTTGTTTTTGTTTTTTATTGTATGGAATTGTTTTAGCTATCCTGTTTTTTGTTGTTGTCGTTGTTGTTTTTCCATATGAAGTTGAGTATTGTTCTTTCAAGTTCTGGAAAGAATTGTGTTGAAATTTGTATGACAATTGTGCTGAATCTGTAGATTGCTTTTGATAAGATGGACATTTTTATTTAGTTAATCAGACCAATCCGTGAGCATGCGATATCTTTTCATCTTCTGATATCTTCCGCAAAAAAATAATTTTTCCTCAAAGAGTTGAAGTCTTGTCATACAGGTCTTTCGCTTGCAAAATATCTTCCTCTTGTAAAATATGTTACACACAGATATTTTATATCATTTGTGGCTATTGTGACAGGTGTTGTTTCTGTAATTTTTTTCTCAGCGTGTTTATCGTTGGTATATAGGACGGGTACTGATTTTTTGAGTTAATTTTGTATCTGGCTAATTCTCTGAAGGATTTTATCAGCTGTATGAGTTCATAGCAATTATTCTGAAGTACTTTAATTACTGTGTTTACTTATTTCTTACCACAAATAAAATTATTGTATACACACACATGTTTGCTTGCATGCACACATGCACACACATATATACATATGGAATTCTGGGTTATATCCAAACTTTGAAGATGCTGCTTCCCTATCTTTACTATACTGGAAAAACAGCATGCTGTATTTTTTTTTACATTAACACATAACATGTAGAGAAAAGAGAAAAATAGACATAGAAAGAGACAGAGATGTGCACAGGTGCAGAGAGACAAGTAAACAGAGACAAAGAATAAAGGATAAAAGAAAATAAAAAGGAGCAGAAAAGACAGTAGGAAAAGGATGAAGACATAGGGTAATTTTTTAAATGTCTCTTACTTTTTAATTTAAAAAATTGACAAGGAGAAGGCCATATGGATAGTAATGTTTGTATTAACCTTTATCCTGTGTTTACTTTAAATGTATCTTTAAATGTTGAATTTTGTACAAATATTTTCTTACAATAAGTTTTGAACCCATATAAAACTCCCAATACACCACATGCTTCTGAAAAGTTCTAAACATTCAGGAGAGTAAAGATTTCCTAAGAGGAAATCTAACCGTAGGATTCAGTAACCCTTATTGCTAGTGTGTAATTTTTTTTTTTTTTGTCTGCAATATACAGATGCTGTGATAAAATCTCCAATCCCTTTGAGAGTGTGGCTAAGCAATACTAATCTTTGTCTAAAATGTAAGCTCTAATAGCTTTAAATATCTGTTTCTTTTGTGACTGTGGCATCTCAGCAATATTAACTGAGTCTGTCTCTCAAAAAACTTATATATTGAAGCACCTCCCCCCCCTGAAGCTCAGAATGTAATATACCTGGAGATAAAATTTGATCAATTAAGTAAATTCCTTTGTGGTCCTAATGCAACATGACAGGTGTTTAATTAGTATAAAAAGAGGAGATGGGACTGACAAACAGGTGCACAGTGATGACATGGAAGAAACCATCAAGAAGGCAGCATCCTCAAAGTACTGGCAAAGGTCCCAAAAGACTCTTATTTATACCATTGGCTCCTCTATGTTCAATATCCAAACTCCAACACTGTATAAATTACAGAGTTAATGAAACTGTTCAGTCTGTAGTGTTTCCTTAATGAAGGCATAGTTGCTTGGGGAACATTTTTTTCTTCTTGAGCCTCAGATAAAATATGACACAGGATCAAGAACATATGATAAATTATGTTGTTATGTTTTCAGTTCTAAAGGAAGAGTTTCCATTGTGTCCTCTGATCAATATTGCCAACATTGTCTAGCAACTTCAGAACCACAAATGTGTGTGACCCAAATTTCCTTGGAGACACAAATAGAACCTGGCACATTCTGTTTCAGCAAGATTTTCAGTTCATTTGATGTACATCTCAGTTTAAAAACTCTGTGTTTTAGTTCTACAAAACTAGAGTCTGGGAAATGGCATTCAGGAGTCAAGCAGCCAGGGTGTGAGACATGAAGAGAGCCTGCCACTATGGCCAACCAGAGCAGCATGAATACCACTGCGGTCTAGCTAGCCAAGTAGATTGTCAATATTGAATTACTGACAGTCACGAAGAAATGTGTCTTCCAGTTGACACTTCTGGATTTTGAATGATGATGATCAATTCTAACAATTATTAGCAGACTAAATGATATTTGATCTTCTGAGACCTCCACAAAATAATAAAAGAGCTTGAATTTTAGGTATGGTTTCAGCAAGAAAATATTGAGCATAGTTTCTCTAACCCTCTCTCACAGAGACTTTCTATTCATTAAAACAGAGATTTGAATATACCTTATGTATGTGATTCCTGACACTGTCTGGATAGTTTTGAACTATTCCTGGTTGTTTGCTCAGGGTTTTTATAATCACACAGAAGGGTCTGGATTTTGGCTCAGTTACAATCAAGTTAGACATGTCTTTAATAGCAAGTTTCAGGTCAACCATGCTCTGTTTTCAGATCCCTTGCTGAGGTGAATGTCATTCTCCCTGCCATCTGCACCCTGTGTATGGGGATTCAAAGATGGAGATTTGCTGACTGAGACAGTTCCTCTTTTGCTGACCATCTGCCACAGGTGCTAGATATGATGCAGGTAGCAGTTAATCTTCAAATACAAGGCTGAATTAACCAGCAGGGATTTACTGAACTGTTTGTCCCACTTTTAGGTCAATATACTCTGTTGCTGAATGCAACCACAATTTTAAAATACTGCTGGCTTATTTGAGGACACCCTTTTACACTGCGTAAAAAAAGGTGCCCACTGAGAAAAATAATCTCATAATTTGAAAATGACTTATCTTCTTTTTCCACTATTCCAGCAAAAGCTGTGGTTAAAAATAAGAAACTGTAAAATTAATACAAAATTTATACAAAATGTATAAAGTGTAATTAATAAAAAAAAAGAAATAGGAATCGGTTGATTGTAAATCCCCTGCTTCTTCTGACATTGTATCAGAAATGTGTAGGCGATAACAGAGTACTATCCAATAATATTTTGAGTGTTCTATTTGTCACTTGAATTAGTGTGTCCTTAATACATTGAAGATAATTGCAGAGAAGGCACAAAATGTGTCAATACCACACTAAGAAAATGAGAAGCACTTCTTTTGGATTAGTTTGACCAAGGATTATCCCAAAATTGAATTCTCTATTTCTCTCCCCATGGTCTGGGGTTATTGGCCTGTCTATCATCTACCTGTTGTATGTGTCTGACTTGTCTGTCTGTACCTGTTGCATGTTATGCCTCTGACCCTTCTGTTCCTGTCCTGAAGGGTTTTTACTGTATTTCTTGAATAGCACAGAAAACATGTTTGGCAAAGGGAACAGGGGATGGAAAAAGAAATGACTTCTTGAAATTTGCAGACAAATGATGGGACTAGAAAAATATCATCCTGAATGAGCTAACCCAGACCCAGAAATACAACTATATTCACTTATAAGTAGATATTAGCTGTTAAGTAAATGATATTCAAGCTACAATCCACAGATTCAGATAGGTTAGGCAAAAAGAAGGGCTCTGTGGAGGGGACACGTGGATCTCCTAGAAAAAGAAAAAAAAATAGATTTTGTGGTTAGACTGTGGGATAGTTGGAACAGGAGTGGGAGGTAGTGGAAAGAGGAAGAGATAGAGGGAAAGAGTACAACTAGAGACAGTTAGAAGCTAGAACCATTTGACAGGCATAGTGGAGACTTAGTACAGTAGAAATTTCCTGGAATCTGTAAAAACGTTCATAGTGAAAACTTGTAGTAATGGAGGATATGGAATCTGAACTGTTCACATTTTGTAGCCAGACAAGTCTTCTAGTGCTGTGCCTGGGTCATATTCAGTTGAGTTATTGGCCCAGTGGGTCCTGTGGAGATGCCTAAACAACTCAAGCTGATGCAAGAACAAAGGGTTGCTTTCTGAAAACTGACAGCAGGGCCACATTGTAGAAGACAACATCCACTGGTGCCTGCATGGAGCCTTTTCCTTTTTGTTCTAGTCTCTTTGGTGCAAGAAGATACTTAAAGACTAGAAAAAGAGAAACGCGGACACCAATACAGCAACAATTGTCTCAGCCTGTCATGCCTGCTAGATGTGTTGGTGCAATGACAGTGTAGAAGTTGTGCGGATGGCAACCAATGTAATGTCTGGTTTAACTTGAGGCCCATGCCATAGAGGGAGCTTATACTCAGGAACAGAAGACAAGATACCCAGGAGAGAGCCTATGCCCAGGAACTGGCATTTCAAAATGATTAATGAATCAAAATTAATCAAAATGATTCATTATGATATTCTGTAATACTTAAATCAGGAATGTAACAGGTTTCCACCAGTAGCAAATGGGAGAAGATGCAGAGACCCACAGTCAGGCATTATGCAAAGCATATATCTGAATTGGAGGAGTTCATCAGGTCCCTTCCCTCACAGCTCAGGGACTACACACACACACACACACACACACACACAGAGAGAGAGAGAGAGAGAGAGAGAGAGAGAGAGAGAGAGAGAGAGAGAGAGAGAGAGAAACAGAGATAGAGACAGAAAAAAGATACAGAGAGGCAGATGTGAAATTCTGGGTCCTATCACCAGACACATACACACACACACACACACACACACACACACACACAGAGAGAGAGAGAGAGAGAGAGAGAGAGAGAGAGAGAGAGAGAGAGAGAGAGAGAGAGAGAGAGAGAGAGAGAAGAGTAGGAGGAAAGACTGTGGGACTGAAAAAGAATGGAAGAAAGAAGCAGGGGAACATGGCCACTGAATCAACTAAGCAGGGCTTACAAGGGCTCACATAGACTGAAGCAGTAAACAGAGGACTGGTTAGGGTCTGTGGCTGGTAAGGTTGGTCCCCCCTCAGGGGGAGATGATCAAGAAGCAGGCCAATCAGATTATGTCAGAGGGAGTCCCTCTTCCCAGAAGTGGGAAATAGTAAGAGCTGGAGAGGAACCCCACAAGGAGAGCAACAGAACGAGAAAATTTGAACACAGGGAACTTCCCAGAGACTCATACTCCAACCAAGGACTATTCATGTAGATAACCTAGAACCCCTGCACAGATATAGCCCATGGCAGTTTAGTGTCCAAGTATTAAGAAGCCTTTTTTTTTTTTAAACAGCTGAGTGATAATCCGTTGTGTAAATGTATCACATTATCTTTGTTTGTTGCTTGATCAATATCTAGGTTGTTTTCTGTTTGTGGCTATGATAAATAAAGTTGCTATGAACATATATAAGAAATTTGATCACCTCTCCTTGAGGGGGAGCAGTTTTACCAGGCCACAGAGGAAGACAATGCAGCCAGTCCTGATGAGACCTGAGAGGCCAGCTTCAGACTGAAGGGGAGAAAGACCTCCCCTATCAGTGGACTGGGAGAGGGACATGAGAGAAGATGAAGGAAGGGAGTGGAATTGGAAGGGAATGAGGGAGGGGCTATAGCTGGAATACAAAGTGAATAAACTGTAATAAATAAAAAGTAGAGAAAATCTCCTTGTGCTAGGATGGAGTGCCCTTTGGGTATATACCCACAATGGTATAGCAGGATCCTGAGGTAGATCAATTACCAGTTTTCTGAGAAACAGCCATAGTGATGTTCAAGTTTGCACTCCCACCAGCAATTGAGGAGTGGTCTCCTTGTTTCACATCTTTCTCGCCAGCATAAACTCTTAAAGAATTACTTAAATAATTACTTTAACTAAAAAACTATTGTGGATCTTAATTATATCCCATTTTAAGAATTTTCATTATATGACAGTGTATATGTATGTTTGTACATGTTTTTTTTTAATTTTATTTTTTTCTTATCAGTTACATTTTATTAACTCTGTATCCCAGCTGTGTCCTGATCCCTCATTCCCTCCCAGTCCCTCCCTCCCTCATCTCCACAGTGCCCCTTGCCAAGTCCACTGATAGGGGGGACCTCCTCCCCATTCATCTGATCCTGTTTTATCAGGTATCTTCAGGACTGGCTGCAAAGCTCTCCTCTGTGGCCTAACAGGACTGCTCCTCCCTTGGGGGGGTGGGGAGGTCAAAGAGCCAGTCATTGAGTTCCTGTTAGAAATAGTCCTTGTTCCCCTCACTATGGGAAACCAATTGGTTACTGAGCTACCACAGGCTACATCTGAGCAGAGGTTCTAGGTTACATTCATACATGGTCCTTGGTTGCATGTCAGTCTCAGAAAAGACCCTGTGCCCAGATATATTTGGTCCTTGTGGAGCTCCTATCCTTTCCTCATCAGACTAACTCCCCTTCTTTCTTATGATTCCCTGTACTCTGCCAAAGGTTTGGTCATGAGTCTTTGCTTTGAAAACACTGCTAGTTAGAGTCTTTCAAATGCTCTCAGTAGACTCCTGTCATATGTTCAATGCGTATCCCATCTGTCTTTCTAAACGAGGATTGATAATCTTACCCCATGTCCACTCTCTTGATTATTTTTTAGGTGTATAGATTTCATTATGTTTATCATATTTTATAGGTCTATATAAGTGAGTATATATCATGTTTGTATTTCTCCTTCTGGGATATTTCATTCAGGATGATCTTTTCTAGATCCCCACATTGTATACATATGCAGAGATATGCTTCTTCTGTGTATGCACACAAGGATTCACACAGAGAACAGAGTAGAATGCTGAGAATACTACTTCATAATCCTATCTTATTCTCTTGAGATATGGCCTATCACAGAACTTAAAGGTAGGCTTGTAGCAATCAATCCCTCATGACTCTAACATCTCCACTTCCATGTGAGTGAGTGGTGATTCAATTATGCATTTCACCGCACCTAGGTTTTTCTTTTCTTACTACTACACCTTTTATTGATGAGTTTTTACTATGTACAGATTCTGGTTATTGACATTGGGTAGAAAACTGTGTCCATGGGTGAATAATTTTATCATTTTAACATTTATGTGTAATCTATCCTAATTCTCAAAACAATATCACTAAGCATGTATTTTCTTTGTTAGTTTATTTATTTGTTCATTTTGCATCCCAAATGCAACCCTAATCCCTCTTCTCCTCCCAGTCCCACTCTCCTACTCACTTCCCCAAGCCCTCACCACCCTCCTGAATTATCAACCCACCCTGGCACATCATTTTATCAGAACTAAGTGCCTCCTCTTTCTTTGAGGAGACAAGGGCACTCTGCTAGAGGAATGAGATCCTGGGAAGGCAACAGTGTCCAAGTCAGAGACAGCCATCATTCCAACTGTTAGAGGACCAACTTGAATATCCAGCAGCCCATCAATTTCATATTTGTAGTAGGCCTAGGTAACCAATCTACACATTTCTTTGGTTAGTGTTTCAGTCTCTATGAGCCCCCATGGGCCTAAGATAGTTGGTTATATAAGTCTTCTTGTAGTGTACATGACCCCTCCAGCTCCCTCAACCTTTCCTCTAACTCTTCCATGAGACTCCCTGAGTTCCACCTAATGTTTTGCTGTGAGTCTCTGCTCTCTTTTCATTATCTTATGGATGAAGCATCTTGGTTGACAGTTGTGCTAGACTCTTTTCTGCAAGGGCAACAGAGTATCATTAATAGTGTCAGGGGTTGGGTTACTACCATGAGGTGGGTCTCAAATTGGGCCAGTCATTGTTTGGCCATTCCTTCAATCTCTGTTGTATCTTTTATCCACACACATCTTGTAGACAGAATGAATTTTGGGTCAATGGTTTTGTGGGTGGGTTGGTGACCCTCTTACCCCACTAGAAATACTGCCTGGCTACAGGATGTGGCAACTTCAGTCTTAGTATCCCCTGCAGCTAGGAGCCTCAGCTAGAGTCACCCCCATATATTCTCAAGAGCCTCTCCCATAGTACACAATAACCACGCTACAACCCGCAGATCCAATGAAATTAATTAACAAAACGGGCTCAAAGGAGGATGCTTGAAGAAGAAATATAATAAACATCATAGACACTGGAAGTGGGGAGTGAGAGGGAACTGTATGAGAAAAGGGGTGGAGAAAGGAAAGGGGAGAGGAGAATCAGGTGTGGGGAGAGAGGGGAGGAGAGGAGTGGGAGAGTGAAGGGAAATTTGTGTTGAGGCATCTCTTGGACAAGCTGGAAACACCGAGGTTTTTAACATTGCTGTGAGAGTGAGGCTTCAAGTCCTCCTGCTTAGGCAGGTATATCACCACCAATCAAATTACATCTGCCCTTATACTAAGTAATAATGATGATGATCACCTTTACAATTAACTCTCTTTCATTCAAAATTCGTTAATGATCCTTTAATATATGTGGTTTGGCTAGATTGCAAGTCTCTATGGTTCATTCCAATATCAATCTAGTTTTTCTTTTGAATTGGGTTAATACAATTAAAGTATATAATCATATGGAATTAAACAAGTAAGATCGTTCTATGTCAATGAGATAGTCCTATTTCTGTGTGTCAAAAAATTAAAAGAAAATATTTACAATGCCCCTAAATAACGTTTAGAAAACAACGGATGCCCATGCTAACATATTCTTGAATTCCTACTTTGTATACTTCAGTCTATGCAAGCTTGCTAATGGTGTTTCGATGAGAACAAAGAAATGCAATGATAGCCTCTGATTTAATACCATGCTGGGTAGAGTCTTTCAAGGGCCCTCTGTGGTAGACTGGGGAAGGAGCATGGGAGGAGGGCAGGATTGGGAGGGGACAGTGGTGGGGGCTACAGCTGAGATACAAAGGAAATAAATTGCAATAAATTAAAAAATATATATTAAAAAAGAAATGCAATGAACAGAGCCAAATTTGTTTCCTTCAGAAGGTTTTCGGTATAAGTGAAAATTCTGAATATATTTTTATTTAAATTTCTATTAGTGTTCTCTTATTTTTAATTAATTAGTATAAAATTAGTATGTGAAAATAAAAATATGCTGGTTCCTACTTTAGGAGTTTAGAAATGCTTAATACATATTCCTGAACCCAGATGAATTTCAGACAGAACTGAGTTCCCATGGATGTTTTAGGTGAATGTGCTCTCGTTATTTTCAGTGTCTGGAGATTATCCGTTCTATGAGTTTACTTAATGGCATGACAAGAACTAATTTATGAAAGGAAGAGTTTATTCTTGTTTAGAATTGCAGGACATTTTCTATCAGGGAGATGCAGAGATGGGAGAACTGGGAGGCTGATTGGTCATATGGCATCGGTAGTCAGCAATCAGATAATGAATCAGAAATGGGCCCAGGATATAAAACCTCACAACCCTGTCAGAATGATCTACTTCTTCCAGCATGTCTATACCTTATAGGAATTATACAACTATCCCAGACAGAATTCCTACTAGGGACCAGGTGTTCAAGCACATCAGCCTGTAGGGATATTTCACTGAATTCTTCAGCTTGTGTCTCCTTCTTCCATTTTCATTGTCACCAGGGTATTCTCTACCACATTGTCTGTATTACTGAAGCACTCAACTTTTTTGCTTCTAATCAGGGAACTCTAAAGTGTCTAATAGCTTATACATTTTAAATTCCTATAATTGGAGCAGGTAGTATTTGTACTACAACCATTTATAATATATAAAGAACTGTTTACAAAAATAAAAGAAATGTAAACTTAAAATGTAATCTGCATGCTTACCATTCCTCCACACTGTCACAGATTTTCAGTTGTTTATCAGTGTAATGGGTTCTTTTCCCTTGGAAGAATCTGGAAGCTAAACTATTAGAGATACAGTAAATTATGTTTTATAGTTTTCTTTATGTTACTGTGAACAAACCCCTCTGACTCAAATGCAACTTAGGGAGAAAGAGTTGGTATGACTTATATTTCCAGATCATAATGAGTTTTTGAAGTAAATCAGAATAGGAACTCAAGTCAGAAACCTGGAGGCAGAAATCACTGTCTTCTGCCTTGGTTCATTATCTCATGCTTAGCTAATGTTCTTATATGATTCAGGACCACCTGGCTAAGGATTACATTGCACACAGTGAGCTGGCCCTTCTTCTATGTCAGTTAATAATAAAGACAAAATCCCCAAAATATGCCCACAGGGCAATTAGATCTGGGTAATTATGCATTTGACACTCTGCTATCAAATGATTGTAGGCTGATAAAATTAACTATGAATATAGTTAGTATAGTATGAATATAGTATAACAATGAACAGAACCTTCAGACTGTGACTTGACTTGATTTTGTTCTTTCACTCTTCTTAAAATTCAAATGTAGCTTGATATCCAGGTGGGCTCCCTGGTGAGGGGAGTTGGGAAGCTGTTTCTGGCATGAACTCTGTCTGATCACCTTCCCCTGAGGGGGGTCAGCCTTGCCAGGCCACAGAGAAAAACAATACAGATAGTCCTGATGAGACCTGATAAGCTAGGGTCAGAGGGAAGGGGAGGAGGACCTCCCTTATCAGTGGACTTGGAGAGGGACATGGGAGGGGACGAGGGAGGGAGGATGGGATTTGGAGAGGGTCAGGGAGGAGGCTACAGTTGGGAAATAAAGTAAATAAACTATAATAAATGAAAAAATAAATTAAAAATTCAGATGTTGGAGAATGGTCTGCTGTGTTTTACTAGCCTCCAAGATCTTGTCCTTGCTCAGAAGAGCACGTTCTCACATAAATCTATCCTTGTTTTATAAACCTGCCTAAGTTATTATATCTGATTGATTGATTAAACATCCTCTACCTGGGTAGGGCAGAATGGGGTAGGCATGGATAAGCTTCCTGGCTTCAGGTTCAAGAGAATCACAAGAGACAGATGGACAGGAAGAGAGGAAGAAGGAGGAAACTATGATGGGTTAGTATGGAGAAGAAACTACATGGGCTGAGAGAAAGGACTCCAATAATGAAGTGAAAATGCTCAGATGAAGAATACATGCAAGTACCATGGGACTATGGTTGGAAGGTAGTCCAGATGAGAATTAAGGTGGATGGCATTGCATAGGATAAATAAATTGCATAGATGAATGATGAGTACATTGAGACAGTATAAGTGAAATATCTGCGTGGCCCAAAGAAAATTAGGCAATTATAAATCTAACAGGTGTTTGTGTCTTATTATTTGTGATAGCAGGTAAAATAATACCATTGGGATAGCCTTAGGGCTAATAATAAACATTGTATAGCCCAACAATTTTTTGTTGTTGTGGTTGTTGTTTTGGCTACAACATTCAGATATCTGCGGAACTGTTATTACTGCTTATTTTAAAGCAGTGGTTTGAAAACTTGTCAGGCTAAATACTTCAAAACAGTTTAAATTAACAAAATCAATATAACTCTTACTACTAAGTTAATGAACATTAAATTTTAATAAGATATTTAAATTTAGTTTAAAACCTGTAGAAATTCAAATGTGCAATTGTCTTTATATAATGGATAAGGAAATTCTTCAAAGCATTGAAGTGATAATTGAAAGTTAAAAATTTACAAATAGGGGGGGCAGAGCCAAGATGGCGACTAGCACACACAGTTTCCGAGCTGTGGAAGAGATAAAGTTCTGAGTTGATGAGTGGAAGAACTTCTGAAGCCAGGGAAACAACGGAGAGACTTTCTAAACAACAGGGAACATCGCAGGAGATGAAAACCTTGGTCTCAGGTCACCCAGGGACTTGTTTGGGGAAGGTGAGAAACGATCCTTTGATCTCTCGGCACTCCCCTCCCCCAGACCTCCCTCCTCCTCGGCACAGCTGACTCGCCTTTCTCAGACTCGCCTTCCTCAGCACAGAACTAACTGCCTGGGGTCTGCAGCCACTGAGGCGGAGCCCCAAGCCCTTTATCGGCAAAGGCCAGCAGTACTGTGTCTCTGAGCCCCAGATTCATGCACGGTGGCTGCACCATCCTCCCAGGGCCCGAGTCTGCTAGATGCCATACTAGCTCCTCAGGATCGCAATCACTGACGGTACGGCCCGCCCAATCCCACAGTGACAGAGAATACGCTATATACTCACCAAAACCAGACAGAAACGCCATACAAGCTAGACACACCAGGCGCTGGGCCTCCGAAGCTTGGAGAGCACAGTAAAGAGACCCCAGGACTTCCCAGAAAGCATCTGGACTAGCAACCCAGCTTCCAGTTACAGCGGGACTTTCTAACCTGGCAGCAGAGCACCACTGAGCTGGCGGGGCACATCAGCCCTCCAGTTTAAGACTAACCAGGGCCAAACCAGAGAACAGAAAGGCTGGTTACCCCGATTCCCACTGACGTGACCACCCTGAAATCTCCAGCTGCAGCAAGACCTCATAACCTGGCAGTGACATCAGCACGGAACTGGCGGAGCACATCAAAGAAGCAGGGCCAAACCAGAGAGCAGAGAGTCCAGATACGCCGATCTCTGCCAAGTGTCCTGCCTGTACAGCTAGTCCTCAGCATACGCTAAGGACACGGGACCTCTCTCAACTTCCTGAAGAATTCTCCAGACTCGAGAGAAAGACAGTACCAGTCTGATCGGCAGAATCCAAAAACAAACAGGGAAGGTCTCAGATAAGCCAATGGCCAGGGGTAAGCGAAAGAACACTTCCAACATAAATTAGGACATCATGACTTCACCAGCAAACCCCAAAATCGATGGATACTCCAATTCATCAGAAGCACAGGAAAATGACCTTAAAGCCATGCTTGCTCAATTATTTGAGGCTCATAAGGAGGAAATGAACAAATCTTTCAAAGAGTTGGCCAGTCAATTGGAGGTAAAGAAAGAAGGAATAGACAAAACCCTTAAAGAAACACAGGCAAACATAGCCAAACAAATAGAGGCACAAGTAGAGAAAAAAATTAGTGGCATACAAAAAGGAAATGAACAAAGAAATAGAGTCCATCGTAGAGAGACAGGAATCCAAATTCAAACACATGAAAGAAATGGTGGAAGGCATGAAAACAGAATTAGAATCAATAAAGAAAACACAAAATGAG
>NW_026594428.1:8110463-8146071 GCF_907164565.1 Psammomys obesus | reverse complement strand
ATGATAAACATAATGAAATCTACACACCTAAAGAAGATAATCAAGAAAGTGGACACAGGCGAAGGTGATTAATCCTCATTTAGAAAGACAAATGGGATGTGCATTGAACTTATGACAGGAGTCTACCACAAAAGGCATCTGAAAGACTCTACCTAGCAGTGTTTCAAAGCAGACACTAAGACTCATAACCAAACCCTCGGCAGAGTGCAGGGAATCATATGAAAGAAGGGAAGTTAGTATGTTATGGAAAGGATAGGAGCTCTACAAGGACCAAATATATCTGGACACAGGGTCTTTTCTGAGACTGACACTCAACCAAGGACCATCTATGGATATAACCTAGAACTTCTGCTCGGATGTGGCCTGTGGTAGCTCAGTAACCAAGTAGTTTTCCAAAGTAAGAGGAACACAGACTATTTCTAACAGGATCTCAAGGGCAGGCTGTTTGACACCCCCACCCCCCAGGGGAGGAGCAGTCTGTTAGGCCACAAAGGAGGACTTTGTAGCCAGCCCTGAAGATACCTGATAAAACAGGGTCAGATGAAAGGGGAGGAGGTCCTCCCCTATCAAGGGACTCTGAAAGGGGCAGGGAGGAGACCAGGGAGGGAGTGTGGGGTTGGGGAGGGAATGAGGGAGCGGGATACAGCTGGCACACAGAGTTAACAAAATGTAACTAAAAAGAAAAAAAAAATTACAAATAATGCATGCTTCATTTTTAATGTTCATGTCTTAAAATTTTGGCATTTTAAGTAATGATAATCTGGTTTTTGCTTTCTTGTATGTAAAATCAATGTTGTTTTCTTTCCCAAAATAGGAAATGTATAATAATTATTTTTTTCAGTTTGAAATTGAACATACTGATTATGGCTCTCTCAATGTCATCTAATGATTTTTCATTGAGTGAAAATTTAATCTTTTCATAGAGAGATAAGTTTTTCCACTCTTATAAAGAAAATTTGCTATAAGAGTAATGCTGTAAATATCACTTTGAGAAGACCTCTACACCTTTGTCTCATCTCAACATTATTGTCTAGAAAGTGTGATTGCTAGCATTTTGTTTTATGAAACAAAGCATCCCGTATGAGCACTTCAGTTTTTTAATATTACAAAAGATAGTAGGTGATATATATTGAATGTAAAATATGCTGTTAGTTTTAGTAGGTTATTAAGAGTATGTTTATATAAATCTATACTAATAAAACATTTAACATATAATACAGATTTCAATAGTTATTTGAAAGTAAAATAACAAAAATATTCAGTTATATTATGATCTTACTTTCAATTGTTATTAACTAAGATTAAAAATAATTAGTGATTAAAATCTGAAATAGTAAAATAAACCACTGCAGACTTACTTTGGTTGATTGAAGATTACAGTTTAAGTAGAATAGCAGAAAAAGCTATTAGATACATCATTATTAACGTTCATTAAAGTTATTAAATTTATACACTCATTCATTATAATTAGTCTCTAGTGCTAGTATGAGTTATAATTAAATTTCAAGTACTTTAAAATAATTTCAGCTTAATATCTGATCTATATAAAGTTTATGATTCAAACGGGATTCTGAAGCATGACAGCCTTTTAATGGTTTATTAAAGATGTTTTCTTTGATAGCAGTGAAATGCTAATATCGCCATTGTAAGTGATTCCTTCAAATATATATATATCTGTGAATTTCTGTGTTTACTTTTTTAAGCTTTATTTCATTTTTTTAAAAAATTATGTGTGTTTGTATATATGAATACAAATGCCAGAGGCATGGATATGTTGGAGCTTGAGTTTACACGTGGTTGTGAGGTATCGGACATGGGAATCAGACTCAAGTCTTATGGAAGAGATGCATTTATTCTTATCGACTAAGATCTCTCTTCAGCTCCACTTTTTTAAATATTTGTTTTTAAGGTTACTGATCTTATAATGTTCAAAATTGTTGGAAATAATATAGTATTCCAAAACATTTCTATGTCTCAATTTAAACTGAATAAAAGATGTGAATGTTAGGAAACGTACTAATGTTGGGAAACGTGCGCCTGTGTAGCTGTGGAGGTTACACACAGGTTCACAAATCACACGACGAGATCGGTTCCACGTGGGAGGTTAATTAGGGGAAAGGGGGAGAGAGGAGGAGAGAAAGGGTAAGAGTAAGGAAGAGAGAGAGGGGGAGGGCTCCAGTTCTCTTATAGGGTGACCCAGGGCATGCAGGGCATGCACAGGTAGTTCCCGGTGGTCAGCAGGTGGTCTGGGTGTCTTCACAAATGCCTGGTAACTGGTCTGTCAGGTTCCTTGGAGCCGGCCGTAGAAGTGCCTGCTTACTGATCCCAACAGTGAACATGGATACACACAAGCCCATTGCTCTCAATTGCTATAAATATGAGCAGATGATACAATAATTACCTATTTATGAAATGCTGCACATAGATTGGTCATTTTTTGGATGGTAACTAGTTTAAAAACTTCACCTTTTGTGCATCTTTATCTGAAAATTATAATACTGATTGTATTCTTTAAGATTCCAAAGGTATATTTATTTTTTTTCTCATCTGCATAAGCACTTATTATTACTTACTGGTTATGGATTTAATATTGATGTGGGAATTTAGAAAAACATCCTGATATTGATTCTAGGTTTGAATGTGGAATTTCGGTTAACCTAAATGTGTGTTTCTAGGCCAAAGTCAGTCATATTTGATTCCAAAATCTACCATCTGCTTTCATGACACCTGATATTAACATTTTTCAGTGAATTGGAAGATTTAACTTTCATAAACAGATATTTATTTAATCAACAAATGTTCTATAACAGAGAGAAGAAAATAAAACCAAAAATGCATTGTTTATATGACATTTTTATTGCAATGGAAATTATGTGAGGAAATCACCATCCTAGACAAACTTTTTGTCCATCTACTGCTTGTGTACTTATCTCTACTAAATAACTCTGCATTTGTTTTGTAGGGCATATACTTTACATGAAATATTAATCGATGTGACAACACTGAATTCATTTCCTCAGATAATTCATCTGCATTTTAAATCCAAAGGAGTCACACTCACTGACACCTTCCTTTCAATATTTTTCCAACATTTTATTATTTCAGAAAACATATCTGACTAGATACATATATTATTTGAGATATCTTAATATACATATTAAATGTGTTTATTACTTTTTAAATGATTTTTTTAAAGAGTCAACTCAAAAATACAACTTTTACCACAAAGGGAATAAGAAATACTTCATCCTGAAGTCAAATATAAATGAATAAGGCCCCAAACCAGTGTTAAGTCAACCAAAATTCCATGTTACATCCTAGAAGCAATTGCATGATTTTTTTTATACTAATAGGAAAAAGAAATTTATAAATCTAATATTTAAATACTTCAGTGGAAACATTAAATATATGGTTACAGTAAAGTCAAGAAGTCTTAGCTATAGGCCTCAGATAACATAGTGTTTCACGGGATGAAAATTTAGTTTTGTAAAAAAGTTAATACATTCTCAAATGTTTTTTATCATGGGCAGGCTACTATATATGACACATAATGGGGCAAGGAAGTGATTATTTAGTGGGATGAAGATATCCCAAGATAAAATTTGTTAGGCTCCAAACTTGCATCATTCTAAATTCTCCAAAGTCATTAAAGCTTTCACCATTCAGTCTGTCTTTGCAGACAGCTTTTTTTCCCCCAGGATCATTGGTTACAAAATGTGTTTACTTTTGTATTTTATTTTATTCACATAGTTTATTTTTCTGTGTTCACTAGACAATAAACTTCTGATCTATTTGACTTAACAGCCTTTGTCCTTTTAAGGTTTTCTGAGGACAAACTGTAACTTTAAATGTTTGCTGTATGAACAATATGTCAAATACTGGAAGTAACAGTTACTTTTTCTTGAAGAATATGACAATTCATTCTTCTATCAAGAGGATAGATATCTAGTTCCCTATTTACAATAATATATTGACTTTTACATAAAATTAAGAGCTTTTTGCCTTTATTAACATACGTTGAAGGCAAATCTGTAACTTTTATTCATGTCACTTAAGACAGAGATTGTAACTTTTATCTATAAAATTTTAATATATAAAGAAAACTATATTTCTACATTCTTAAGTATTTATTAAATGAGCAAAATGCCATATGTATACACAATGAATGTACTGATTATATTAGCAAGTTCTGACTTGACATGTTTAATTCACAGTTTCGTATGATTGTGTATATACAAGTAATTTAATGATGGAGAACAACATAATGTAAAGCAGATTCGTAAAAAAGCAGTCTATGATCACTGAGTGGAATAAGTAAAATGAAATCAACACATGTTAATAGTGAATAAATGTAATGTGTGCGTGTGTGTATTCTAACAAAATACTTCAAACGTTTTTCACTTATTCTACTCAGTGGACATCGATGTGTTTGATTCCATTTTACATTTGCTTGGCCAAACGTTTCATCAAATGTGTTACATAAGTACAAACTAGTATTACACACACACACACACACACACACACACACACACAGAGAGAGAGAGAGAGAGAGAGAGAGAGTTTCTATAATTAAGACTATGATCTCAGGCGATATAATTTAGTTAATGTTTCATAAAACACAAGTACTTTATATTTTATTTAATTAAACATAATTCAGAATAATTGGAACAGGATCTCATATCATCATGATAAGCTTCCCTCTGTTTGTACAAAATATAGTCTCAGATGACTACAGGTTTCCCTATGAGGAAAAAAAAACCCTATTATAATCATAATTTACTACATATAGTTCTAGGATGCATTTAGTGTCTTTATGACCAGTTCCTTTAAGTGGCAGAACGAAACATAATATTCTTCTTTTCATCAGGGGTTAGGTAGAAGGGAAACAAACGAACAGTTGTGAAGAAATTCACTCTGACTTACAGTGTGTGGTGGTTTGAACAAGAATGACCTCCATAAGATCATATATTTGAGTACTTAGTCACCTAGGAATGACACTATTTGAAAGGATGAGGAGGTATGGCCTTGTTGAAAGAAATGTGTCACTGGGGGTTGATTTGAGGTTTTAAAAATCCATGCCAAGCCCAGTATCTCTCTCTGCCTGCTGTCTGCAGATAATGCAGCTCTCTGTTACTGCTCCAGCACTGTATGAGCTGCCGTGTCCCCACCATGATGATAATGGATTATGCTTATGAAACTGTAAGCAAGCCTCCAATGAAAAATTTGCTTGTATAAAAGTTGCTGTAGTCATGTTGCTTCTTTATAGGAATACAGCACTAAGATGCAGTTTTTCTAACTCTGCAAGTGTTGAGTCCAAGAGTGGGTAATGCAAAGGGCAACCAAATCAAAGAAGGTCATAGCAAAAGGGTCAGAAATATGTAGGAATTAATCAGAGTGCTACATCAAAACAGGAATCAATGTCTGCAGTAAGTAGAAATTTTTGGACTCTGACGCATTAGCCTACAGGTTTTACAGGTATGAGTTTATAGCATTTCATGAAAAGAAGACTTTCACAAATTGTGTTATGACATATGAACTCTATTACATGAATCATGCAGTAAGTACTTATAAACATACAAGGGGCTTACAGCACCAATCAGAGAGAGATATAAATGGGAGATCACACAATCTGAATCTTGAGAAAAAATTGTTATGTAACTTGCTGGCTTGAACTTTTTGATAATTGAATACAATTATCAAGTTCAAAATAAATTTAGACTAAGGAAATTCTTTCTTAGAGCCTAGGTAGACAAACATACTAGTTATTGCAATTTTTAAAACTTTATCAAACCCTATTATAAATGTTTTTATTTCCCTAAATGAAGGGATAATAAGAGAACTTTACAGATATATGACTTGGGCTGAACCCAGTGCATTTGTATCTAAATATCTCTAGGCCTAGGCCTGGAACCTTCAAGCCTCCTTACGATCTAATCTTCTGGAAGCTTGGACTTTAAAGGCTTCAGTTTCCAGCTACTGTCTGCTAATCTAGGTCTAGAATGTTTTTTGCCTACAGGATTCACTACTGAATCAGATCACCCTTTCTAGTTCTTTTAGAACCTTGACTGACTGATTCAACCCAGCCTTTCTGACCTAAACACCTCCTACGAGCTGACTGATTTGATCTGGCTTCTCTCTGGTTTTCACTGAATTGCTCTTTTGCATCTGAACTCCATGAACTGAACAGAACAAACTCAACTGTACTCAACTGAACTTCATCAAACTGTACTGTACTCCTGAACTCTGCTGTACTGTTGCCACAAACTCTATTATATTCCTCTACTTTCTTTAACTCTACTGTAGTTAAGTAGCCTCTCTTTCCTGTCTGTTCTCCTGAGATTTGGGAGTATCCTATCTCTGACTCATTCTGTAAAATATTTCTCTGATTCATCACTTTGTCTGTCCCTCAGTTGGATGTCATTGTTTGGGATTAAAGGTATATACTAAATGTGTCTCTATATTCCAGCCAGAGGAATTAAAGGTATGTACTAAATGCATGTCTATATTCCTGGCAGATCATACAGAACTAGCTCTTTGGATGTGATCTCTTTCCAGAGCAGCCACGTTGCTGGATTGAAATAATTCTATACTCTAGACAGAGTAAGGAATATATTGTGTGAGTTTTGAGGTCTATAGTAGATAATAGATAGGAATAAATAAGATACTAACTCATGATTCTAGTTAACATGAGAGAGAAAAAATTCCTATCAAGGATTGTTTTATTAATTTTTTGTGACTTTACTATATCAAATTTTAACAGGCACAAAGGATTATTGCATGTTTGAGGCCAATCTGAAGATTCTGTGTCTAAAACTATAACTGGTTTACATATTGTGTGTGTGTGTGTCTTGGAGTCACTAGCTAATAGGAAAAAGAATTTATTATAGCTTGCATTTGCAGGCTATACTCCATTATAACAAGTAAGTCAGGGCAGCAGAAACTTCAGAGAGCTTTTCACATTATGTCTCTAGGAAAAAAAAAGAAAAACAAAGAGAAATTAATTCATATATGTTTATGCCTAGTCCATTTTCTCACTTTTATACAGTCCACAATCTTCTTCACAGATAATAGAACCTACCTTCCCCAGTGATGAGCTCTTCCCATATCAAATAATATAATCAATAGAAACTGAAACTGTGTACATAAACATAGCCAATGTTATTTGAATAAAGCCTTATTAAGACTCTGCCAGGTGATTCCAGATCACAAAAGACTGATAACTAAAATCAATCATCTCCCCTTTTCACAGATGGGATCCCCATGTAAGTTGTTTGGACTTCCACACCTGACATAATTGAGATTTCTTTACATGGGTTATCTACCCAAGATAGGCAAAACCATGTTGAAAGAACTACCTGAATTGCACGGCCCTGAGATTATATATCACTGCCATTTCACACTTTGATGCCAAAAAAATTTAAAGAATTTTAGACAAATTATGAAGACACATAGTAAATGCCCCTAAAAAAATAAATAAATGTCCCTAAAGTCTCAACCTTTCCAAACATTGAGATTATTTCAAAATTGACAACTATCTCAAGATTTTTGCACATAACATAAAATTAAATAAATTATTTTTTAAAAAAGATTGCTGCTGTAGCTAAATCAAAATTCAAAAGAAAAAAAATTGTTTCTGTACCATATATGTATATATGTATGTATTGTTGGGATACATACATATGTATCCCAACAATACAGCAGTAAGTCCATGGATTGTTAAAATTTATTAAGTCAGAGGCACAAAACTTTTTGACAAAATAAAACATATGCCAAGTTTAAAAGTGTGTGTGTATTTATAGATGTTTATGACTGTGTGTGTCTGTGTGTGTACACATATGTGCAGGTCCACATGTCAGGATTGGTGCACACAGGCAGAGGAATCATTAGCTATGTTGTTCAAAGAAGAGACAGGGTTTGTTAAGCTCCAGTATTCTCTGTCTCACATAGCCTTCTGCTTACAGACGCGCAGGGCAATGCCCAGCTTTTTCCACAGCTGCTGGAAATTGGGTTGTGGTCTGCCTACTTTTCCAGCAAGAGTTCTTTACGCATTGCAGTATATTCTCAATTCTGAATTTCTTTCCAGGAAATCATTTTGTCATAGCAACCACAACCCAAGCACTTACTTGTTGCATGAAGGAGTGTATAAAGTGTTAAAAACAATCTTTACCAAGTTAATTTCTAGGACAGCCCAAGTTAACGACAAACACATTCATTGACAGCATTTAGACTTAAAACATTTTGTTTCTTATGTGCATCTTCACTGTTATTTATCGTCCTAGAACTCTGTACATGTGATAATTCATAATTTAAAATTTGATCAAGGATAGAGTCAACATTCTTGAGCATAGTTTAAAGATAACACATCAATTTCTGTCACTTTTTAAATGGCCCTAAAGCAGCATCTAAAAAAGCATTGATGATTTACCCCTGAGATAATATTCAAATACTGAGGACATTGATACAAAATACCCTGTTCATAGGCACTGTAGCTTGAAACCTTCCTGTTTCCTAAGGAAGATGAAGTGCTAACAAAGAGAGCAAAGATATTGACGCTTCTAAGTGCCATTCTTGCAATCTGTCAAAGTGCATGAATATTAGCAGTGTTAATTAGTGGAAGTGTGGTCCCTGGTAGATTGTGTTAGCAAGTGCCAGGTCTTTCTTTCAGTCCCTCACCCTACAAGTAAACAAGCACACAAATAAACAAACAAACAGCAACTTACATGACATGTTAAAGATGATGTAGGAGACTAGTGTTCCTATTGCAATGGTTAAGCTGATAAAGCCAGGCCATTATAGGAATTTTCTTTACCTTGCATAATCTATTTAAGTTCAAAACAAAACAACAACAACAAAAATTCTTGAAATTTATCTACTAAGATAAAGAAGAGCATATTGGTTAATTTTTGTTGTGAATGTCTCACAATCTAGAATCACATTGGAGGAAAGTTAATGAAGGACTGCCTAGACTCATCTCCTCTGTGTGTTTGTCTGTATGAAATTATCTTGATCACATTAATTGTTGTGGGAAGACCCACCCTAAAAGAGTGTGGCAACATCCTCGGGCATTGCGTACTAAATGTATAAATAGAAAAGAAGACTAAATAGTAGGCTCTTGTGCATTCATTCCCCTTCTTCTTTTGGCTGTGGATGGCATTGTTGTTTCACGTTCCTACCACATAGGTATACCAGCCATGAAGGAGCGTAACCTGGCACTGTCAGCTGCAACAAAGCTTTCCTTCCTAAGTCCCTTTTTGTTGAGATACTTTATTACAGAGACATGGCAGGAACTAGAAAAGGGCCCTATAATTTAGAAGATAATTACTGTCAGTCACAGGGCTTACCAGGTAGAAGGTCTTGTTTCACAAGCCTGACAAATGGAGATTGAGCCCCAGAGATCAAATAAAGGTGGAAAGAAAGCAATTAATACATAAAATTTTCTTCAGACCTCTGTCAGTGTACTGTGTCATATATACACACAATAGCAATAACAATAATAAAAAGATAACAATAAAATAGAACTAGATTTTAACTTATGTTTCCATAGAGTTCACATACAATGTAAAAGTTTAATAAATAAGTTTCCTTAATGAATGTTCTAAAATATTGTATTTAGTAGTTCTCAGCAATAATCTTACAATTAAGAGACAAAGAAATAGGCACAAAAGTTTATTTTTATTATGATTTTGTGTTTATGTGTAAATGTAGGAAGAACATAGATGACCAACAAGACCAGAAATCATCCTGGAAATACAGTTGCAAGTGAACATGAGTTTTCTTATATAGGTATTAGAAACTGAACTCAGTAGAGTTCTCTAGTAGAGCAACTCATTGAACCATTTTTCTTGCCCAGTCTCATGTATTTTAAAGCTGTATTACATCTGGCTCATTTTCATAATCTGAGAGACTTTCCTTCAAGATGTATTGAAAAATATTTTATTTTAGTATAGACACCTACATATTTATGATCTATTTACTTTTTATGTATGTATGTGTCTGCATATCTTCAAGAGTTATTCATATTTCATACCTTTTAAAGAATTTTGTGTTTTCAGTTACATAGAAAATAACCAAGTATTGTGAAGAAAATTAAAAGAAAGAGTCAGAATTCTATTCTGGCATATTCTAGATTCATAAATGATGTTACCATTTTTCACATATTGAAAATGACAGTTAACCCTCTTATACAGCTGTTTTAAATAGGAAGAATTTCTGAAAAGTTATAATGTATTCAAAATCCACTAGCAATGACAGAGCTGTTGAAAACTGCATTGTAAACTTTTTTTAATATTTTCTTTTGCTTTTAAAATACAATTAATCAGTTCCTGTCAGAGACAGTCTCTGTCCCCATTACTGTGGAACCCACTTGGAGACTGAATTGTCATAGGCTGTCTTTGTGCAGGTGTTTGAGGCCATCTCCATGAGTGGTCCTTGGCTGGAATATCAGTTTCAGAGAAGACCCTTATGCCCAGACTTTTAGGATCTGTTGCTTTCCTTGTGGAGCTCCTGTCCTCTCCAGGTCGTACTATCTCCCACTTCTTTCATAAGATTCCCTGTACTCTGCCCAAAGTTTGGCTATGAGTCTCAACATCTGACTTGATACCCTGCAGGGTAGAGCCTTTCAGAGGCCCTCTGTGAACTGATTGGCCTGCTCTTTGATGTCCTCCCCCCAAGGGGAGCAGCCTTACCAGGCCACAGAAGAAGACAATGAAGTCACTCCTGATGAGACCTGATAGACTAGGATCAGAGGGAAGAGGAGGAGGACCTCCCTTTTCAGTGGACTGACAAGAGGGACACAGGTGGGGAAGAGGGAAGGTGGGATTGGGAGCTGAGAAGAGAGGGAGGTACAGGGGGGATAAAAAGTGAATAAACTATAATTAATAAAAAATAAATAAATCAGGCACAGAAAAAAATAATTATTTATTTCCCTAAAAAATAAAATAAAATACAATTAAATTCCCAGAAAGAGGAAACATAAAACGTACTGTATAGTCAAGACAGGTTTGCTAGTTCTCAGTAGAAACAGACAAAAAGGCATTCCAGAATAAGTTCACACCTCCTTAACTTCTTGTGAAAAAAAAGTCAGAACGGGAGAAGACACTCAGAAACTTATCAATAGGTGTTCAGCGGTGATGACACTTGTACTTATCCTGCTTACACCCTACTAGCTGTTTCTTGTCATCAGGCTCCAGGATATCTCAGTGAATGATTATGTATTAGATTTCAGTGTGTTCTCTAAAAATCATGTGTTAGAAACTTGGTCCCCAAAGCCTCCATGTTAAAAGGGCAGACCTTTGAATTGTGATTAGGTCATGAGTTTTGCATGTTCATGAATTAATCATGATGCTATCATGGGAAAGGTTCATTATCATGGAGGGGAGTTACTTACTAAGAAAAAAAGTTTGTTGTTTCCTTTCTCCCCAGAGGGCTTTGGCAAAGTTACCAGACAGCAGCAAAGCACATTCTCCCCAGAGGGCTTTGGCAAAGTTACCAGGGAGCAGCAAAGCACATTCTGGATAAGGTCTTTTCATTTTGGATTTGCTAAAGCCTTCTGTAACTATTAAATGCACTCATTTATATTTATTATAAATTACACTGTTATTCTATTACAGCAAAACAAAATATCCTATTCTGCTGTCTAAGTTACCTTTTTGTTGATAAGACACCATGGTCAAGGCAACTTATAAAAGCAAACAGTTAATTAGGGGCTCATGGTTCCAATGGTTAGACTCCATATTCATCATGGCAAGGAATACAGTAGTAGGCAGGCGAATATGGAAGAGTAGGTAAGAACTTATATCCTGTTTTCATAAGCACAAGGAATGGTATCTGTTTTTGAAATCTCAAAGCCCAAACCCCACGGACACACTTCCACCAACAAGGCTACAGTTCTGTATCCTTCACAAATATTTACATTAACTGGGGACCAGGCATTTATATATGTGAGCTTACAGCGACCATTCTCATTCAAACCAGGACAGCCACTCTACCACACACAACATACTAGAAGATTGCAACTACCTTCAGTATTGGAAAAAGTTGATAACACCAATGTTAAGACAAGAATTTTCTTCACTTCACAATCTCTTATGCAAATTCAAAGGCAACATTTATTTACTCTATAAATGTAATATATATGTATATATTTTGCAAATAAATAGATCTAAAAGTCATCTTTTCTGCCCCTACGACCACCAAATTACAAGATTTTTAATTTAGATAAACAGAGGAAGAGTGATCACTCAGATTACCCTCACAGTCCCTTCCACTTCTCCAAGCAATTTAAAATCCCTAGTGTCTGACCCTTTGTTCCACAATCATCACACATCTTTATAGCATGCAAGGTATCAATCATTAAATGTTTTTTGTGTTCTCCTTCTCTTTCCTCTCTCTCTTAGAGGTCCTACAGCCCTTGCAGTTCTGGGAGAAGCACAAAAATATGCAGTTATCTCTCTTCCTCTGAACAAAGTCTCTGTGTTTATTTGGCCATTAGGCCTACACACATACAATAGCTCACTCTAAAACTACATTATGTAATTATCTGCAAAGCTCTTTTGATTTTGCTTGCTAATGAAAATTAGCCTCTCATACCCAAGATAGAAATCCCTGACCACCTTTCTGGAAAGAAGAGGAAATAACACTTCTTATTCTGGGGTAAATATCACCTCTCAATTTCAACAGCTGGAGGAAACAGCCATGGTTATTGACTCAATCAATTATTCTGCCATATTCTCTCTAGTGTATAGTGCTTGTTAAAAATGCTGTTAATCTCTGTGTCCCTTAAGAGTGGGAACAGGAGAACATTTACATGGCCACTGATCTGTGTCTCCCCTGCAAAATCTGGGATCATTTTAAAAACATAAGAATATTTTCACCAACTTCCTTTAGGTTAGCAATCTGACTGTTATCATCCTTAAGTTTATTTGTTTACACCTTCTCATGAACTATTTAAACAATAGAATACAACTTCATTCTCATTTATATTTATTGTTAGCTTTTTGAGCATCTAGGAGCATACCCATGCCTTTATTTTAATGATAATATGTTTTAGAAAGTTCTCGAAGACCCTTGTGCTCAGATTTTTTGGTTCTGTTGCTCTCCTTGTGGTGTTCCTGTCCTCTCCCAGTGTTTCCCACTTCTTTCCTAAGATTCCCTGCACTCTGCCCAAAGGTTGCCCATAAGTCTCAGTATCTACATTGATAGTCTGCAGGGCAGAGCTTTTCAGAGGTCCTCTGTGTCAGGTTCCTGACTTGTTCCCTCTTTTCTCCTTCTTCTGAGGTCCAGCCTCTTTGCCTTTCTGGGTAGGAATTGAGCATTTTAACAAGATGCTCTTTGTTAGTTGATTTCTCTTGATTAGTTCCTTAGGTGTACATATTTTAGTAGGTTTATCCTATATTATATGTCTATATGAGTGAGTATATACCGTGTGCATCCCTCTGCTTCTGGGATAGCTCACTCAGGATGATCTTTTCCAGATCCCACCATTTACCTGCAAATTTCATGAGGTCTTTCCTGAGACTGCTATTCCAACCAAGGACTATGCATGGAGATAACCTAAGACCCCTGCACAGATGTAGCTGATGGCAGTTCAGTATCCAAATGGGTTCCATTGTGATAGGAACAGGGACTGTCTCTGGCATGAACTGATTGGCCTGCTCTTTAATTACCTCCCCCTGAGGGGGAAGCAGCATTACCAGGCCACAGAAGAGGTCAAGGTAGCCATTCCAGATGAGACCTAATTGACTAGGATCAGAAGGAAGGAAAAGAAGTCCTCCCCTATCAGTGGACTTGGGGAGGGGCATGCACACAGAAAGTGGAGGAAGAGAGGGATTGGGACTGGAGGAGAGAGGGAACCAAGGGGGGGGGGATACAAAGTGAGTAAAGTGTAATTAATAAAGAGAAATAAAATAAAAAAAAATTTAAAAAAAAAGAAAGTTCTCAAAGGTGTCCTTTGTCAGAGAGTCATTGTAGAAAATTACATACAATTCACATAATTCACTGTTTCTGCCTTTGGATGAAAATCTTCCCCTATGGTCTGTCTTACACTGTGAGCCTTCTGCACTATCTTCCTACACAGTAAATTTTATACATATAAGAAAACGGTGAAGTAGTACCTCAATAACAAGCTTTGACATTCTGTCTCTCACTCATAAAAAATATTACAGTTTTAACATTTTAACTTAATATTAGAAAACTTATAAAAGCTGTCTTCCCAAACTTTCACTACAAAGGGATGATTTTAAAACTTTTAAGCATTTGAAGTCTTTAGCTAGCAATACTATCTTCCTTCTAAATCTTTCTGTGAACCATTTTATTCTCATGCAAAGATCCTGCCCACAAACTGACTATGGTGAAGATATCTCATAACTCAGTCATACTAACCCCACATTTCATCTGATCTGAATAAGGAAGTAAATATTTTACAATTGGGTATATTTTCAAATAAACCAACCAAACAAACAAACAAAAAAAAAATCTTAGGCAAAACCCTAAAGAGATTGCAAGGAAGGAAAGGTACATCCCTGTTTTATGTCCAGATCATGCACATGTCACATGCATGATCTCAAAAGAAATAATGACACTAAGACTCATAACCAAACCCTCGGCAGAGTGCAGGGAATCATATGAAAGAAGAGAAGTTAGTATGATATGGAAAGGATAGGAGCTCTACAAGGACCAAATATATCTGGGCACAGGGTCTTTTCTGAGACTAACACTCAACCAAGGACCATCTATGGATATAACCTAGAACTTCTGCTCGGATGTGGCCCTTGGTAGCTCAGTAACCAAGTAGTTTTCCAAAGTAAGGGGAACACGGACTATTTCTAACAGGATCTCAAGGGCAGGCTGTTTGACCCCCCCCCCAGGGGAGGAGCGGTCTGTTAGGCCACAGAGGAGGACTTTGCAGCCAGCCCTGAAGATACCTGATAAAACAGGGTCAGATGAAAGGGGAGGAGGTCCTCCCCTATCAGTGGACTTGGAAAGGGGCAGGGAGGAGACCAGGGAGGGAGTGTGGGGTTGGGGAGGGAATGAGGGAGCGGGATACAGCTGGGACACAGAGTTAACAAAATGTAACTAAAAAGAAAAATAAAATAAATAAAAAAAAGAAAAAGAAATAATGACTTTTTCTTATACAAGATTTGGCATTTCTGTTGCTATACATTCCTTCCTACTCTTAAACTTACATGTTATGTAGAGTTTCCACTGATTTTTTTTTTTCTTCTTTGGGGTAGTATTGTGCTACATTTTACAAATGAAATATTCTTTATTAATATTTACTCACAAAAACTTGAATTTTGCTGCTAGTAGCTAAATTAATCTTTCACAGTAGTAATGAAAGGTGAGTGTAATCTTTAATGAGATTTACATATCATTAATACAGAATGACACCAAGACACTGAAGAAAAAGGTATCATTGGATTACAATTGAAGCAATAGGATAATTTGTGTTTAAATTTTATTTGCTTGTATATCCAAAGGAAGTAATTTAAACTAATTTTTCCTTGAAGAAGTTCTCCAAAAATGATAAAAAGTAAAGTGGGTGTTTTTCTGCCATTGAAGAGGCACTGTCTACCCCTAAAATAATTCCTCTTTTTATTTTTTGTTTTTTATTAATTACAGTTTATTCATCTTGTATCCCAGTTATAGCCGACTCCCTCATTCCTTTCCAATCTTTCATCTCCTCCCATACCCCTCTCCAAGTCCACTGATAGGGGAGGTCCTCCTCCCCTTTTCCCTGACCCTAGCCTATCAGGTCTCATCAGGACTGGCTAAATTTTCTTCCTCTGTGGCCTGGTAAGGCTGTTATTCCCTCAGAAGGAGGTAATCAAAGAGCCAGCCACTGAGTTCATGTCAGAGACAGTCCTTGTTCCCCTTATTAGGGTGCCCACTTTGAGAATGAGCTGCCATGAGCTACATCTGTGCAGGGGTTCTAGGTTATCTCCATGCATGGTCCTGGGTTGGAGTCTCAAAAAAGACCACTGGGCCAAGATATTTTGGTCCATAGAAACAGAATGATGGATCAATGGAATTAAATAGAAAACCCAGAAAGAAACCTAAACTACAGATACTTGTTTTTTGACAAAGAAGTCACAACCATACAATGGAAAAAATAGATAGCATCTTCAACAAACGGTGTTGGTCTAACTGGATGTCTACATGTAGAAAAATGCAAATAGATCCATTTTTATAACACTGCACATAAATAAAGTCTAAGGAGATCAAAGACCTCAATATAAAACCAGACACAGTAAACCTCTTAGAAGAAAAAGTGGGAAAGAGCCTTGAACTCATTACCACAGGAGACAATTTCCTGAACAGAACACCAACAGCACAGGCTCTAAGAGCAGCAATCAATAAATGGGACCTCATGAAACTGAAAAGCTTCTGTAAAGCAAAGGACACTGTAGTCAGAACAAAACAACTGCCTACAGATTAGAAAAGGATCTTCACCAATGCAATATCTGACAGAAGACTGATATCCAGAATATATAAAGATCTCAAAAAGGTAAACAGCAACAAGTCAAGTAATCTAATTAAAAAATGGGGTATAGAGCTAAACAGAATTCTCTGCAGAGGAATACAGAATGGCAGAGAAACACTTAACTGCTCAACATCCTTAGTCATTAGTGAAATTCAAATCAAAACAACCTTGAGATTTCACCTTTCACCCATAAGAATGGGTGAGAAGATCAAAAACTCAAGTGACAATAGATGGTAGAGAGGATGTGGAGAAAGGGGAACCCTCCTCCATTGTTGGTGAGAAAGTAAACTTGTCCAGCCGCTTTGGAAATCAATCTGGTGCTTTCTCAGACAATTAGGAATAATGCTTCCTCAATATTGAACTATACCACTTTTAGGCATATACCCAAAAGATGCCCCACAATTTATTATGGACATTTGTGCATAGCAACTTTATTCGTAATAGCCAGAATCTACAAATAACCCAGATGTCCCTCAACAGAGGAATGTATACAGATATGGTGGTAAATTTACACCATGGAATACTACTCAGCAATTAAAAACAAGGAAATTATGAAATTTGCAGGCAAGTAGTGGGAACTAGAAGAGATCATTCTGAGTAACGTATCTCAAAATAATTCTTAATACATATGATCATTTCACTAATTTTTTTCATGGCAGATTTTTTTCTCCGTTATGAGTTTAAGTAGTTCTAAATGGAAATAACTCCCAACATATGTAAAACGCTGCAATTTCCATAGCTATCATTCATTCAACAACCTGAAATGTTAATTCCACACCCCAGAACCTCACACATTTTCCTTTCAATCCCTTCCCATCCTGCTGAACTATTTCCTTCTCTGGGTAAATCCCTCTTCTCTTCTAAATTTATTTTATTAAAGTTTGGAACTGAAGTGGTAGTTTCTAGTTTCTTTGGAAACTCAGTGTGTCATATGAATATGTATTTTCTTTTTGTCCCAAGTGTGGGATGTGGGAATGGTTTCCTCTGCCCCCCAGGGAAAATAGCCCCCATGAAAATACTAGTGATGGTTGTCACCTGAAAATTACCTAATGCTAGGAGGATGGTTTTTGTGAGCTGGAGTGGACACTGAAAAGGGATAAATAGAAGTCCATAGACAGTGATATAATTTTTTTTTTGCATTGTTATGATTTGCAATGGTTTGGGTCCTTTTACTGTGCTGATTTCAAGGAGTTTCCCAGCTTCCATGTTCTCATGCCTTTTGAGCAGAGTCAAGACCATTCTACGGAATGGACAAGCCCCTTCTGCTGAACCCTATTGTTCTTACTGCTGCTGCTGTTTTGCTCTTTGACCAAACTGCTGCTATCCCAGCTATTGAGTTCGGCAATCCCCAAGAAACCCATTGACCCTTAGCAGCAGGAAGTATATTAAAGAGTTCTATAGCCCCATTCCCTACTGATTTCCTACATAAGATGGTGGGAGGTTTGGAAGAGAGGTAAAGACACTTAAGAACTTTAAATAAAGTATGTGTATGAAAAATCTAACCCTACACGGATCATATATATATATACATATATACTTTTCAAAATATTTACTTAAAAATACATTTCCTGAGAATAATTTTTGTGAAATTTACTGTCTCCTTGGATAAACCCTGCTCATTGTATGAATATGGCAAGTGTCACACCATACTTTTTTCCATATTCTGATTTTTGTAGAGCTACAAGCAGAGCACTCTTGCTCAGAAATGAGTAAAAGGAAGTGGAAAGTTTGACAATAAAAATGTCAACCAGTTCTCTGAACTCCTTGGGAGAATTATAACAGAGCGTGCAGAATGATTTATTTTAAGATTAATTTATACTCAGGTGTCCTCTGACATCTCAATTAAATATTCTTTCATGTCTTTGAAAGAAATAAATCTAAAACCGTAAAACATGCACAGTCATTTGTGAAAGGTTTTGTTAGTCATTAGTGTCACTTGCTTTTGGGAAATGTAGATGAATGTTCTACATTGCCCTTTTTTTTTTTTTTTTTTTTTTTTTTACAAAGTAGACATTTCAGTACTCAGGACAATTCTGGGGGAAAAATACGAAAAGGTGAAAACATATAGTTTTCTTTTGCAAAAGAAAAAATTATGTGTCAATATATTTTATAAAAGTAAAAATTGGCAGTGGAATGGCAATAATTCAAAAAGAGGTGACTCTGCTTTGATATTTGGCTGAAATTATCTGTTTGGGTAAAGCATCATTTAGGTTGTCCTACGTTTTAAATATTTGAAGGCTTTGAATCATGAAAATTAGCTGTTAAAAGATTACTAGGACGAGCTGACTTCTTGAAGATGTATTTATGAAGGATCAGTTTGCCTTATTTAAGCAAACGGTATTTAAGGAAGATAAAAGCATGAAGCTATCCGGGTACTTGTTCTGAGTGCTGCTGAGATATCTGCTCTCTCAGTCTCATCATGTGTTTTTCTATAGGCTTTTTTTTTTGTACACTCATAGGAGATCACTGGGCAAAATGCAATGTGCAACAAAATCTGTCAAGTTCATGAAATCACAAAGTTTAGAAAAAAATGTAGCCACATGTCAGTCTCTTTATGATTTTCTTATTATTCTTAAATTTGCCTTAAATATAAACATCCCTGCAAAATAAAAAGAAATAAATTAAAAGAGATTAAAACCTGGTAGATGTTAGTATGGTGGAACCAGATTTAAGGTATTGTTACAACCTTAAGGGTAACTTTATCTCTGCAACTATATCAATTTGAAAGTGAAGAAACTTCACCTGAGTTTTGATTAACTGATCAATAAAAATATTGCTCTTCCACTCCTGATGAGAACTGATAGACTAAGATCAGAAAGGAGAGGAGAACGTCCCCTATCAGTGGACTTGGGGAGTGGCATGCATGCAGAAAGGGGAGGGAGGGTGGGATCAGGAGGGGAGGAGGGAGGAGCTTATGGGGGGATACAAAATGAATAAAGTGTAATTAATAAAAAATTTTAAAAAATATATTGCTCTTATTCGTACATTGGGTATTCTTAATCTTTAAGGCAGGTTAGTGGGATAATTTGGAAAAGGTCTCTTTCTTTTACACATTACTTCATGAAACACAGAAAACAGAGTGAAATATCATCTTGTCATTCAGCTAATGCAAATAAAAGTTATGGACAAGTATTTAACTTACATGTTTCTTTCTGGATAGGAAAATGTGAGGAAGACATACCTTTGGAGTATATCATGCTCCTCTAGCATCTAGTTTGCTGAAGTAAAATGGTTAGCAGTGATATTTTTAAAAAAGTAAAAAATAAGGGAAAAGAATGTGCTAGAAATGTGTTTGTACCTGAAGCTTGTAAAAACTATTGATTATAAAAGAGAAGCTTAATGGCCTCTAATTGTGTCCAGTGGGGTAGTCATGAAGATAGGATTTTGCATGCTAACCTGAAAAATCTTAGAGAAGCCAATGTAGGGTGTTTGGGGTAATTAGATCTATACCTCTATCCTCCAAGCATATGCATATATTAATTGGATTTATTTTAAAGAGATACCAAAATATAAAAAATAGATGAACAATTCTAAATTGTGGGTTTTATGGTTTCTGACATATCTTGATATTAATAGATCTGATAATGCATAAACACTTGTATAGGTGTATATAAAGCCTGTATTCAATGCCAGTTATGCCATGGTCAAACTTATTGTTCCATTGGTGATGAGATTATGTTTGTTGTGTTTTCTTTAAGGCTTTGCATGTATGTGTGTGTGTGTGTGTGTGTGTGTGTGTGTACGTGTGTGTGTGAACTTTACTCTTGTTCCAAATGAGGAAGTTGACAAAATTTGCTTAAATGTTTTGCATGTGATGTAACCAAGTTTCTGTTTAAATTTAAAATATTCAAAGGGCTGGTGAGAAGGCTTAAGCAGATTATTTTAAACGGACAGCTAAGAAACAGACAGTTATTTAGACCTGAATATTAAAAAATTGACTAATATGAAGAAGTTTAAAAAATGGACAATGCATCCAAATAACTCTGTTTATGATTCCAACTGCTGACCTAGCAGGGAAAAAGTCAACACTTCTCATTATTCGAATTATCCTTATTAGTTCTCTCAAAATTTATTTTCATGGACTGCCAATAACACTAACAAGTATACTCTAATGAATGCCAGAGGTTCCCATTTATCATTCTATCTCAACATTTCAGAGAGGTATTTAAATAAAGCAAAGTGTAAGCTATTAGAAAAGATGTTTTAGGTTCTAGCATTTCAGATGCAAGGCCTGGCACTAAGGATGCTGAGCCTTTAGTTGGCACCTCTTCTGGGTGTGTAACATGGCTGGACACTGACATCTTTATCAAGGTATTACATAACTTGTTTCTAAGAATTATAGCATCCCACCAAACTGAAAATGGGAAGGAAAGTGAAGTCCTGTAGCCTCAGGAGGTAACAAAAGTTCATATGTTCAGTATATAAATGTTCAGAGATTCTTTTTATTAATTTAAGATTATTTTCTTTATATACCAAGGGTGCTTCCTCCTCCTGTCCTCCCAATCCTCTCAGCTTCTCCTTTTTTCTTCACCTTTCCCTCCAGAAATGCGGAGCCCTTTAACTCCCTTATCCCCAGCACATCAATTCCCATCAGAATTCAGTGTATCCTCATTCACTGAGGCCAGACAAGGCAACCCTGCCAGAGGGAAGTTATCCAAAAGCAGGATCAAGCCCATGTTAGACTCTACTCAGCTGACCACCCACATGAAGGTCAAGCCACCCATTGGCCACATATGAGCACTGGGCCTAGGTCCACATCATGCAAGTTCCTTAGTTGGTATCTCAGTCTCCGTAAGTCCCCTTGGGTTTGGGTTAGTTGCCTCTGTTGGTCTTTCTGTGAGGTTCCAGTCTCCTCCAGGTACTTCCATCTTTCCCCCCACACTTCCACAAGAAAAATGCCAGATTGATTTCCAATGTTGTCCAACTTTGCACTCTCACCTGCAATGGAAGATAGTCCCTCTTTCTCCACATCCAGGCCAGTGTGTGTTTTTACCTGAGTTTTGACCTTAGCCATTTTGACTTGTATAAGATGGAATCTCAGAGTTGTTTTGGTTTGCGTTTCCCTAATGACTAAGGAATTTGAACATTTCTTTAAGTGCTTCTTAGCCATTTGAGAATCCTCTGCTGTGAATTATCAGTTTAGCTCTGTGCCCCCTTTTTAATTGTATTATTTGATTGGTTGGTGTTTAATTTCTTAAGTTCTTTGTATAATTTGGATATTAGCTCTCTATCAGATGCAATGTTGGTGAAGATCTTTCCCCAATGTGTAGCTGCCATTTTGTTCTGAAGACAGTGTACTTTGACTTAGAGAACCTTTTCAGTTTCTGGTTTTATGTCAAGGTCTTTGATCCACTTGGACTTGAGTTTTGTGCAGGGTGATAAATACTTATCTATTTGCATTTTTCTACATGCAGACATCCAGCTAGACCAGCACCATTTGTTGAAAATGTTCTTTTTTATTCCACTGTATAGTTTGGCTTCTTTACCAAAAATCAGGTGTCCATGGATATGTGGGTTTATTTATGGGTCTTCAATTCAGTTCTATTGATCAACCTTTCTGTTTTTATGCCAATATCATGCTGATTATAAGACTATTGCTCTTAAAAACAGGGATGCTGATAACACCAAAATTCATTTTATTATACAGAATTGTTTTGTTATCCTGAGTCTTTTATTTTTCTATATGAAGTAAATGGTTTCTCTTTCTAGGTCTGTAAAGTATTGTGTTAAAAGTTTGATGGGGATTACAATGAATCTGTGGATGGCTTTTGGTAGGATGGCCATTTTTTTCTATGTTAATCCTACCTGTCCATAAGCAAGGGAGATCATTTCCATCATTTAAAATCTTCAATTTTTTTTCTTCAAATACTTGAAGTTCTAACAGGTCTCTTTCACTTGTTTAGTTAAGAATTATTCCAAGGTACTTTATGTCCTTTGTCACTATTGTGAAGGGTGTTGTTTTCTAATTTCTTTCTCAGCCCTTTTGTCCCTTTTTCTTTATCTTTTCTTTTTTTTTTTTTTTTTTTTTTTTTTTTTTTTTTTTTTTTTTTTTTTTAGCTAATTGTGTGTCCAGACACTGTTCTGGAGGTGTTTTTCAACCAAAGAAGTTCTCTGTTAGAATCTTGGGGGTCACTTATATTTAACATCATACCATTCGTGAATAGAGATGCTTTGACTTCTTCCCTTTTAATTTGTATCTACTTGATCTCTTTTACTTGTCATAATGCTCTAGCTAGAAATTCAAGTATTATGTGGAAGAGATATGGTGAGAGTGAGCAGCCTAGTCTTGTCCATGATTTTAGTGGAATCACTTTAAATTTCTCCTCATTTAACTTCATGTTGGCTTTTGGTTCGCTGTATTTTGCTTTTATTGTTTTTAGGTATGTGCCTTGTATCCCTGATGTCTCCAAGACTTTAAATATAAATGGGTGTTGGATTTTGTCAAAGGTGTTTTGAGCATCTAAGGAGATGATCATGTTTATTTTTTTCTTTCAGTTTGTTTATATGGTGGATTATGCTGATGGATTTTAACATGTTGAACAATCCCTACATTTCTAGGATGAAGTCTTTTTGATAATGGTGGATGATATCTTTGATGTGTTCTGGGATTTGTTTTGCAGTGTTTATTGAGTAACTTTACATCTATGTAAATAAGGGAGATTGGCCTGGAATTCTCTTTTCTTGTCTAGTCCTTGTGTAGTTTAGGTGTCAGGATGATTGTTGCCTCATGGAAGGAGTTTGACAATGTTCTTTCCGTTTCTGTGTTGGGGGGGGTAATAATTTGATGAGAATTGATGTTAGTTCTTTTTAAAAATTTGGTAGAATTCTGTGCTAAAACGATCTGACCCAGAGCTCATTTTGGTTGGGTGGCATTTGATGACTAATGATACTTCTTTAGGAGTTATAATCCAATTTAAATTGTTTATCTGATCTTTATTTAACATTGGAAAGTGGCATCTTTCAAGAACCTCATCCATTTCATTTTAATTTTATACTTTTGATGCATACAGGTTTTTGAAGTAAGATCTACTGATTCTTTGGATTTCTTCAGGGACTGTTGTTATATCTCCCTTTTCTGATTTTATTAATTTGGATACTCTCCCTCTGCTATTTAGTTGTTTTGGCTAAGGGTTTGCCTATCTCTTTGATTTTCTCAAAAAAAAAAAAAAGGGGGGGGAGGACTTCACCTAGCAGAGGACTTAGAAAGGGGCAGGGAGGAGATGAGAAAGAGAGGGTGGGATTAGGAGGGATTGAGGGAGAGGTCTATGGCTGAGATACAAAGTAAATAACCTGTGGTTAATATAAAAAATTTAAATTAATATAAAAAAATATAAAACAATAAAAATAAAAATAAAATAAAAAAATACACCTCTTGCTTTTGTTGTTTCTTTGTATTGTTCTCTTTGTTTCTAGGTTATTGATTTCAGCCCTGAGTTTGGTTATTTCCTGTAGGTCCTGGAGCATAGGGGGTAACAAAAAATCATGTGTTAAGTTTGAAAAACTTCTCAGAGATTTTTGAAAGTGCTCACTACCACTATGAAAAAGAGTCGGGAGTTGCTGTTGGAATACTCTATACAGCCAAAAGATCAGAAAGAAAGATAGGTTCAGCCTACAGGGCAGCCTATTTTATTGGCAAAGGAGAGAGTTCCAGGGTGGCCAGTGTTAGCGGCTTCCTCTAGGAAATTGTGGTGTCTTTAGTGATGTCATTTTACTTATTTTTTTTTTTTTGAGGGAATCCTTGTTACTTATAAGAAATCCCTCATCCATATTCCTGTTAGTGCCCGCAGTACCAAAGCTCATTAGTTCACCTAATTATGCATTGGTACACTCTTGACTTTCTTCTGTTGTGAGCTCCCTTTCTGGGATGAGTAGACAAGCACATTTTGCTTGGACAGAAAAGTCTGTCACCTGATGAAAGGAAATGTGGATATAAAAGTCTTTACATTGGAGGAAGTGATAGTTCTATCATGCCTTAAGATATTTCCACACCCCAAAGCTTGCTTTATACATACAGCTGGAGAATTTCATGTTTGGGACTTATCTGGACACTTGCCAGGCACTAGTTTATCTTGGCTTAGTGTACTTCATCTATCATGGTTTTATACACTATGCAATTTTACCTCAAGGGCATGGTAAAAGTTGTTGCATTTAGGCATAACAGCAAGATTTATTAATTATCTTTAGCCCCAGAAGGATAAAAGGTCCTTCTTGAAATTTATATGTGTGCTTAGAATGGAAGAGAATTTTCCAACTCCTGTAAGGGTTACTTACTCTATGTTTGTGGAAGCCCATGAGATCAGCTCTGAGTGCTTCAGCCCTGAAGTGAGTTCACACAACCATGTCACAATTCATTCTAAATTTGACAGAGGAAAATTGAGTAGTGTGTAGCAGACTCCTTTAACAGTTTAAATAATCTTGCCTCATTCAGTCAATAACCTTCACAGATGGTGGCTAAAAAACAAAGCATATTTTCTTTAATTACATTTATTTAGGACTTTAGTGGTGTGTGTGTAGCTTCTGTGACATATTTTAGTAAACTGCCCTCATTTTTTTTTTTTTTGGTAGTTTTCACTTCCCTGGAATACTCTAAAGTTCTCTACTTTTAATTGACATATGGGAAAACTGGAAGATAACAGCAAGCATATTAGTGTACATGATTTAAGATTAAGTCTTGTGAAAATGTTCATAAGCAATGAATCCAAGAAGAACACACAAATGTAATCAAGAGCTAGCAAACTATGTCTCAGCTTTCCGAAAGGCAGCTTTGTGTAAAATAAACCTACAAAGACCTAAGACGTTATTTTTTCCAAATGGATACGAAATACATTTTATGGTCTCAGTCCCAAATTTGACATTCCTAAATTATAAAATGAACGTTGGCTAATGTTTCTAATGCTATTATTTCTTGGGCTAATGACCTTCAGAATGGGAGACAATAGTAGTTTTTACAAATAAATTTACAAAAAAAAAAAAAAAAAAAAACAACCCAGTATTTTATCTCCTAATATGACATCCTTTATGCAAAAAGAGATGTGTGTGTGCTCATAAGAGATAGACAGAGGAGGCGGGGCAAGATGGCAGCACCGGGAGGACTCTCATTCTGAGGAGCAGCACAGCAGGATTAGCACAGTGACCGGCAATCAGAACTCTTGGCCATAAAACACAAGTGATTGTGTTTCCCAGGTGAGAGGATACCCCACGGTGGGGGATTCAATCAGCTTTAACTCACCCGGCTAAACCGAGGAAGAGATCCCGGTTCCGCCAGGCGCTTGGTCGCCAGCCCAGAGCTACACACCAGCGTGATCTGGTCACTGTCCCAGACCATAGACTGGGATTTCCAAGTCAAGAGATAACCCCACGGAGCAGGAAACGATTGGGACCGACCTCAGGTTACCAAGATATCCCCTGGAAAAGACTCGGGTTCCGCAGGCGCCCCAAGAGCCAGCCCGGACCCAGAGCCGACCTCAGGTTACCCAGACATCCCCTGGAAAAGACTCGGGTTCCGCAGGCACCCCAAGAGCCAGCCCGGACCCAGAGCCGGGACCCAGGCACCTGCACGGAGCCCTGCCTGTGCGCCTGATTCGCCGCCTCAGATAGAACTGTGGGCACTAGGGCACCAGGCACCAGAGACTGCATTTCACTGGCAGGTGCAAACCCACAGGGAGGGAAACGGCTGGTCTGATCTCAGAGCAATCAGCCGACACCTCCACCATGAAAAGGACTAGGAGAAATTACCCAGTTTAGGCAGCAGCCAAGGCTCTGAATGGCCAGAAAGGTGGAGCCATCAGCGGGCATCTGTGCAATTGAGTTCTACTCACCACCCCAGACAGAACAGCGGTCCCCAAAGCAAAGACTGGATGTCTCTGGCAGGAGGAAGCCCCCAGCAGAGGGGATCATCAGCTCAAATGCTTAGGACACCCAGCAACAAAACACTTCCTGGTTTCACGCAGACTCTAGGCTCTAATGCAGGCAGGAGCGCTGTGCTCTGCCACCATTATTGAGTTCCTCTAGGGCACTGGGACACACAGCTGCATCCTTAAACCTACAAAAGCCAGAGAGCCATTGCAGCAGCCCTCAGATACAGTGCCAAGGATCAACCAGTTATCCCTAGCTAGACTGTGAAAACTGTGGGAATCCCTGGTCCTTCAAGAGGGCTGCACCCACAGTGTCTGGACCAGAGCAGTGCCAGCAGCCGCCATCCCAGACAGGGACACACAGTTTCTGGTCCAGAGTGAGGCACCCAACCTCCAGACCAGAGCAGCGCCCCCAGGCGTCAACTCAACCTAGGTGCACATTCTCCAGGTCCAGATTGGAACACTCAGCCTGTGGCCCAGAGACTTGCTGAGTGCACCTCTCACTTTTCCGGACAGAACTGTGTGCCCCAGGATAACAGACTGAGTTTCCCTGTTGAGAGAAAACCCCACAGCTAGGGAATAAGCAGGTTCTTCAAGAGGACTGTACCTGGAAATTTAGTGAGCAGCAGCACTCTAAATTTATAACAAGAAACCCAGCAGTGGGACAGCTGTCTTGAGAACTTCTATGGGTAACAGGAGATCCCCCCCTGCCTAACATAGACCACAGCTACTACTCAGGGCTATAAACCTGAGGTGAGCAGTGGCAACTCCGGAGAAACAATGGCCACACAGTGGCCATAACCAAAAAGCAGAGAAGGACTCCTTCAGGAAAAATCATCTGCAGGCCAAGAGGATACTCCCTACCTCAGGACTCCAGGAAGCACAGAAACTAACAGCCAACACCTAAATCAACCCAATGGGTTGGGACCGACCTCAAGTTACCCAGACATCTCCTGGAAAAGACTCGGGTTCCGCAGGTGCCCATAAAAGCTCAACCAACAAAAGACAGACCAATATGGTATCTCCAGAACCCAGCCATGAGGGGCAAACTGCCCTGGACAATGCAGCATAATAGAAAATCAAGAAGATGACCTTACATCTATGTTGATGAAGAGGATAATAGAGGAAAATAAAATATGTAAAGAATTAGAGGAAGATAAAACCAAACAGATCATGGCAATCCGTAAAGAAATGGAGGAAGATAAAGACAAGCAGATTAGGGCCATCCGTGAAGAAATACGGGAAGATGCAGCCAAACAGCTTGTGGCCTTCAGAAAAGAAATAATTAAATCACTGAAAAAATAGAAGAGACAGAGTTGAAGGAACTAAAAGAAAAAGAGGAAAATACAAGCAGACAGGTGAAGGAAGTAAACAAAACAACTCAAGACCTGATGATAGAACTAGAAAAATTAAAGAAAACACAAATGGAGGAAATAATGGAGAGGAAGAATTTAGGGAAGAAAACAAGAACTACAGAGGTAAGCATAACCAACAGAAAACAAGAAATGGAAGAAAGAATCTCAGGTGTAGAAGATACAATGGAAGAAATCGATGTATCTGTCAAAGAAAATGTTAAATCCAAAAAATTCCTGACACAGACCGTCCAAGAAATCCAAGACAATATAAAAAGACAAAACCTAAGAATAATAGGAATAGAGGAAAAAGAAGACTCCCTTCTCCAAGGCCCAGAAAATATTTTCAACAAAATCTTTGAAGAAAATTTCCCCAAGTTAAAGGAAAAGCCAATAAGGATACATGAGGCCTACAGAACACCCAACAAATTTGACCAGAAAAGAAAATCTTCCCACCACATAATAATCAAAACAGTAAGTATACAGAACAAAGAAAAAATACTAAAAGCTGTAAGGAAAAAAAGCCAAGTAACATATAATGGCAAACCCATTAGGAATCACACCTGACTTTTCAACAGAAACTATGAAAGCCAAAAGGGCCTGGACAGATATCATGCAGACCCTAAGAGAATACAGATGTCAGCCCAGGCTACTATACCCTGCAAAACTCTCAGTCCTCATAGACAGGGGAAAACAAGATATTCAATGACAAAAACAAATTTCAACAATACCTACACACAAATCTAGCATTACAGAAGACACTGGAAGGGAAAATACAACCCAAGAAAATTAGCTTCTGTCAAGAAAACACAGGAAATAATTAACCTTACTACAGCAAAACAAAAAGCAACCAAGCACACAACCTTATGAACACAGCCAACATCAAAATCAAAGTATCTAACAGCCACTGGTCATTAATCTCTCTCAACATCAATGGACTCAACTCTCGAGTAAAAAGACACAGATTAACAGTATGGATACGTAAACAAAACCCAGCAATCTGTTGCATACAAGAAACACACCTAAAGCACAAAGATAGACATGACCTGAGGGTAAAAGGTTGGAAGACGACTTTCCAAGCTAATGGAACCAAAAAACAAGCAGGAGTAGCCATTCTAATATCTGATAAAATAGACTTTCAACTGAAATTAATAAAAAGAGATGAGGAAGGTCACTTCATACTCATCAAGGGAAAATTCCACCAGGAAGACATCACAATCCTGAACATCTATGCCTCAAATACAAGAGCACCCACATTTGTAAAAGGAACATTGATAAAATTTAAACCACATATAGATCCCCACACATTAATAGTGGGAGATTTCAACACCCCACTCTCAACAAAGGACAGGTCAACAAAACAGAAATTAAACAAAGAAACAATATCTCTGACAGAGGTCATGAATCAAATGGACCTCACAGACATTTAAAGAACTTTACACCCAAACACAAAAGAATTTACCTTTTTCTCAGCACCTCATGGTACCTTTTCCAAAATAGACCATATAGTTGGTCACAAAGCAAGCCTCAACAGATACAAGAAGACTGAAATAATCCCTTGTATCCTGTCTGATCACCATGGAATAAAGCTGGACGTCAACAACAACAGAAATAGCAAAAAGCCTACACACACGTGGAAACTGAACAACTTATTCCTAAATGCCAGCTGGGTCAGGGAAGAAATAAAGAAAGAAATTAAAGCCTTTCTAGAACTCAATGAAAATGAAGACACAACATACCCAAACTTGTGGGACACAATGAAAGCAGTGCTAAGAGGAAAGTTCATAGCACTAAGTGCCTTCAAGAAGAAATTCGAGACAGCTCATTCAAGCAACTTAATGGCCCACTTAAAAACACCAGAAAAAGAAGAAGCAGACACACCAAGAAGGAGTAGACGGCTGGAAATAATCAAACTCAGGGCTGAAACCAATCAATTAGAAACAAATAAAACAATTCAAAGAATCAATGAAACCAAGAGCTGATTCTTTGAGAAATTCAACAAGATCGAGAAACCCTTAGCTAACTAAAAGGCAGAGAGACACCACCCAAATCAACAAAATCAGAAATGAAAAGGGGGACATAACTACAGACACTGAGGAAATCCAAACAATCATTAGGACTTACTTCAAAAGTGTATACTCAACAAAATTTGAAAATCTAAATGAATTGGACAATTTTCTTGATCGATTTGACTTACCAAAGCTGAATCAGGACCAAGTAAATCAATTAAATAGTCCTATATCCCCAAAAGAAATAGAAGCAGTCATCAAAAGTCTCCCATCGAAAAAAAGCCCAGGACCAGATGACTTAAGCGCAGAATTCTACCAGACCTTCAAAGAAGAGCTAACTCCAATTCTCTTCAAATTATTCCACAAAATAGAAACAGAAGGAACATTACCAAACTCATTCTATGAAGCCACAGTCACCTTGGTACCTAAACCTCACAAAGACTCAACAAAGAAAGAGAATTTCAGGCCAATCTCCCTTATGAACATTGCTGTAAAAATACTTAACAAAATACTTGCAAATCGATTCCAAGAACACATCAAAGATATTATCCACTATGACCAAGTCGGCTTCATCCTAGGTATGCAATGGTGGTTCAATATACCGAAATCCATCAATGTGATCCACCATATTAACAAACTGAAAGAAAAAAAAAACACATGATAATCTCCCTAGATGCTGAAAAAGCATTTGACAAAATCCAATACCCATTCATGTTTAAAGTCTTGGAGAGATCAGGAATACAAGGCACATATCTAAACATAGTAAAGGCAATATACAGCAAGCCTATAGCCAACATCAAACTCAATGGAGAGAAACTTAAATCAATCCCACTGAAATCAGGGACAAGACAAAGCCACCCACTCTCTCCCTACCTCTTCAACATAGTACTTGAAGTCCTAGCCATAGCAATAAGACAACTAAAGGAGATCAAGGGGATACAAATCAGAAAGGAAGAGGTCAAAGTGTCACTATTCGCAGATGATATGATAGTATACATGAGCGACCCCAAAAATTCAACCAGAGAACTCCTCCAGTTGATAAACACCTTCAGCAAAGTGGCAGGATACAAAATCAACTCAAAAAAATCAGAAGCCCTCCTGTATGCCAAAGACAAAAGGGCTGAGAAAGAAATTAGGGAAACAACACCCTTCACAATAGCCACTAACCACATAAAGTACCTTGGGGTGACAATAACCAAGCAAGTGAAAGACCTGTTTGAGAAAAACTTCAAGTCTCTGAAGAAAGAAATTGAAGAAGATCTCAGAAGATGGAAAGATCTCCCATGCTCATGGATTGGTAGGATTAACATTTTGAAAATGGCCGTCCTGCCAAAAGCAATCTACAGATTCAATGCAATGCCCATCAAAATACCAACTAAATTCTTTACAGACCTTGAAAAAAAGATTCTCAGCTTCATATGGAGAAACAAAAAACCGAGAATCTCCAAAATGATCCTGTACAACAACAGATCATCCGGAGGTATCACCATCCCTGATCTCAAGTTGTACTACAAAGCAATAGTAATAAAAACTGCATGGTATTGGCATAAAAACAGAAAGGAGGATCAATGGAACCGCATAGAAGACCCAGAAATAAACCCACACACCTATGAATACTCGATATTTGACAAAGGAGCCAAAACCATTCAATGGAAAAAAGACAGCATCTTCAACAAATGGTGCTGGTCCAACTGGATGTCCACATGCAGAAAAATGAAAATAGATCTCTATTTATCACCCTGCACAAAACTAAAGTCCAAGTGGATCAAAGACCTCAACATAAAACCAGATACTCTAAATCTGTTAGAAGAAAATTGGGGAACATCCTAGAACTCATTGGCACAGGAGACAAATTCCTGAACAAAACACCAACAGCACAGGCTCTAAGAGCAACAATCAATAAATGGGACCTCATGAAACTGAACAGCTTCTGTAAAGCAAAGGACACTGTCATCAAAACAAAATGCCTGCCTACAGATTGGGAAAGAATCTTCACTAACCCTTTATCTGACAGAGAACTCATATCCAGTATATACAAAGAACTAAAGAAGCTGAAAAGCAGCAAACCAAGTAATCCAATTAAAAAATGGGGAACAGAGCTAAACAGAGAATTCTCAACAGAGGAATATCAAATGGCAGAGAAACACTTAAAGAAATGTTCATCCTCATTAGCCATCAGGGAAATTCAAATCAAAACGACCCTGAGATATCACCTTACACCCATCAGAATGGCCAAAATGAAAAACTCAAGGGACAACACATGCTGGAGAGGTTGTGGAGAAAGGGGAACCCTCCTCCACTGCTGGTGGGAATGTAAACTGGTACAACCACTCTGGAAATCTATCTGGTGCTTTCTAAGACAATTAGTAATAGTGCTTCCTCAAGACCCAGCTATGTATATACCCAAAGTTTGCTCAAGTACACAAAAGGGATATTTGCTCAACCATGTTTATAGCAGCTTTATTTGTAATAGCCAGAACCTGGAAACAACCCAGATGTCCATCAATGGAGGAATGGGTACAGAAATTGTGGTATTTTTACACAATGGAATACTACTCAGCAATCAAAAAGGAGGAAATCATGAAATTTGCAGGCAAATGGTGGGATCTAGAAAAGATCATTCTGAGTGAAATATCCCAGAGGAGAAAGACAAACACGGTATATACTCACTTATATAGACCTATAAGATATAATAAACATAATGAAATCTATACACCTAAACAAGATAATCAAGAGAGTGGACATGGGGTAAGATTATCAATCCTCGTTTTGAAAGACAGATGGGATACGCATTGAACTTTGACAGGAGTTTACTGAGTGCATTGGAAAGACTCTAACTAGCAGTGTTTTCAAAGCAAAGACTCATGACCAAACCTCTGGCAGAGTACAGGGAATCATAAGAAAGAAGGGGATTTAGACTGATGAGGAAAGGATAGGAGCTCCACAAGGACCAAAGGTATCTGGGCACAGGGTCTTTTCTGAGACTGACATGCAACCAAGGACCATGTATGAATGTAACCCAGAACCTTTGCTCAGATGTAGCCTGTGGTAGCTCAGTAACCAATTGGTTTCCCATAGTGAGGGGAACAAGGACTATTTCTAACAGGAACTCAATGGCTGGCTCTTTGGCCTCCATTGGGAGGAGCAGTCCTGTTAGGCCACAGAGGAGAGCTTTGCAGCCAGTCCTGAAGATACCTGATAAAACAGGATCAGATGAATGGGGAGGAGGTCCCCCCTATCAGTGGACTTGGGAAGGGGCAGGGTGGAGATGAGGGAGGGAGGGAGGGACTGGGAGGGAATGAGGGATCAGGACACAGCTGGGATACAGAGTTAATAAAATGTAACTGATAAGAAAAAAATAAAATACAAAAAAAAAAAAAAAAAAAGAAATGCTCAACCTCATTAGCCATTAGGGAAATGCAAAACAAAACAACCCTGAGATTTCACCTTACACCCATCAGAATGGCCAAGAAGAAAAACTTAAGGGACAACACATGCTGGAGAGGTTGTGGAGAAAGGGGAACCCTCCTCAACTGCTGGTGGGAAGTTAAACTTGTACAACCACTCTGGAAATCAATCTGGCGCTTTCTCAGACACCTACGAATAGCGCTTCCTCAAGATCCAGCCATACCACTCCTAGGCATATACCCAAAAGAGGCTCAAGTACACAAAAAGGACTTTTGCTCAACCATGTTTGTAGCAGCTTTATTTGTAATGGCCAGAACCTGGAAACAACCCAGATGCCCCTCAACTGAAGAATGGATGCAGAAACTGTGGTACATCTATACAATGGAGTATTACTCAGTAATGAAAAATAAGGAAATCATGAAATTTGCAGGTAAATGGTGTGACCTGGAAAGGATCATCCTGAGTGAGTTGTCCCAGAAGCAAAAAGACACTCAGGGTATATACTCACTCATATAAACATACAACATAGAATAAATCCACTAAAATCTGTACATCTAAACAAACTAAGCAAAAGAGAGGACCCTAACTAAAATGTTCAATCCCCATCCTGAAAGGCAAAGAGTATGGATATCAGAAGAAAAAGAAAATAGGAAACAACCTCGGAACCTGCTACAGAGGGCCTCTGAAAGCCAGAAGAAAATAGGAAACAACCCTGAAACCTGCCACAGTGGGCCTCTGAAAGCCTCTGCAGTATAGACTGTCAAAGCAGATGCTGAGCCTGATGGCCAACTGATGGGCAGAGTGAATGGAATTTTATGTAAGAAGTGGGAAATAGTAAGAGCTGGAGGGGATGGGAACTCCACAAGGAGAGCAACAGAACAAGATAATTTGAACCCAGGGAACTTCCCAGAGACTCATACTGTAACCAAGGAGTATTCGTGGAGATAACCTAGAACTCCTGCACAGATGTAGCCCATGGCAGTTCAGTGTCCAAGTGGGTTACATAGTAATGGGAAAAGGGACTGCCTCTGACATAATCTGATTGGCCTGCTCTTTCGATCACCTCCCCCTGAGGGGGGAGCAGCCTTACCAGGCCACGGTAGAGGACAATGCAGCCACTTTTGATGAGAACTGATAGACTAAGATCAGAAAGGAGAGGAGAACATCCCTTATCAGTGGACTTGGGGAGTGGCATGCATGCAGAAAAGGGAGGGAGGGTGGGGTCGGGAGGGGCTTATGGGGGGATACAAAATGAATAAAGTGTATATAATAAAAAATTAAAAAAAAGAAATGGATACAGACATTGTGGTACTTTTACACAATGGAATACTACTCAGCAATTAAAAATGAGGAAATCATGAAATTTGGAGGCAAATGGTGGGACCTAGAAATGATCATCCTGAGTGAGAGATCTCAGAAGCAGAAGGACACACATGGTATATACTCACTTATATAGTTCTATCCACCTCAAGCTGCATTCTTACTTGACTAAATATAATTTTTATGATCACCTGAAAATGTACACAAAATTGAAGAAACACAAATGCTTACTCAGGACAATGTTGCAGCCACTTTGTCATAATTATCAATAAGTAATTATAAAAAATAAGAGAGGGCAACATGGATTGTCTGTTTTCTACTGAGTTAGTTCCTGGCTAGAATGGGATTTTAACAAGTTTTTTCTTGTCGTGTTTGCTGACATTGCTCTGCTCTTGTTTACTATTTTGTTATTCCTTCCTTCCTTTTTTCCTTCCTTCTTTTTTTAAGGGTGGCACAACTGCAAATATAATTATGAAAACATCATATTTATGGACATTTATTTCTTCAAAATAATGAATTCCTTGAAACTCTTCTCTGAATTAGCAGATAGTTGGAACTGCGCTCCTGATTCTCAACAATGAGGGTGGGCTCTGAGTGCTGCTTTGGCAATGCCTGTCTCCATATGTCTTGTACACCAAAATCTACATATTACATTTTTCTAAAAATTTAGGAAACCTACTTTCATAAACCGTTGCCAGAACTATCAATAGCTGTATTAAAACTGAAAAAAAAATTTAAATGCATGTGAGAAATAAGTCATGCGGGAAGTTGATGTTCCCTTCAAGTATCATCATGACTGCAAATATTATTAGACTTAAGATGAATAAAATTTTTCTCTCCATAAAAATATTAGAAAAATTATTTTATTCTCTTTTTTTTCTTTTGTTCTACTTTTTTTTCAATTATTTGTATGTTATTACAAAGAAACATCAAGTAAAACAATACATGGAATATTAATCCAAATTTCATAAATGATATTATTTTAAATCTGGAATATGTGAGTAATTTACAAAAAAATCTCATGAGAACTTAAAGTTCAAATTTTATGTTTTTTTCAGAAATTAATAAAGAGTAGTTCATTCGTTAGTAGTAGGCTTCATTTATCAGTATTTATTTATCAGTATTTATCAGTATACTTTAAACTTACTTTAAAAAGACACTATTAAGAATTTTTCAAATTCTTAA
>NW_026594428.1:8092898-8110453 GCF_907164565.1 Psammomys obesus | reverse complement strand
TAAACTTACTTTAAAAAGACACTATTAAGAATTTTTCAAATTCTTAATGTGGTAGAAACATAACTGGAAACATGTATTTTAAAAGATACATGTATATATTACTATCTGATAGTTTGATACATGTACATAATGCGTTTTTATAAGTCTGCTATTGGGGGTTGGTCTGACGCTTGTATGTTGATATTGGTTACTACCAGGGTACACCTGTCCTTGTGTAAACCTACTGATTGGCTGATTAAACTGCTTGTACCTGGGCAAGGAAGAATTGGGTAGGTGTAGCTAAGGTTCCCCATTCTTTTGAGGACAGGAGAATCTCAGAGATAGATGGAAAGAAAGGAAGAAGGAGGATGCTAGGATGGATTAGTGTGGAGAAAAAGACCACATGGGCATGGAAGAAGGAATCCAATAAAAGTGTGGAAAGGTCCATATGAAGAACACAAGCAAATATCTTTGGATTTTGGTTGGAAGATAAACCAGACAGGAATGATTTAGATGGATGATGACACTGGATGGGGGCCTGGAGATGGATGGTGAAGTTATTGAGATAGCAGAGGTAGAAATATCTGCCCAGTCCAAGGTAATAAGGCAATTATACAATCTGACAGTTGTCTATGTCTTATGATTTGTTATAGTGGGTCGAATAATACCAGTGCAATAATTATAGGGATAATAATAAATAATACATAGCCGAATCCTCGTTCTTATTTACAACAGCCTGCTTTCCATTTTTTTTTCATTTTTTTTATTCTTTATTAATTACACTTTATTCACTTTGTATCCCCCCTATGGTTCCCTCCCTCCTCCCTTTCCAACCCCTCCCTTCCTCTCCCCTCTGCACAGATTCCACTCCCCAAGTCCACTGATAGGGGAGGTCTTCTTTTCCTTCCTTCTGATCCTAGTCAATTAGGTTTCATCAAGAGTGGCTGCATTGTCTTCTTCTGTGGCCTGGTAATGCTGCTCCCCATCACGGGGAGGTAACTAAGGAGCAGGACAATCAGTTCATGTCAGAGGCAGTCCCTGTTCCTATTACTATGGAACCCACTTGGACCCTGACCTGCCATGGGCTACATCTGTGCAGGGGTCTTAGGGTATCTCCATGCATGGTCCTTGGATGGAGTATCAGTCTCAGGAAAGACCCCTGTACTCAGATTTTGGGTTCTGTTGCTCTCCTTGTGGAGTTCCTGTTCTCTCCAGATCTTACTGTTTCCCACTTCTTTCATAAGATTCCAGGCACTCTGCCCAACAGTTGGCCATGAGTCTCAGCATCTGCATTGATAGTCTGCAGGGCAGACCCTTTCAGAGGCCCTCTGTGGGAGGCTCCTAACTTGTTTCCCGTTTTCTTCTTCTTCTGATGTCCAACCTTTTTGCCTTTCTGGATAGAGATAGAGCATTTTAGCAAGAGTCCTCCCTATTGATTAGTTTCTTTAGGTGTACAGATTTAGTAGTTTTATCCTACATGATATGTCTATATGAGTGAGTATATACTGTGTGCGTTTTTCTGCTTCTGGGATAGCTCACTCAGGATGATCTTTTCCAGATCCCACCATTTACCTGCAAATTTCATGATTTCCTTGTTTTTTATTGGTGAGTAATATTCCATTGTGCATTGTATAGATGTACCACAATTTCTTTATCCATTCCTCCACTGAGGGGCATCTGGGCTGTTCCAGCTTCTGGCTATGAGAAATAAAGCTGCTACATACATTTTTTAGCAAATATCCTTATTGTGTACTTGAGTCTCTCTTGGGTATATGCGTAGGAGTGGTGTAGCTGGATCTTGAGGAAGCGCTATTCATAATTGTCTGAGGAAGTGCCAGATTGCTTTCCAGAGTGGTTGTACAAGTTTACATTCCCACCAGCATTGGAGGAAGCTTCCCCTTTCTCCACAAGTTCTCCAGCATGTGTTGTCACTTGATTTTTTGACTTAGCCACTCTGATGGGTGTAAGGTGAAATCTTAGGGTCATTTTGATTTGCATTTCCCTTACGACTAAGGATGTTGAACAATTCTTTAAGTGTTGCTTTCCCTTTCTTCCCCTTCATCTCCTTTATGCTTCTCACCATAGTCTCTTAAACCCACTGAGTTTGAATTCCTTACAGTTTTATTCACAAGAATACTGAAAATCATGAAAGATTTTTTCATGTTTTCAGTCCTTTGAAATTAGATGTTTAATATTTAATTAATTCTTTAAGAACTGAATACAAGGTATTTTGATTGTACTCATTCCGTACATTCTCCTATTATGTTTCACCCCTCTACCTTTACTCACTTTCTAATGTCTCTACCTTCCCCTCACAACTTGTTTTGTTTCTTTCCCAGTTGAGTCTGGTTTGTATTACCTGGCCTATCTTGTGAGTGGTGGTTGTCCTGGAGTGTGGTATACTAAAAAGGGATGACAATATTAAAGAACATCGACCTTTGCTTTCATAGCCACTAACAAATGTACATAGACCTTCAACTAGCGATGCAATTTCATGCTGCAACTCCATGCCGGAATTTTGTCTTGCTTAATCTTTCACAGATCCTATGAATACAGTCATAATCACTGTGAGTTTATATGTGTTACTCCTATGTTATATTCAGAGAAGCCCGTTTCCCTGAAGTTATTTACCAGCTCTTATTTTATGTTCTTTCCACCTTCTTGTCCAAAAAGATGCCGGAGCTTTTGGAGAAGCTGTATGATGTGTAGACATAATTTTGGAGTGAGCAGTCCACAGTTTCCTAATTCTCTGCACCTTGACCTAGTGACAGTCTTTATCTTAATTTCAATCTACACCAAAATATAAGTTTCCATAATGGTGGTTGAGAAATGGATTGATCTATGCGTATAGCAATAAGCAATTAGGAGGTGTTTTATTGCTATCTTCACTTATCAGAATAACACCATTAGGTTCTTCCCTATAGCTTAGGATCTATCTATCTATATGTTCTTAGCCTAATTAACAATGACAGGTATACAAAATGGAAGTTTCTGGACTCACTTGAGTCATGTGATGTTTTGCTAGAGATTGTCTTGTGAGAGGACACATGTGATGTTTTGTTGGAGGCTGACTTGTGAGAGGGCATGTGATGTTTTACTGTGAGCGTTCTCATTTGAGGGACATGACTTTGGTCAGCTAAGAACATCCATGGGTGAACTCTGAAAAGTGATAAATAGTATCCCACAGACAGTGAGGCAACAGTTTTTGGATTGACATTGCTGTGCTGATCTTCATGCTTCCATGTTTAGACACTTGACTTCATGGAGAGAAACATTTCAGAGAACTTCTCAGGGCAATCCAACTGAGTCTTACAGCTTTTGCTGACTTTTTCAGATCTTCTGAATCATACTGATTCCTGTTGCTGCATGGTGTTAGTCTTTGGATTGGACTGCTGGAATACTGGTATCCTGAAAATGAAGAGTGGACTGATCCTAATTAACCACTTCTAAAAAGGTCTACAACCCCTTTACCTAATAACCTTCTTACCACCTACATTTTGTCAGTGGGTGGAAGAGCAGTAGAAGCATTTAAGAACCCTAAATAAAGTAGATTTGGTGAAAAAAAATCTAAGTCTACAGGAATGGGTTTTTTAACTTGAAGTAGGCCTTATAAAATTAGCTACAAAAATTATTGGTTACTCCCATAACATTTATGTCACTATTGCAGCAGTGGCTATATCTGGCCATATGTTGTTATAGCTTTCTAGGGTCACAACTGGGTGAGACTAATGCATACTTTTGATTCTTTTGTACTATGAGTAGCACCATCAATGCCATGGAAAGTTAGCCCATGGGGATAAAGCTTCTAGATGAGTAATGGATTGGTTTATCCATACTTCATGGCTTAACTCTGGTAGTTGGTCTTCCCATCAAGTTGTAGAAGTTAATCAAGGGTATTGTCAAGAGTGTGTTATGCTTGGGTGAGTCTATGAGACCCCACTGTTCAATATTGTCCTCCTTGTTGTGTGGTAATTCCATTAAAATATATAGTTTTAATATATATTAAACTATATACTAAATTAATATTATATAATTTATATATATATATATATATATATATATATATATATATATATATATATTTCCCAGGGAAGAAAAGTGAGCAAATACCATCCTTTTTTAAGTAACTGAACATTGTTTAGTGAACTCTATAAAATTTTCTAAAAACAGTGATATCAAATAAGTATATAGTCAGAATTCATTGGAAATTCTAAAATTGACTTTCTTAAAATGTCTACAGATCCATACAATCTGAATTATAAGACTAATATTCTTGGCATTCCATTGTTTTAAATGTCCTTAAACATGAAATCAAACCTTCTTGGAACTTTCTAAGACACATAATTTAGTTTTATTTCTATTTTAATATATCACATTTGTTTTTCCTTTCCAGATAAAGCCTAGTGAAAAAAGAAGTATTAACCTAATGAATGCCTAATGAAGTGCCAGCAAAGCTAGAATATTTGTTTATTATTATTATTTTTAGTAGTAGTAGTAGTAGTATTTTGTTTATTCACTTTACACCCAGATCACAGCTTCACCTCCCTCCTCTCTTGCCAACCTTCCCACTCTCCCACCCTTCAACCTGTCTTTCTCTTCCTTTCTCCAATGAGCTGGACGGCATATCAAGGATATCAATCTGTCTTAGCATATCAAGTTGAAATAGAAATAGATGCATATTTTTCTATTTAGGCTAGACAAGGCAGCTTAGTTAAGGGAAAGTGATCCAAATGCAGGCAACAAGGTCAAAGACAGCCTCTGCTTCAGTTGTTAGGGAATCCACAGGACAACCAAGCTACATATCTGTGTTGTACGTGTAGGGAACGTGGTACCATCCCAAGCATGCTCTTGTGTTGGTGATTGAGTCTGTGTGGATCTAGGTTAGTTGATTCTGTAGGTTTTCTTGTGGTGTCACTGACACACTGGCTCCTTCAATCTATCCTCTTCTCTTGCACAAGATTTCCCAAGAGCTACCTAATGTTTGGCTGTGAGTCTCTGCATCTCATTCCATCATATTCTGGGTGAAACCTCTCAGAGGATAGTTATACTAATATCCGTTTTGCAAATATAGCAGAATATCATTAATAGTGTCAGGGATGGATTCACTCTCATGGCTTGGGTCTTAATTTATGCCAGTTAATTTTAGCCCCTTCCCTCATTTTCTGCTCCATCCTTAGCTCTATACATCTTGTAAGCAGGGCAAATGGTGGGTCAAAAATCTTGTGGGTGGGTTGATGCTATCATCCCTTCAACCCTCCTTTGGAAGTCTTGCCATGTTACAGGTGGTATCTGTTTCAGGTTCCATATCCCCAATTGCTGCGACTCTTAACTAGAGTCCTCATTGATTCTTAGGTCTTTCTCTTGTCCTAGTTTTCTAGTTTGTCTCAGAGACCCCCCTCCAGGGTTTTAGTTTTCCCTACCAGTTGTCTTTCCCTCTGTCCTCCTCATGTTTAATCCCTACTGTTCCTCCCCCACTCCCTTTGCCATCCAGTTCCCTCCCTCCAGCCCCCATGACTATTTTATTTCCCCTTCTGTGTGAGTCTCAAGCATCCTCCTTGTTACGTAGTTTCTTTGAATCTGTGGATTGTAGCATTGTTATGCTGTACTCTATGGTTATTATCCACTTATAAGTGAGTACATACCATGTGCATACAGCCAAAAGATGCACCACCATGCCACAAGAACATTACTCAACTATGTTCATAGCAGATTTATTTGTAATAGCCAGAAACTGGAATCAATCTAACTGTCCAACAACCAAAAAATAAAGAAACTCTGGCACATTTACACAATAAAATGTTACTCTGCTATTAATAACAAAGATATCATGGAATTTGAAGGCGAATGGAACTAGAAAACATCATCCAGAATGAGGTAACCCAGACCCAGAAAGACACACATGGTATGGCTTTGGTTTATTCTTAAACACTAAGATATTTTACGTATTTTCTTGTATTTGTACGAGAAAAAAGATTGAAAATACAAAAAAAAAAAACTGAATTTTTAGTGTAACCCAACACAAGAAATATTTGTCTATATTGAATCACTAGTGAATGCTCAGCATTAAATGTCTCATACATATCAGCATCTTCCAGTTTTAATGTGGGTATAGGAAACATTAAGAAAGAGAAGATGGAAAGAATGTAAGAGATGAACAATAGTGAAGAGAAATGTAATATACTGTGTTATGGGCATGGCATGACTGTGGCACCCGCAACAGCTAAGGTTTACCTTGTAAACACGACATAAGAGAGAGCTAGTATGTAGGTATATATCAGTTGTATATGTGTGAAGGGCTCTTGGAACCCTCTCTATTCAGAGGTGGTAATGGCAGTTTATGGATATTAGAATAAAGGAAATTATTGTCTTCAGTTTATAAAGCCAATGGTGAGTTACTGCTGCTTGAGTGGATACTTCTATGCATGTCCATGTAAGTGGCCCACCACCCTCAGTTGGTCACAAAACAAAAGGACATGAAAAGGGAAAAAGGACATGGTAAGAGGAAAGGAAGGGAAGTTACCAAGGTTTGGGATAAAGATAATAAAAGATAGAAAAAGGAGTAACACAAGAGTTAAGACTAAATTAAATTATAATAATTATAAAACAATTGTATGAAGTTTATGGAAAATGTTTTAAAGCAACTAAAGTCTGAGAACTCCTATCAATCCATAACTTGTAAAAAGTGTTAAACTGGGACAAAAGTTAACAAAAATAGTCCCACATTCTTGTCATTTTATTGTGATTTCTTTCAGCTAAACATTTATTGTCATATATTAAACAAAATTATAAGGATATGGAATTAACAAACCATAAAGCTAATTTTAATGTTTAAATGTATGTGATGAAAATGTTAAAATTATTACTTATGTGAGTTTATGTACACTTTTGTACATTAATATTTCATATATCAAGATATACATGAAATATAACATCTGGGTTAGCATTGATCTCTCACTAAGAACAGGACAGTTAGATATAAATTTGTGTAAAGTATTTAATTCTTTAAAGGCTTTACATAAAAAGGCAGCATATAAATTCTGCTCTTCTTTTTGATCCTGGCATCATTGCTGAATTTCTCTACTGACTATTTTTTTTTTTTAGTGTAGTAATTTGGTTTATCAAAAAGTAAAAGAATATTAGACATTAGACTCCTATTAACTTCTTTTGACCTTTCTATGTCGTTTTGCAGCCATCAGCATCAAGTCTATTTGTTTCCAAAGAATCTACATATTTAATAGCAAGGGATTTTTTTGTCATAATATTTGCTCACTCATCCACATCATTAATACAGTTATTAGTTGAGGGCAAAGACAGCCACAGTACTCTCTGATCACCTTGAAGCAGCCTGCTGAGTTGAAGGTTGTATCAGACTTCATTCGTTAAGGATTATTGATGTGGAATTAGATTCCACAATGAAAATCTTTAGCATATATTTAGCAATAACCAATTTAATACTTAATAGAGAACTCTTTTTCAAACTAGTACTTGAGAACAGCAGATGTATGTCCAGAGTTAAAACAATGTAATAGACATTGTTAAAATTAGGGAAACATTCTAAATATTGGTAAGAATCTGAAGGCAGAAAAATAAGAGATTATAGAGGAGAAAATTATTTATTTTACCTACTTTTTAAAGACTAATTCTTAAGCGCTTCCATTTACTCAAACCCTAAAATCATATATGTGTTGAGAATTGTCTAAGTTGGCTACAGTATTTTTACTCAGGCACTGGTATAGAATACATCTCTTACTAGTGCTTTACCTTATCTGAGATGTTTGCTTCCTGTTGTTGAACTACATACACAGTTTTCACAAAACATACATAGTTTTCTTTTATGCTTAGGCAATATTCATTTATTTTAAAAAAGCTTAGATGTATATATTCTACTCAAAATAGATTAAACAGGGGTGTTACCATTTCTTCAATAAACTGAAGACAGAAAAATTTTATGTTACTTTCAGGAAATCTTATACATTTCATAAGACATAGTCCAATTCAGGAAAAATGAAACAATACAAAACAAATAGCAATAAAAACCTGAGGATAACTTATAATCTAAAAAAAAAAAATTCTTCTGTTACATTTTGTTCTTGAAAAACAATTACTGTCTATTTATTGATTAAGTTATCTTTATCTCTTACTCTCCATTTCAATCATGAATATAAAAAAATGCAAAAGTAATATATAAAGCTTTTCATTATTTAATGGAAAGACATATGGCTTTGAAACCCTAGCTTTTCATTCCAAGGAATTCACATTTCTGCTAAGAGTTTCCTTTGACATTTTAGCAGTGGCAAAGCTATATCACTTCTAAGCATATATCCAAAATATGGTCAAGTACACAACAAGGACATTTGCTCGACCATGTTCATAGCAGCTTTATTCCTAATAGCTAGAACTAGGAAACAACCCAAATGTCCCTCAGAGGAATAATGGATACAGAAATTGTGGTACTTTTACACAATGAAAAAGTGCTCAGCAATTCAAAAAACAAGGAAATCGTGAAATTTGCAGGCAAATGGTGAGATCTAGAAAAAAAAATCATCCTGAGTGAGGTATCCCAGAAGCAGAAAGACATACACAGTATATACTCATTTATAAGTGGATATTAACAACGTTCAAAGAAGGCTGAAGAAACTTGAACATCTCTCCTCTAATGTACAGAATTAATGTTTCATGTTCAGGTTGCCTTTCTTTGTACAAGCTAGCTATTAGGAAATCTTTAAACCACGTGTCTGACTATATGTCAAATGTCCTTTTCACTACAGAAATTATGTTTCATATCCAGAAGAAAGGAGGTCAAGAAGACTCAGAGTCAATGGCCCTTTAAGATTGAGTTTAATTTATCTTCAGTTCATATCCTTTGTGTTAAATTTTACTTCTATTTGACTCTAGGTAATTTAACAAATGAAATGATGAGTAATAGATCTTCCTTTCAGAATGCCATTATTTGAAACTCTGAATTAACAAACTTAGCAAACCTTTTTTCTTATTAAGTTTATTTTATTATGTGAGTGTTAATTGAACCTGTTACCATGGATAAGGATAGTTATCACATTTTTTCCTTAGCATCCTTTACTTTTTTTTTTCATTTTATATAGTCCCTTTTTTAATTTTTATTTTTTCTTATCGGTTACATTTTATTAACTCTGTATCCCAGCTGAATCCCACTCCCTCATTTCTTCCCACTCCCACTCTCCCTCCCTCCTCTCCACCCTGCCCCTTTCCAAGTCCACTGATGGGGAGGACCTCTTCCCCATTCATCTGATCCTGTTTTATCAGGTATCTTCAGGACTGGCTGCAAAGTCCTCCTCTGTGGCCTAACAGGACTGCTCCTCCCTTGGGGGGTGGGGAGGTCAAAGAGCCAGCCATTGAGTTCCTGTTAGAAATAGTCCTTGATCCCCTTACTATGGGAAACCAGTTGGTTACTGAGCTACCACGGGCTACATCCGAGCAGAAGTTCTAGGTTATATCCATACATGGTCCTTGGTTGAATGTCAGTCTCAGAAAAGACCCTGTGCCCAGATATATTTGGTCCTTGTGGAACTCCTATCCTTTCCCCATCATACTAACTCCCCTTCTTTCATATGATTCCCTGTACTCTGCCAAAGGTTTGGTTATGAGTCTTTGTATCTGCTTTGAAAACTCTGCTAGTTAGAGTCTTTCAGATGTGCTCAATAGACTCCTGTCATATGTTCAATGCACATCCCATCTGTCTTTCTAAACGAGGATTGATCATCTTACCCCATGTCCGCTCTCTTGATTATCTTTTTTTATGTGTATAGATTCCATTATGTTTATCATATCATATAGGTCTATATAAGTGAGTATATACCGTGTTTGTCTTTCTCCTCTGGGATATTTCACTCAGAATGATCTTTTCTAGATCCCACCATTTGCCTGCAAATTTCATGATTTCCTCCTTTTTGATTGCTGAGTAGTATTCCATTATGTAAAAATACCACAATTTCTGTACCCATTCCTCTGTTGATGGACATCTGGGTTGTTTCCAGGTTCTGGCTATTACAAATAGAGCTGCTATAAATATGGTTGAGCAAGTATCCCTTTTGTGTACTTGAGCAAAGTTTGGGTATATACCTAGCAGTGGTATAGCTGGGTCTTGAGGAAGCACTATTCCTAATTGTCTGAGAAAGCGCCAGATAGATTTCCAAAGTGGTTGTACCAGTTTACATTCCCACCAGCAGTGGAGGAGGGTTCCCCTTTCTCCACAACCTCTACAGCATGTGTTGTCACTTGAGGTTTTGATCTTGGCCATTCTGATGGGGGTAAGATGGGTCGTTTTGATTTGCATTTCCCTCTTTCTCTTTACTTTTTATACATGATTTTCAGAGTAATAGGAAAGACTTTTTAGGAAGGATACCAGTTACACACACCTTTAGTCTCAGCAACTGGGAGGCAGAAGCAGGCATATTTCTGTGAGTTCAAGGCCAGCCTGTTCTACAGATCAAGTTCCAGGATGGCCAAGGCTAAATAGAGAAACAAGAATAAATAAATAGATAGATGATAGATAGATAGATAGATAGATAGATAGATAGATAGATAGATAAATAAATAAATAACTGAAAATAAAAATAAAGATTATTTTGTAATATTGGAAAGGAAGGGTCTGCCAAATAGTCAGAAATATATGGTGTAAATGGTGTTTTCTGAACTCAAATGGCATGGTCATTGCAATCATGATCCCACAAGTTGTTAGTAAATGTTCTTCGTAAGACTGTGCCTGTCTGCAACCAGGTACAGGTGGATGAGAAGTTCATATGGCTACCCCTCTTCTATTTAAGAGAGGGGTCATTATTACCTGAACCCTACAGGTGATCCAATGAATAGTGCAAATAACCACACAAGTGATTTAAACTGAGTGAGTAGGAAAAAAAATGTCTGAAAAGCCTCAACAGAGAAAAAGGACTTGTGTGGGGGATGCCGTGAAGGAGAAGAGGTAATAAGAGAAGTAGGAGAGAGATAAAAGTGTAGATACTGAACACAATAAAGAAGGTGAAGATTCAAGATGGTCATGGCTGCCAGCATTCTCCAGACCTCTGGCTGCTACTCCTAGGCACCTCAGAGACCAGTGAATGCCTCTAGGAGAGACATATGTACTGGAAGAAGATGAGTCAGCAGAGCATCTAGCTTCTCCAGAAGAACTGATAAAACACAGATCTTCTAAGAACATGCTTCTTTTTCTTCCTCTTTTTTTAAAGTTTATGCTATGCTTCATTACTTTTTAAAATTTTATTATTATTGTTATTATTTAATACAGTTTATTAACTTTGTATCCCAGCTGTGGCCCCCTCCCTGACTCCTCCTGTTTTACTCTTCTTCCCTCTACTCCACCTATGCCCCTCCCTCTCTGATAGCAGACATGAGTGAATAGTAGGGGTAAGAATCTTTGTGTATTTTCCCATTTCTCTTCTAGGATACATCCTTCTTGAACCTGAGGGGTCCAGCATGTGCTGACCCTTTCTCTGTGGGTGGTCTGAAAAAGAGTGGCCTCCATAGGCTTACACACCTGGTGGTGGCACTATTTGAAGGGTTATCTTTGTTGGAGGAAGTACATCACTGTGGGTAGGCTTTGATGTTTTCAAAACCCATGCCAAGCCCAAGACTCTCTCCTTTCTCTTTCTCTCTCCCTCTCCCCATTTCTGCCTCTTCTCCTCTCCTCCTTCCCCCTTTTCCTCTCCCTCTCCTATTCTATTCTTCCCCCTTTTCTCCCTCTCCCTTCTCTACTCTCTCCCTCTCCCCTTTCAGCCTTTGCCCTTCTCCCCTTCTTCCCTCCCTCCCTCCTCCTTCTGTCTTTGTCTGTCTCTCTTTGCTTGAGAATTAGGATGTATCTCTCAGTTACTGTTTCCAGTGCCCAACTTGCAACCATATTCTCTTCCATGATGATAAAGAACTGATCCTCAGAAAATGTTACCAAGCCATAATTAAATTCATCATTTTATAGGAGTTGCTTTAATAATGGTATCTATTTACAGCAATAGAACAGTGACTAAGATGCAGACATTTTCACAAGCAGAGCCAAAGACCAAGAAAAATTTGTGTAAATTTTTTATTACACTTTATTCACTTTGTATTCCCCATGTAACTCCCTCCCTTCTCCCTACCCAATCCCTCCCTTCCTCTCCCTTCTCCATGCATGCCCTTCCCCAAGTCCACTGATAGGGGAGGACTTCCTCACCTTCCTTCTGATTCTAGTCTATCAGATCACATCAGGAGTGGCTGCATTGTCTTTCTCTGTGGCCTGGTAATGCTGCTTCCCCCTCAGGGGGAGGTGATCAAAGAGCAGGCCAATCAGTTCATGTCAGAGACAGTCCCTGTTCCCATTACAATGGAACCTACTTGTACACTGAGCTGCTATGGGCTACATCTGTGCAGGGGTCTTAGGTTATCTCCATCAATGGTCTTTGTTTGGAGTATCAGTCTCAGAATAGACCCTGTGCCCAGATTTTTTGTTTCTGTTGCTCTCCTTGTGGCGCTCCTATCCTCTCAAGGTCTTATTATTTCCTACTTTTTTTCATGAAATTCCCTGCACTCTGCCAAAAGGCTGGCCATAAGTCTCAGCATCTACTTTTATAACCTGCAGAGTAGCGCCTTTCAGAGGCCCTCTGTGGTAGGCTCCTGTCCCATCCCCTGTTTTATCCTTCTTCTGATGTCCATTCTCTTTGCCTTTCTGAATGGGGATTGAGCATCTTAGCCAGAGTCTTCATTCTTGAGTAGCATATTTTTATTTTTATTTTTACTCACTCATTTTTTAAAAGCAATGTGACAATGCATCCTGTAACTTGTTTAGGCAGTGCTTATAAAAGGCAGAATACAGCAATTTCCATGAACAAAGCTAAGCAGATATACTTTTATTTGAAAAAGATCAATAGAGCAATATGCATCAGCAACACCCTAAGATGCAAACATGTTGCTTGCTTACTGAGTTAAATTTGTTTACACTTTATTTAATTTGTTTATAGCATTTGTTATATAAGGAATATAAAATATCTCATATTAAATCAATATTCTACCTAGTTGAAAGCTGCAATGTTTGGTTTACCTTATCACTTCTCAAATCAATTATTTTCTACTATGGTTGGGAGTCAAACTTTAATATAGTTTGTTGTCCTTCATACTTTGCCACCAATTCTTTTAGGGAGGTAAGCAAGATCATTAGAATGGTTTTCTAACCTTGATGACAAGGAGTTAATTAAAATATTTTTCTTGAATTTTTAAAATTTTATATTATAGCCGCAACATCTTCCTTTCCTGTTCTCTTTCCAATATCCACTTTTATTTCATTGTTGTTGCATGCATACATATTATACCTTTTTGTTTTGTTTTGTTTTTGTGAGACAGGGTTTCACTGTATAGTCATATAGTCGTGGCTGTCCTGGACTCGCTTTTAAAGACCAGGTTGCTGTCAAACTCAGAGATCTGCCTGTCTCTGCCTCCCCAAGTGCTGGGATTACAGGCTGGGGCCACTGTGCCCTGCCTATCTTTATATTTTTAACCAATCAATACTCAGCTCTTATAATTCTATTTGTATGTATGTTGTCAGGGCTGACCATTTGCCACTGAACAACCAATTTCTGGGCTATTCTGGGGGGAAGAACACCTTTCCCACTCCCAGCTTTCTTCCGTTTCCTACAGCTTTTGGATAAGGTTGAGGCCACATGGGCATTTCCAATCTGCCCTGGCATTGCATTAATGTCACTATTTTTCACCTTATACTTATAAGATCATAAGCTCTGAAACAATCTATTTTTTAAAACATATTTTCCTTGTTTCTGTATAAAAACCTGAGCTATCACTGCAGAGACTAATGGAGAGAACTTGTACACACAGTGAATGGGCTACTAAGTGATTCTTTCTTGACCTTGAAAATGCATCTGTACTCGTAATGTTTCCTGTACTGATATATCATAGAATAAGCTATTTATTGTGCCTGTAAATGATGGCTTAAATCAATAACCCATCACAGTTTTTTATCAATGCCAAAAGACTTGTGCTTAGATAGACACAAAATCACCTTGAATAAGTGCTACATTCTCAGCACTTTCTTTACAGCACTATGGCTAATTTCTGCTCTATAGAATGAAGAGGAATGTAAAGAGGATAACCTCTGAGGTAATGACTTTAGGTCATAAGAATCTTTCTTTCTTTCTTCTTTCTTTCTTTCTTTCTTTCTTTCTTTCTTTCTCTCTCTCTCTCTCTCTCTTTCTTTCTTTCTTTCTTTCTTTCTTTCTTTCTTTCTTTCTTTCTTTCTTATTTCATCTGTGGTGTTGGATTTGGAACAAACTATTGAGAGCATGAGTAAATGTGTCCTAAATTTCTCAAGACATTGCTTATGAAATAATATTTGACCTTTAAAACAAAAGGATAAAAACAAACTATTACTGCTCAAAATTGTTTCAATGTGTCACTATTGGAAATTAGAGAGGGTTGAGACTTTCAAATAATCTTAATATTTAATCCTAAAATGCTCTGTCTATTTCTGTAGCTTTTTTCTCAGTCTTCCATAAAATTTTAGTTTTTAGTTGTATATACAGCTCATCTGTCCTCCTATCATTATGCTTCCAACTAAGTGTATGTAGCTGATTACTCATTTTATCAGCTACCCATAAATATCTTAAAATAACAAAGAAAAAATTGATTTAGATTCATAGTCATGGAGGCTCCAGCCCAACATTTGTTGGAATAGTCCCTGTGGGCATATGGTGCAGTGAGTGCTGTTGGTCGTAATATGTATCATGCCACCTGGTCATCTTATGGCTCTGAAGCAAAAGACTGAAGTGAGAAGCTGGAGTCCTACAGTTCTGCTTAGAGACAAATTCCTAGACTCGTAAATTAAGGATATCAGATAAGACGGTTTTTCTTTTTCTATTGAAAATAGGTTTCTTTCATACAATAAATTATTTAGGTTTACCTTCCCCTAAGACTTTCACACTTCCACAAACTCAAACCTTTTCCTCATTAAAAACTAAACAGTCTTCTGAAAAAATAATGAAATAAATGTAAGCAATTCACAATAGGACAGAAGAACAAAAGAAAATATATAACTATATTTTAGAGATTCTGCTTCTGTTATTTATGGTCCTCTTTTTTCATGCAAAATAGTGATTACTAGAGAAGTCTTGTTATTAGGCAGGGAGTTATACAGAGATGAACATGAGTAATAATTTTTCACAGATATTATACGTTTGCATTCAATAAAAATTTAAGCCCATATGATGATTTAATGGCTTCAGGATTCCAGATACAATAATAATCCTTAAGGTGACAGTGTTCATCAAGATACCAGATATACTTAAGGCACTTGATAAAATTAAAATAAATGAAATTGTTACTGTTACTAAATTACCCTAATTTAACAATAACTAAGTAAAATCTTTATTGCACAGTTGAAATTAATTTGCAAATTTTCATTGTGCTTTGAAGTTTGTAAGCATTAATTAATATAAATAAAAAAGTTTAGATTGTAACAAAATAAAGGACACAGCTGCTTTCCTTCTGTTCATCTAATTTTAATGGAAATAATTAGTTAGCTTTAACGTAATCACACAACTGTTAAATTGAAAATGTTAGGTGTTTTAAGCATACTGAAATAGTTTTTAAAACATTTATGATGCTATTGTTTAGAAAACAAAAAACCTCTAAGGAGTTCCTAAATAAATGTACCAATTTCAACCTGTGACTGAGATACAGAGTTATTTGGTGCTCTCTTTATAGTGCAAGGATTTAACAAAAACAAAACAATAGGAAAAAAAAAAACAGCCAGAAACCAGAAGCACTGGCTTATTGTTAATATGAACAGCAACAACAGCAAAAAACATCTTTACTGAACAAGTACAGGCTTTAAAGCTTAATTGTATTTACACTGATGAGTACACACAAAGAGAAATCAATTTGTAGAGGCTTATTTCATTGCTAGTGAAACTGTATCTGCCTTGATAAGGCTGGCACAAATGCAGAGTTCTTCTCCGAAGTTCATTGAATATATTTTTACACTATTCAGTGGTGTTGTTTGTTTTTAGATGGGTTTGCTCATTGAATTTCCAAAATGCTTCGCTAAAGCAAGAAATATTATCTTCTAATATTTACCCCTTATCTCATTTGTTATAATTTCAAAATAAAATGGCATAAAACGAATATAGAATTTCTTATTTTTCTGAGTTTTGTTTCAGGAATTAATCTCAAAGTTTTAAAGGAATATTTGTAAAGCCCGGGTTTATAACATTGATTATTTTATCCACCAATTTAATTAAACTATTAAATTTCCTTCAGTATGGTTGCTGAACCAAGTAAAAAGGCTCTGTTCCATTAGTTAGCTTCAGCATACCTGTCTGGGCAGAAAGCATAGCTAATATCCTCACACAGAGAAGACAAAGCAGCACCAAGCATTGATTTCTGTATTGCCTCAAATACTTAATGAGAAAGGTGGCTTAAAAGCAGGAAAGATTTATTTTCCTTGTGGTTTCAGAATTCTCTGTCCATAGAGACTTTGTTTTCTATTTGTTTGTTTGTTTTGTTTTAGTCCAATGCCAAGTCAGTAAATCATGACAGAAGTTTGCAGTGGAGGGAGGTAGCTCACTCATGGAGGACAGGAAGCAAGTAGAGACTGAAATGGCTGCTAATCTTCAAAGAATGACCTACACACTCTTCTCTCCCTACCTATTAAATTTTCCACTTTCCTCCTTTCTGGCACTAGGGTGAGTCCTCAAAAAACTAACTCCTGTAGCACATGCCAGATTTAGATACAATACTTTCTGACCCATTAAGTAATTGATCAGTTAAAGAGAGTTGGAGTGTACTCTACCATCAACTATTCTTTAAATCAGTTTGTATTTTGACAGCTCAATATGTAAGAAAATTTGTAACTGACAAATCCTATGCTTATCCTTCCTTTACCCTCCTACTAACCCTGTAGACCCTGTAAATCACTTTCTCACATTCTTGTCAATTTTGTTTTATGATGCTGAGTTAAACCAGGGTCATCTCTATGACTGTAGATTTGTAGCTGTCCATTGGAGTCTAGTGAGCTGTGCAGTTGGTGACACCAAAGTCATGTCCCCTGCACCCAGCCTCAAAGTTTAGACTTAAGGAGAATTGCTCATAGAAGAATGATTGTTAACAACCAGTCCTATGGAGGCAGAGTGCAGCTGTTGAGAGGACATGGCTGCCATAGCTGTTTCATTCCTCCTCCTCAGCTTTTGCAGGGCAATCAGGAGCTTGCAAATGTCTTATTTTCAGCCCTTGTGGTGGAAGTGATTTTTTTTTTCTCTTCATATTTTACCTGTGTCAGGCTTTAGATGTAGAAATTAAACTTTGTCTCATACTGCAAGTAAATTTGTGTTTTGCTACCCAGGAATCAAAATATCAGTTTTAGATTTCTTTTATTTGTTTTATTAAGATTTTAGTTAAACTATGATTACATTATCCCCATCACATTCCCCAACTTTTTGTTTCCTTCTCCCAATCCCTCTCAATTTCATGACCTTTTCTCTTTGTTTAATTTTGTTTCCTTAGTTTGTGTGTGTGTGTGTGTGTGTGTGTGTGTGTGTGTGTGTGTGTGT
>NW_026594428.1:8082748-8092888 GCF_907164565.1 Psammomys obesus | reverse complement strand
TGTGTGTGTGTGTGTGTGTGTGTGTGTGTGTGTGTGTGTGTGTGTATGTGTGTTACATATGGTTTGGTTACAATGTATGTATATCATAACAACCTCCTGAATCCTTTTAGTGTTGTGTATACATGTATGATTTCAGAGCTGATCACTTTACTTTGGATAATGACTAGGAATGTATCCTTTGAAAAGACTAATTTTTCTTCACTTAGAAGTCATTAGTGGCCCCTAGTTCTTTAGCTAAGGGTGGAATTCCATGAAATTTCTCATCTTCTAAGTTAGCATATTTGTGGTATTATCTCCAATTACTGAACTTATGTATGGATGTTGGTTGCATCCATGCCATAATGAATACATGGAACTCACAGGACAAATTGTTCAGGTTTTCCTTTCTACTATGTTTGTCTCAGAGATCAAACTTTACTTGATGAGCTCTATAGAGAATGCCTCTAAACACTAAGCAATATCAAAATGACCAAGAGATTGATGTTTCTGAGTCTCTTAAAACTATTTACTGTATTTGCATAATTAGTTTCTTTTTGTTTTTTTATTATATTTTTATTTTTTGTATTAATTGCATTTTACTTGCTTTGCATCCCAGCTGTAGTCTCCTCCCTTATTCCCTCCAAATCCCACCCTCCCTCTCTCACCTCCTTGCATGCCGCTCTTCAAGTCAACTGATAGGGGAGGTCCTCCTCCCTTTCCATCCAATCTTAGCTTATCAGGTCTCATCAGGACTGGCTGCAATGTCCTCCTCTGTGTCCTAGCAAGGCTGTTCCTCCCTCAGGGGGGAAATCAAAGAGCCAGCCACTGGGTTCATTTGAGAGACAATCCTCTTCCCCTTACTAGAGAGCCCACTTGGATACTGAGTTGCCATGAACTACATCTGAGCAGGGGTTCTAGGTTCCATGAATGAACCTTGGTTGGAATATCAGTCTCAGAAAATACCCTGAGCACAGATGTTTTGGTTCTGTTGCTCTCCTTGTGGAGCTCCTGTCATCTCCAGGTCTTACTACCTCCTCTTTCATATGATTCCCTGAACTCTGCCCAAAGTTTGGTTATAAGTTTCAGCATCTGCTTTGATACACTGCTAGTCTTTCAGAGGCCCTAAGTGGTAGGCTCCTGTCCTATTTCTTGTTTTCTCCTTCTTCCAATGTCCTTCTCCTTTGTCTTTCTAAGTGAGGATTGATCATCTGACCCCAGGTGCTCCTTCTTATTTAGCTTCTTTAGTTCTACAGATTATGGGATGTTTATCCTATCTTATAGGTTTAGTATCCACTTATGAGTGAGTACATGCTGTGTGTGTCTTTCTGCTTCTGGGATACCTCACTCAGGATGATCTTTTTTAGATCCCACCATTTGCCTGCTCCATTGCTGGTGGGAATGTAAACTTGTACAACCGCTTTGTAAATCAATCTGGCCCTTTCTCAGACAATTAGATATAGTGCTACCTCAAGATCCAGCTATACTACTCCTAGGCATATATAAAAATACCAATTACACAACAAGGTCATTTGTCCAACCATGTTTGTTGCAGCTTTATTCGTAATAGTCAAAACCTGGAAACAACCCAGATATCCCTGAGTTGAGGAATGGAATACAGAAATTGTGGTACATTTACACAATGGAATACTACTCTGCAATTAAAAACAAGGGAATCAAGAAATTTGCAGGCAAATGTTGGGATTTTTGTTTTTCATTATGAAGTTGAGAATTTTTCTTTCAAGTTCTGTAAAAAATTGCATTGGTATTCTGAGGGGAATTGTATTGAATCTGTAGATTGCTTTTGGTAGGATGACCATTTTCAGTCTGTTAATCCTATCAATCCATGAGCACAGGAGATCTTTCCATCTTCTGATATCTTCTTCAACTTCTTTCTTCAGACACTTGAAGTTTTTTTGTTTTTTTTTTTTTTTTTTTTTCAAACAAGTCTTTCAATTGCTTGGTTAGAGTTACCCGAAGGTACTTTATGTTATTAGTGGCTATTGTGAAGGGTGTTGTTTCCCTGTTTTCTTTCTTGGCCCTTTTGTCTTTGGTATACAGGAGGACTTCTGGGTTTTTTGAGTTAATTTTGTATCCAGCTACTTTGCTGAAGGTATTTATCACCTGAAAGAGTTCTCTGGTTGAATTTTTGGAGTCGCTCATGTATACTATCATATCATCTGTAAACAGTGATACTTTGACTTCTTCCTTTCTGATTTGTATCCCCTTGATCTCCTCTAGCTAGGACTTCAAATACTATGTTGAAGAGATACAGAGAGAGTGGCCAGCCTTGCCTTGTCCCTGATTTCAGTGGGATTGATTTAAATTTTTCTCCATTGAGTTTGATGTTGGCTATAGGTTTGCTGTATATTGTCTTTATTGAGTTTAGGTATATGACATGTAGCCCTGATCTCTCCAAGAATTTAAACATGAACAGATGTTGCATTTTATCAAACGGTTTTTCAGCATCTAAGGAGATGATTATGAGTTTGTTCTCTTTCAGTTTTTTTTATATGGTGGAATACATTGGTGGATTTCCGTATAATGAACCACCCTTGCATGTCTAGGATGAAGTCTACTTGGTCACGGTAGATGATATCTTTTATGTGTTCTTGAATTTGTTTTGCACATATTTTATTGTGTATTTTTGCATCAATGTTCATAAGAGAGATGGGTCTGAAATTCTCTTTTCTGTTGGGTCTTTGTGTGGTTTAGGTATCAAGGTGACTGAGGCTTCATAGAAAAAGTTTGGTAATGTTCCTTCTGTTTCTATTTTGTGGAATAGTTTGAATAGAATTGGAGTTAGCTGTTCTCTGAAATTCTGGTAGAATTCTGCTCTGAAACCATCTGGCCCTGGGCATATTTTAGAAGGGAGATTTTTGATGACTGCTTCTCTTTCCTTAGGGGATATAGGACTATTTAATTGATTTACCTGTTCTTGATTTAATTTTGGTAAAAGGAATCTATCAAGAAAATTGTCCCTTTCATCTGGATTTTCAAATTTTGTGGCATATAGGCTTTAATAGTTAAGACCTAATGATTGCCTAGATTTCCTTGGTGTCTCTTTTTATGTCCCTCTTTTCATTTCTGATTTTGCTGATTTGGACAGTTTCTCTCTGCTGTTAGTTAGTTTGGCTAAAGGTTTGTCAATCTTGTTGAATTTCCCAAAGAACCAGCTCTTTGTTTCATTGATTCTTTGAATTGTTTTGTTTGTTTATAATTGATTGATTTCTGCCCTGAGCTTGAATATTTGCAGCCATCTACTCCTCTTGGGTGTATCTGCTTCTTCTTTTGCTAGGGTTTTTAGGTGAGCTATTAAGTTACTTGTATGTGATGTTTCAAATTTCTTCTTGGAGGCAGTTAGAGTTATGAATTTTCTCCTTAGCACTGCTTTCATTGTGTCCCATAAGTTTGGGTAAGTTGTGTCTTTATTTTCATTGAATTCTAGGAAGTCTTTAATTTCTTTCTTTATTCAATCCTTAACCCAGCTGTCACTGAGCAGCAAGTTGTTCAGTTTCCATGTATATGTAGGCTTTTTGCTATTTCTGTTGTTGTTGAGGTCCAGCTTTAGAGCATGGTGGTCAGGTAGGATACAAGGAAATATTTCAATCTTCTTTTATCTTCTGAGGCTTGCTTTGTGACCAACTATATAATCTATTGTGGAGAAGGTTCCATGAAGTGCTGAAAATAATGTATATGCTTGAATTTGGGTGAAAAGTTCTATAGACATCATTAGATCCATTTGATTTAGGGCCTCTGTAAGTGCTTTAATTTCCCTGTTTAACTTCTGTATGGGTGATCTGTGTCTTGGTGTGAGTGGAGGGTTGAAGTCTCCCACAATTATTGTGTCAAGATCGATATGTGATTTTTGTTTTAATAATGTTTCATTTACAAATGTAGGTGTTCTTGAGTTTGGGGCATAGATGTTCAGAATTCTGATGTCCTCCTGCTGGATGTTTCCTTTGATGAGAATGAAATGCTCCTTCTCATATTTTTTGATTAATTTAGGTTGAAAGTCCATTTTATTCGCTATTGGGATAGCTATCCCAGTTTGATTTCTGCGTCTGTTTTTCCAGCCCTTTACTATGAGGTATTGTTTCTCTTTGTTGCAGAGTTATGTTTCTTGGATGCAGCAGAATGTTGGAACCTGTTTCTGCAACCATTCTGTTAGTCTGTGTCTTTTTTATTGGAGAGTTGAGTCCATTGATGTTGATAGATAATAGTGGCCAATGAATGTTAGTTCCTTTTATTGTGGAGTTGGTGGTGTTACTGTGGTTCATTGGTTATTTTCTTTTAGTTTTTGCTGAGAGATTATCTGTATCCTGTGTTTTTTGGGGGGTGTAGTTGTTTTCATTGGATGGGAATTTTCCTTCTAGTATCTTCTGTATGGCTAGTTTGCTCTGTAGAAATTGCTTAAATTTAGTTTTGTCCTGAAATATTTTCTTTTCTCCATCTATGTTAATTGAAAGCTTTGCTGGGTATAGTAGTCTGGGTTGGCATCTGTGGTCCCTTAAAGTTTGCATGACATTTGCCCAGGCCCTTCTGGTTTTCCTAGCTTATGATGAGAAGTCTGGTGTGATTATGATAGGTCTAACTTTATATGTTACTTGGCCCTTTTCCCTTGCTGCTTTTAATATCTTTTCTTTGTTCTGAAGATTTAGTGTTTTGACTATGATAGGATGTAAGGAGTTCCTTTTCTGGTCTAGTCTATTTGGTGTTCGGTAGCCCTCTTGTACATTTATGGACATCTCTTTTTTTAAGTTGGGAAAATTTTGTTCTATGATTTTCTTGAAAATATTTTCTGGACCTTGGAGCCTGGAATCTTCTTTTCATCAGTTCCTATTATTCTTAGGTTTTGCTTTTTCATGGTGTCCTTGATTTCTTGGATGTTTTGTGTTTGTATTTTTTTGGTTTTACTCTTTCTTTGAAAGAAGTATCTATTTCTGCAAGTGTATCTTCAGCACCAGAGTTTCTCTCTTACACCTCTTGTATTTTATTGCTGATGCTTACCTTTGTGGCTACTGAACTTTTCTCTAAGTTCCCCAGCTCCAGGGTTTTGTTTTGTTTTATTTATTGATTCTAATTCTGTTTTCATTCCTTGAACCATTTCCTTCATCTGTTTGAATGTGGATTCCTGTCTCTCTATGATGGTCTCAATTTTTTTTTTTTTTTGTTTTTGTTTTTTTTGTTTCCTCTCTATATGCCACTAATTGTATCTCTACTTGTGCCTCTACTTGTTTGGCTAAATTTTCCTGTATTTCCTTGAGAGCTTTGTTCATTTTCTCTTTATGTACCTCTAATATCTAGATAAGCATAGCTTTAAAATCATTTTCCTGTGTTTCTGATGAACTGGAGTATCCATTGATTTAGGGGGTTGCTGGTGAAGCCATGATGTCCTGATTTTTGTTGGATGTGTTCTTATGCCAATCTCTGGCCATTTGCTTATCTGTAACCTTTACTGTTTGTTCTTGGATTCTATAGTTTGGACTGGTACCATATTTCTCTGGTTTCTGGGGAATTCTTCAGGAAATAAGAGATGTCCAGCGTTTTGAGAGTGTGCATTGGCAATTCAGCTGTACTTAAGGGAAGAAGATTTGTGTGCACAGAAGGACAAATGTGGGTGAGCTTGTGAGTGTGCATGCATGTGGAAGTGTGCCTTGAAGGACAGGGCGTTAGAGGATGTAGATGCCTGAAGTGTGGGGCAGGGGAGCTGTACAGGCACCAAAGGGATTGTAGGCACTTGAGGTCTTCACAGGTGCAATTTGCTTGTGCATATTCCTGAATACCTTCGTGGTCTACAGGCCACTGGTATTCAGTTCTGTCCGAGCTACAGAAGTTGATTGCCTGAACTCCACTAGTAGACCTGCATAGCAGAGGCTTCAATGTTGAGAACACTGTCCCACTGTTTCTCACAGTGGAGCAGTGGGTGGTAGGGATCTGATGTCTGGTTGCTAGCTTAGAAGGACCCTGGGTCTGGGGCTCTGCAGGCACTTAAAGGCACACTCACTCTCTAGCAATCAAATCAGAAAACACAGGGGTTACCCCTGTTTTCTACTCTCAGTTTTGGGCCTGCTGGGTCAAATGCTTATGTAGGAACTCTGTCAGCTCAGTGGTGCTGCAGCTGCTGCCGAACTTAGGAGTCCAGTAGCAGTGGAGGAACTGGGAGGCCAGCACAGGTGCCTGCTGGGAAGTCCTATGGAGCCACAATAGTGGTCCACAGACTTAGGTAGTCTGGTGGTTCCGGTGTACTTGGGTGGTGTCCTTGGCAGGTTTGTTGGATTTTGGTGTCTGTACTGCTGGCTGACTGCCACTAAGGGGTTGGGATGTCCATACAGTCACTGGCTGGGAGGCCCTGCCAGGTCCATACAGCCTCTCACAGACATGGGACTCCGATGGTTGGACTCAGAAGGCTAGTACCATGACCTGGTTCCCAAAAGGCTGGTGCCACAGATCCAGGACTGGAAAGGCAGGTACAGCTGAGGAGTTAGGAGCCCACCTCTGCTATTTCATTCCCTAGGCAGTGAGTTCTGTGGGCCAGCTCCGCCAATGAGGAGGGGGGGCCGAAATGGGCAAGTGCAAAAGGATGGAATGTTTGCCACTCTTAGTCCACAGAGAGGTCCACTGCTAACCTGAATCTAAATGGTCAAAGCTCATGTAATGTCCCCTCTCGTTCACAAGCCTCAATGTCAATTTTCTGGCTTTAGATGCCCCTCCAATTTCGGAGTTTCAGATTCTTTGCCTCTCAGGTAAGGTGTGCTTTTGTTGCCGCCATCTTGGATCCACACATAATGAATTTATTAACCAAATTTTTAGTAAATTATTGCAAATATTTTCTGCTGTTTTCAACATCAAGCCTTCAAGAACAACAGTTATAATTATGTGATATCCTATTTTTTTCCATAGATAATAAAAAAGTTTTAAGGAGAAAACATGTTTATAATCTATTGAGTTAGCAATCTTTTACTACAATGCTATTTTGAAAATTTTGATAAAGAAATATCACCAAATATGAGAGTTTCACAAAAATGAAAATAAGGTTTTCTTAATGTCCACTCTCCAACATCTTCATACCATGATTATCAGAATGTCAATAGTAGTTTAGCTCAATTCTACTTACTTATATCATTCACCTCAAATTATATGTCTATAAAGACCTTTTACCATCTTGTTTTATCAAAAAACCAAGGCAAGAAAATCATAAAAAGATATCCTCTATATAACTGAGAGAGATGAGGATTACTCACCTAGCCTTTATTATAGTTGTATTATTTTAATAATTGTATTGTGTTAATATCTCTCACTAAGCTGGTGAGTTTTACGACAACTGACATAATATAGGGTCATTAAAGAAGACAGAACCTCAGTTGAGAAAATGTCCCCACACAGTTGAATGAGGACAACCCTGTGGGACATTTTCTTGGTTGTTTAGCAATGCAGGAGGAGCCTACTCATTGTAGATGGTTACACACCTCAGCTGATATTCCATAATAACAGAAGCATGCTGAGTACGTCAGGAGGAGCAAAACAATTCAGTAGCATCTTCCTCGGCCTCTATTTCATTTTCTGTCTTTGGGTTCCTGCCTTGAGTTCCTGCTGTGAATTCCTTGGTTGATGTACTACAAGATATAACATGAAATAAAACATTTTCTTGGAGACCATATCTCCAACACTCACTATAACTCATGTGTAAAATAGAATTTATCACAGTTTACATATATAGAAGCAGTATATTATACACAGCATTTTTTTTACAACTGATAGTGCCAGGTTTCTACTTGGGGTTTTATAAAGTATTGCCTGGGAAGACACTACTATAACCACAAGCTCGATGTTCCCCTGATCATGCAGCCCCTTTTTAGTTTCCTAAGTTTAATTTTTTTTTAAATATATTCTGTCACAACTACTCTCCTATCTCAGTAGTAGAACATCCAACTTACTGGCCTCCCTACCTTCTGTCAGTATGACAGTGGTCTCTTGTGAATACTTACTCCTTATTTGCATAGATTACCTGTGGCTCATTTCAGAACAGACCTCATGTTCCAATCATTTGAGATTAACAGCACTGAAGGTTTGGGATCCTGGACCAAAGTAAAATGAACTGAGCTGATATTAATGCATTAGCATGCTAGATTTTACACATTAAAACAGCTCTTCTTATGCTAGATTCTACTGTTTGTTCATGCCTGGAGATCAAGCTATGGTGCATGAGATTAGTATACTTTAAGTGTACATTCTTTTGTTAGTGACTTAAAATACAATATTGATAAACATTGTAGTCAAATCCAAGTAAATACTTACCTTTTGAAAATGAAGTTGTTTCTTTTTGCGGATGTGGTATTTTTTATTTATTTATTTTTATTATTTATTGCAATTTATTCACTTTGTATTCTGGCTGTAGCCTCCTCATCTCTTCCCATCCTACTCTCTATCCCTTCTTTCCCCTTATATCCCTCCCATAGTTCACTGATATGGAAGGTCCTCTTCCCTTATCTGACTCTGGCCTATCAGGTCTCATCAGGACTGTGTGCATCATCTTCCTCTGGGGCCTAGTTAGGGCACACCTCCCCCTGGTGTTTTGTTTTTTGTGTGTGCTTGTTTTCTTTTTTCTTTTTTTTTTTTACCATTTTTTATTTTTTAATTTTATTTTTATATTAATTATAGTTTATTTACTTTGTATCCCAGCTGTGGCCTCCTCCCTCATTCCCTCTGAACCCGACCATGCCTCCCTCATCTTCTCCCTGCCCCTCTCTAAGTCCACTGCTAGGGGAGTTCTTCCTTCCCTTCCATTTGACCCTAGCTTATCAGGTCTCATCAGGACTGGCTGAAATGTCCTCCTTTGTGGCCTAGCAAGGCTGCTCCTCCCTCGGGGGAGGTAGGGGGATGTCAAAGAGCCAGCCACTGAATTCATGTCAGAGATAGTCCTTGTTCCCTTACTAGGGAATTAACTTCGATATTGAGCTGCCATGGGCTACATCTGAGCAGGGGCTTTAGGTTATATACAAACATGTTCCTTGGTGGGAAACTCAGTCTCAGAAAAGACCCCTGTGCCCAGATATATTTGTTTTTCTTTTATTGTGTGTGTGCACATACGCTTGTGCTCCTCTTTCTTTCTCTCTGTATCAGTCTGTGTGTATGTGTGAGCATGTGTGTGTGTGTGTGTGTGTGTGTGTGTGTGTATTTTTAAAAAGAACATTTAGGCATCTTATCCTGAAACACAGCCAAAGATGAAATTGACCCATGCATTTTATTCGTCTTTCTCTGCTTGTTGATTTAAAATATTGTGATCCCATGACTCACTTTTATGCCATCCTGACTCCCTGCATTGGTGGAATTCTCTTTACCATTTAAACTGAAATAAACTCTTCTTTCCATAAGATACTATTGTCAGATATTATGTCACAGAAATAGTTTCTACTTTTTCCCTTTTGTTAGTTTTCTGAAACAAGGTTCTGCTAGGTGGCCCAGACTGACCTGGACTCAGTAACGTAGCATAGATTGGGGCTCAAACTTAAAGTTATCATGACCTAGTTTATATTTCTGAGTTCTGGGATTGTAAATGCACACTTCATTGCTTTGCTTCATACTCTATATTTGTAGATATGGAGAATTGGCATCTCCCTTCTCCCTGGATATTATTGAGGTTAACATGGAAAGCATAATTTAAAAGCCATAGAAATCATCACATTTTTTCCCAATTTCTTTTTTAAAAATTTTTATCAATTACACTTCATTCACTTTGTATCCCCCCATAAGCCCCTCCCTCCTCCCTTCCCGATCCAACTCTCCCTCTCCCTTCTTCACACATGCCCCTCCCCAAGTCCACTGATAGGGGAGGTCCTCCTCTCCTTCCTTCTGATCTTAGTCTATCAGATCACATCAGGAGTAGCTGCATAATGGGAAAATAGACTGCCTCTGACATAATCTGATTGGCCTGCTCTTTGATCACCTCCCCCTGATGGTGAAAAAATAAAAAGCCCTAGTAAAATGCTTGGCAACACTATTTTACAAGCAATACAGGGTCAGAAGCAGGGCAGGACAGGTGTCCAACCACAGGGTATCTGCGGTTGGGCGCCTGAAACAATCGGGACACCCAAGATAAGAACCGGGAGTCTTTCCCGCCTTCTCTGAACTGGCTACGTGACTTAGCCCACATCTGCTTTCCCG
>NW_026594428.1:8068738-8072748 GCF_907164565.1 Psammomys obesus | reverse complement strand
AAGCGGGGGGTCTCCCCGTCCAGAGAGGCTCTACCCAGAGTCTTTCAATGGGGGAGCAGCCTTACCAGGCCAGAGAAATCACTTTTTAAGTTCTTGTAATTCAAATCATTCATTGTTGGAGCAATTTGACCATAAGTTAGCTACTGCTGGCATGTCTATAACTGCTCTGGTTGCCTTGAGTATAATGATTATCAGGTTATCCTCCAACTATAATACTCCTATATCTATATTAGCTTTCTTGATTATTTGACAGTCATATGGAGAAAACTATACAGAGATATAGACCAGTCTTGGCATCCAACACATAATATCAGTCAAGGTCAAAATAGGTAGTAGCAGACTTTTTGGTATCACAAATGTCTGTGTGGTCTTGCTTCCATTTCTACGTTGGACAAGGGATACACATTTCCTGGTGAGTTAGTGACTATTGCTAAGAGGAAATCCTGCTATTGTTCTACTATGGTAGCCTCAGAGTCTGTGCTTGGTACTAAAATGGCAGGATTGTGATTATTTTTTTTCTGAGTGGCTGAATGGGCAAGCTCTGAAAACAAAAGGTGGCTTGTGTCTTGACATTTAAATAAAAAGTGGATGGGGCAGCAGCTCCAGAGATGTAACCCATCTGATATTCCTGACCTAAGTGACAGGTACCCATGTTGGATGATCCTGGACATGTTTGGCAGATAATTTCACAGCACTATGGCATGTGCCATGATTAATGTTTATCAATAAAGGCCCAGGTTCCTACTTAAGTTTCCAAGAACAATTATAGTAAGGGCAAACTATGACACCTAAGTTGTGAAGAAAGAGCTAAATATTGCAGAGAGTAGCCAAGACATCAAGGCCAGAGACAGGGAGAGACAAATACAGAGAGAGAAAGAAGCAAAGACACAGAGGAGAGGGAGACAGACAGAGGGAGAGAGAGTGTATGTGTGTGTGAGAAAGATAATAGTAAAGAATGTTTAAATGATCAATGGTATAAGGAATCAGAACATCAGAACCTGAAGGTTTTGGTCACCAGAAGAGTGTAAGAGAACTATGAAGCAAACAGGGCCAAGGACCAAGAAAGAAAATTCTCACCCCTTATAAGAGCTGGTATATTGCATGGAAAGTCCACAGACACTAATAAATATTTGTGTCAGTTATCTGCATAGGAGCTGTAAAAGTAGGGAGCATCACCTATTGTAAAAATAGTGGTCATCACCTACTGTTACTATAGGGGTTATCAGATACTGTAACAGTAGGAAATAACCCCTACCTGTAACTACAGGGTGTATAACCCACTGTGACAGTAGAGGATATCATTTACTGTAACAATACGGGCCCTCACCTACTGTGACAAAAGGGATATCACCTACTGTAACAATAAGGTGAGTCATCTACTATTACAATAGGAGCATCATTTAGGATAACAGTGGGGAGTGTCACCTACTATAAGGATAAGGGCATCACTTACTGTACCAATAGGACGACTCAGCTACTGCAATAATAGGAGCATCAGCTACTGTAACATTAAGGCCATATTTAGTATAACAGTATGTTGCATCATCTAGTATAACAGTAGGGGCAGTATCGTTACCTCCTGTAACAAAAGGTGGCCTCACCTACTATAACAATAGATGGTATCCCCTGTTTTTCCTTCCAGTACCTTGCCCCATTTCTTGATGTTGACAATGGAGGAAAATGAAAGAAGCTTTTATTTGCAAAGACCCTCCTTACTTCTGTTCACTTTCTGTATTGAAAAGCAAAAGAGCCCTTAGACTGTTGAGAGCTGAAATTCTCAGGAAAAATAGCAACTTGAGAGAAGTTCATTTAATCTATCAAGAACTCTAATTATGAAAAAATAATGTGGGCTTTAAGGCATTAAACCTCTACAATTATATTCTCCCTTCAGAATATATTTAGGTAAATATAAACATACTACTAAAATTAGGGTTAGGGCATCAATTTTATCCAAAATGTAGATTTTTAATGTAAACAATATTTGTAAATAAACTTGTTTTTGTTTATATCAGTTTCCATTTTTAAAAGTGAAACAGCACATTTAGAGATTGTTTCACAATTTATAATTAGATTTATTTAAAGTCTCAAACAGATTAAAATGCAATTTTGTGAGAGAGGGACTCTCTGGATAGTAAAACTGGAATGGTTCTATAATGATATGAAAATGTAAGCCCATTTTACTAATCTGAAGACAATTTGCCATGTCATTGCCCTCGGTACCTATATTTAATTAATTGTATTTTTTCATAGTTCAAACCAGTGCTGAATTATATAGGTGACATCTTCAATAGGTGACATCATAACACAACATTGAGGGCATGGATCGGGTTAGGGTTTCATTAGAGTGAACATTTTGTTTGGTTCATCATCATTCACATATAGTGAAACCTAGTCACCGAATAGGATCAATAACAAAACCAGATGCTGCTGTGTACCTTTAAAAATGACTGTTTAAAAATTATTATTATTTATTTCAATTCATTGACTTTGTATCCTGGCTGTGTTCCCCTTCCTTGTCTCCTCCCAATCCCACCCTACTGCCCTCTTTTCCCCCTATGCCCCTCTCCTAGTCAACTAATAGGGGAGGTCCTCCTCCTTTTCTATCTGACCCTAGCTTATCAGGTCTCATCAGGACTGGCTGCATTGTCTTCCTTTGTGGCCTGGCAAGGCTGTACCTACCAGGGGTCATTGATCAGAGAGCCTGCCACTGAGTTCATGTCAGAGACAGCCCCCGCTCCCCTCACTGCTGAATCCACTTGGAGAATGAGTCTATGGGCTACATCTGAGCAGGGGGTACTTGGTTGCTGTATCAGTATCCGCAGAGCCCCCTAGAGCCCGGTTGTTTTTGGCTCTGTTGGTCTCCTTTTGGAGCTCCTGTCCTCTTCAGGTCTTTCTATCCACCCCCACTCCTTTCACAAAATTCCATACATTCCATGCCCAAAGTTTGGCTGTTAAGTCTCAGCCTCTGCTTCAGTACATCAATCAGTGGAGTAAATTCAGAGGCCTTCTGTGGTAGACTTCTGTCCTGTTCAAAATGACTTAATATTTTCACATAGCATTAGTAGTTAGACTTATCTTAAAATTAAATTTTTTTTTGATATAACGATATAACAATGATGTGAGACTTGTAGAGTATATTATTTTACATACTTTCTTCCACTATATATTCAAGAATTTGGATTTTGTTACATTGTGTGATATCTTAGAGCTGCTTATTTACCATACAATATTCACATTCCTTTAACATCATTGATTTAGGTATACAATTATATATGTTATATATGTTGGGAAAGTATAAAGTCTATAACTTATATTAGTCAAAAGGTCTTGACAGAGTAACATAATAAAAGCTTATCTTCATTTATTTTTAAAGAGACTTTTCCAGTGTTTATTATATTAAATATTTGAGTTTACATTTTTCATAGACATATTCACTGCAAACTTCAGAATATATTAATAATCTTGGTCCATAGCATACACTTTATCAGCCATATGTTAAATATGACAGAAGGCAAAATATTTACCTTTCCAATTATACAGATTGCTTAAGGAACATTGGTTTCAAGGGACTTCAATATACTGATTCTGCCAAGAAACTTCAGTTGACAAATTAGAATTATGAATGATTTTGAAAAAATATATATATTTGATCAGTTCTGTGAGTTATACTTGTCTGCTTTTGCAAGAGGGGCTATAAAAAATTTTAAGCCATTTTTTAATATTAAGAATTTTTGAAATTTTAAATTATTCTATTATCTTGAAGAGGAAATATCTTATGCAAAGAATGTACAGTGAATTTTAAACAGTTTAGAAAGCCAGCCACTATATATTTAAAACTTAATTATGTATAGAACCTATATATTTTGACTTGTTGGTACTGACAAAGGAAATATTTTGATTTAAAATTAAGAATAAAAGTTTAATATATTATTACTATATTAATCATAATATACTGAATATATCATTATATTATATTATATTATATTATATTATATTATATTATATTATAT
>NW_026594428.1:8045503-8068728 GCF_907164565.1 Psammomys obesus | reverse complement strand
TATATTATATTATATTATATTATATTATATTATATTATATTATATTAATTATATTAATTATATTATATTATATTATATTATATTAATTATATTATATTATATTATATTACATTACATTATATTATATTATATTAACGATATTAAAAATACAATGTTATAAATTAAATTATAAAGCATGTATAAGGTTATAAATCCAAAATATGTTCGCTGAAATTTACTTAATTTCTAGGCACTGCAGCTTAAATTGTGCTACTTATAATATATATGTCTTATCAATGTGCTAGGGGAGGGACATGGGGGAGAAGAGGGAGGAAGAATGGGACTGGGAGGAGATGAGGGAGGGGGCTATAGCTGGGATAAAAGTGAATAAATTGTATTAATGATAATAATAATAATTAAGGTAAGAAAATATATACTTATTTTTCCAGTTTTCAAGTTGATGCACACCGTGTGGTCGAAAGCACGAGATGATGAATATTAATCCTCAAAAACAGCCAACATTTTCTATTGAATTCTACACGTAATCCCATTGGTAATTGTTGGAGATGGAGCTGAATCATTTGAAAGAGCTGGTCATATTTAAAGTATGTCTGTGTTGGTATTGTGTGAAGTCCAGTGATTCCTTAAACAAATATACTCTCAACTAAAGTTTGATTATATCAACATCTCACAGAAGGAACACTGAAGTCAAACATATGTCTATCATGTGTGAGATCATTTTCATAACAAGTATTATAGCAGAAAGTATGCAATTAAAATTATCTTTCTTTTGGTTATGCTCTTTCATTTAATGTGTGAATGGTGTTGGATGAAATAAAAAGTAAGTATTCTCCTGCCAAATATGTATTGAGTTTTATTTAATCCCTAATAGATTTTAAATTGTTCTCAGGGGAGATTATTTAAAATGTGTTATACAGGGGTGTTTCATGTCAGGTCTTGGGTGTGGAGATCAAAGGACAACTGCACAGAATCCTTTTGCCTTTTACATGAAATTGGGGATCAAACATGAGTCTTCAGGCTTATGAGGTAAGCCTATTCAGATAAAAACTCATCTTTAATTCTCTAAGAGATAAATTTGTTTGGTTTGTGATTTCAAAAAAAAATAAGGTACAATATTTAGCATCTCCTTTTTTTGATCAGCTTTAAATTATTGAATATACTAACATTAGGTTGTGCATAATTCAATCACTTTATAATTGAGTTAGTCCTTGCCTAAGGAACTAAAATTATTCATTGTTATAATAAATAAAATAAAATGGTAAATAAAATAAAATTATTTTATAAGGCAATGAATCACTAGATAACAATCTTTTCAGTGTCTAGTAACTCTAATAATAGTTACTTTGCTTAAAGATAGAGAAATCATTCAATTCCCTTATACTGAAGTAGTCATTGAAGTCTTTGTACTAATTAACGGGCCTTCTATCTGTTACCACTTGAAAGAAAGCATGAACAATGAAAACTTGATTAGGGTTATAATATTATTAAATGAATTACTGAGCTCAATTTCCTTTTAATAATTATTGTTTTTTAAATAATTACAGTATTTGGCTTCTGTTTGAACTTTATAGCTATATAAGTCATTCTTTCTCAAACCCATTACATCCCAGTTGAGGTGACAGCTTGCCATAATAATGTACAGTTTTTCAGAATTACTTCAAATGAAATGGTTACTAACATACCTACCTCTTCTTGGAACCAATGACCTTGGACTCACCTCCGCAACAGCTGTATCTGCAATAATTAGATTCATTCTTTATGCTTTTCATAATGATGCTAAAAAGAATTCCATTTAGCTACTCCTACATTTTATTCCAGGACATAAAGATAATGGTGTTTTTATTTATATTTTGGAACATACTGGGACAAACTAAAGTCTCCCCTCATTATGCTCTGATTAAATGCCTCTTGAATTCTCTTTCTCACATTTTGACACAGAGGATTTGCCATTCTCTTTAATCACAGACCATCATAGTTACTGGGCCATAGCTCAGTGAAACCTGCAAAGATCCAATTTGAGGTGAGGCAACCAGCAGTCAGAAATCTACTCCAATAAACAGCATGTGATTACAAAGCATGGTCTTGAATCAAACCAGCTTGAGGATTAACTTTTAAAAGTAAAATCATCTACACATTTATTTCTTGTTACGTACCTCACAATGTTTTCTCCTTGTGCTCACCTTTTAAAACTTTTATTTATTACAATTTATTCACTTGTATCCCAGCTGTAGCCCCCTCCCTTGTCTCCTCCCTGTCTCATTCTCCCTTCCTCTTCTCCTCTTCTCCTATGCCCCTCCCCTAGTCCACTGATAGGGGAGGTCCTCCTCCTCTTCTACCTGACTCTAGCCTATCAGGTCTCATCAGGACTGGTAGCATTGTCTTCCTCTGTGACCTGGCAAGGTTCTCTCCCGCGCCCAGCCCAGGGGTATGTGATCAAAGAGCGAGCCACTGAGTTCATGTCAGAGACAGTCCCTGTTCCCCTTACTAGGGTACCCACTTGGAGACTAAGCTGCCATGGGGTACATCTGTGCAGGGATCTAGCTTATCTCTAAACGTGGTCCTTGGTATCAGTCTCTGCAAAGATCCCTGGTTCTACTCCTATTTTTGTTATACTTACATTTCTAACTTATTTAAAGGGAACTATAATATGAAACAAACACAGATGCTGCACACAGAAAAACAAAGTCATGGATGTGTTTATTCTGTCCTCAGTATTAGGTGCCTGGACACTTGGCATACTCTGGTTCCTAGAGATCATGCTTTGTGTCATACTTTCAGTCAGGATATGTTCAGTGTCTTCCAAAGTAGTTTAGCCAAAGTTCAGTAAAGCTAAGGCTTGTTTAAGAAGCTGCCTAGGGAAAGGGCTGCCACGAAACATACTGTTCTGTCAAACGTGCAATTACAATTTTAAATTCATTTTAGGAGGCTTAATAGGAATAGATGTAATGAGTAAAGAGCAATAAATATGCATTGTTATAAAATCACTGTGAAAGGATAGTCTTAAAGGTTACTTATGGACATCAGAAGATAACTTATTTGACAGCACAAAAGGAAAATAACATTTAGTTCATGGAATCTAAAAACATCTTCCATCTTTTAACATAAGATCAGATATTTAGTGATGACAAGGGCAAGTAAGTAAGACTATAGTAAATATAATTAAAATGATGGTCCAAAGAGATAGTTTAGCAGATAAAATATTTCTGACAAACCACACCTGACAAACTGAGTTTGATTCTCAGAATCCACGTGGCAATAGAGGCGAACTAATTTTTATAAGTTATCATCTGACCTTCACAGTCACACCATGTTATATAGTTACCTGAATTCTGATACACGTCATACACAAACACACATATAACACACAGTTAGAAAACGTGCAGCTGTGAAGGTTACACGGCAGGTTCACAATCACACCACGATACCAGTTCCTCATGGGAGGTTTATCAGGGGAAGGGAAAGAGGGTCGCAGAGAGACAAGGCAAAAGAGAAAGAGAGAGAAGAGAGAGAGGAGGGGCTCCAGGAGTTCTCTTATAAGGTGACCCAGGGCATGCACAGGTGGTTCCAGGTGATCAGCGGGTGGTCTTCTTGGTGGCTTCACAAATGCCTGATAATTGGTTTGTCAGGTCCCTTGGGGCTGGCTATAGAGACGCCTGCTTACTGATCCCAACATTCCTCCTTTTTTGTTTTGTTAAAAAGTGAGGAGCCAGGAAGGGGTGATGGTGGGGGGAGGGCACAGGGATGACTTTTGCTCTTCGAGCTACTTCCTGCTGATTAGGGGCATTGTCCTTCTCGGGGTACAGCTGGTCCCTACCATCTGGGTCATAGTCATCTGGTTCTGTGGGCAGATAATCCTGTAGAAGTAACTGATTAATGGTTTGGATAGAGATGTTTTGTATTTGTTGTTGGAAGAATGTAGAGAGGAAGTTAATTAAACAGGGTGCAAAAAGCAAAAGCAGAAAGAGAAGCAGGAGAGGTGTGACAAGGGGCAGAATCCATTTCATATGGGACTCTGAAAGGCCCAAGAGCTAGAGGCCTCAAGCTATGCCTTTCATTTTTGTAAATCTGTCTGGAGTTGTTGGATTTTGTCTTTTACTATACCCAGCTGGTTGACATAAAAACAACATTTTTCCTGGAGGAAGATGGAAGGGCCACCTTCTTTAGCTGTGAGGAGATCCAATCAGCATTGGTTTTGGAGTAAATCTGTCCTTGGAGGGTTAGTATTGTCTGAGCCACTTGTTGAAGGTCCTGGATAAACTAGGAAGAAAGCTGATAGTAGGAGATGAAATGACAGGTTTGTGTTATTTAGGAGTGGAGATGTTAGAGAGGTACTGACCTTAAAGGAGTGTTTAATTATCTTTTCTATTTCTCCCATCCCCAAATTTTGGGTAATTGGGACATATTTTCTCCGGTTATGAATAGTACTTATCAGTAGATTGGGTGTGTAGTGGTGGTAGAATTTTCCAACGATGCCTACTTCTCATCTGGCATCCCACAGGTCTTGGATATACAAGTAGAGAGTCTTTTTGTACAGGTGAAGGAGCTTCTTCTGTGCTGGTGAGTGGATTTGGCAAGACCAGGATGGGCAGCCTACATATTTGTCTTGCCATTTTTTGCAATAATCCTTTGTTTGATCAAAGCGAAAGCAAACAAAAATTCTATCAAACAACAGGGGAGGTATAGATGTGGGGGTGATGGCTATTTCAATTGGCTCCTGACAGCCTCCTATAGAGCAATTTCTTGACCCTATTTGGAGAGATTGTTTATTACCAATGATGGTTTCTTGAACCTCAAATCTCCATAAGTAGGAATTACCTTTAACAGAAATAGATAAGAGGAAGAGGAGGAATGTGGTGAGGCCTCATTCTTCTGGAACTGGAGACAGGGTGATTGATCTTGGCATCTTTGGCCTTGAGGGAGCAGGGTCCTGTTGGAGTTGATATGTAGGAAGAGGCATTATCTTGAGGAGGGGGGGTGAAAGGCTTAAGGTGGTATAGATGAATCCAGTGAGGGAAGCCCTCAAGCTTAGGGGAATGGTGCCTAGCCACAGAGGGGTTTTGGATATCCCAGACTTGGAGGTCCACTTGAGAGGCTAGTAAAGGAATCAATGAGTTAGAACTGGTAGGTAGGATGGCTAGGAGGAGGAGAGAGGACGCTAGCGAGCTTGGGGTCAAGCAGATGGGTGGAGTAAAGGAAATAGAGGCTCTTACTTTGGCTAAAATGTCCCTTCCCATTAGGGGAACTGGACAGGCTGGCATTATTAAAAAGGAATGAGTCAAGGGAACTCCCCTAAAAATACAGTTAAGTGGTGGAGTCCAGCAAGGCTGGCATGGTTGTCCCCGTACCCCCAACAATAGAGGAACTACAAGGAGAGATTGGTCCCCAGTACTCTGTTAGGACTGAGTAAGTGGCTTTGGTGTCCACAGGAAGGAGATGGCCCGCCCTGATACCATGATAATTACCTGTGGCTCCCTGTTAGTGATGAAAGTGGTCAGGTAAAGGGAACCCAGGCACCTTCAGTCAACTGTAGCCAGGCCTCGGATATTGGCCAGAGGGCGATCTGGGAGTGATGCCCACATATCATGAGAGAAATGGTGGCAATCAACACCCTAATGTCCCTCTTGGCATTTTGGACATGGCCTCGGTGGCTTTCGGGGGTTAGGGCAAGCCCTGGCCCAGTGATCCTTCTGACCACATTTGGGGCAGGGGCATCGTGGTTTCCACGTGGGTCAGCTCTGGGCCCAGTGACTGGTTTGACCACATGTGAAACAAGGACCTGATGGTCCCCATGTCTTAGAAGGCAAGGGAGCCTGGGTAGTGGCCAAGGCCAGTAGGATGGCCTCAGCCGGCATTTGGTTTTTTGTTTGCGGGCTTTTTCATCTCTCCTGTGGAACACCTTAAAGGCCAGCGCTAAGACTTCTGCCCTTGGAGTCAGAGGTCCCTTCTCCAAGGATTTAAGCTTGGCCCTGATGTTGGGGTAACTTTGGGAGAAAAAAATAGGTCATTAGGAGTTGTCTGCCCTCTGTACTTTTGGGGTCTAGATTAGTGTGTTGTAAGAGGGCCTTTGTAAGGTGCTCTAGGAATTGAGACCGATTTTCTTTTTTGTCCTGAATGACCTTCTGGACCTTTTCATAATTAACTGGCTTAAGGGCTGCCTTGCAGAGACCAGCCAGAAGACAGGTCCTGAATTTATCTCTGGCTAAAATGCCTCCCGGAGTATTGTAATTCCATTGTGGATCTCGATCGGGTACAGCCTGAGCCCCGACCGGGTGTGAAGCATTTGTTTGGTGAACCTCATCTGCATGAATTCTACCTTGTTCCCAAACTCGTCTGCGTTCCTTAGGTAACAGGTTATTGGTAAGGATCATGTATATATCATGGAAGGTGAGACTATAAAATTGAGTGAGATATTGAAATTCTTTAATGAAAGTAGAAGGATTAGAGGTATAGGATCCTAATCTCTTTTCTACTTGAGAAAGTTCAGTTAATGAGAAGGGAACATGCACCCTAATTAAGCTGTCTATACCTGCTACTTCCTGCAGGTAGGTAGAAGGGAAGGATTGAGGTTGGTTTATGCTGAGTAGAGGGAGCGGACTTTGCTGTAGAATGCAAATGGGTTGTAGGTGGGCTGATAGTTGTAGGTAGGGTGAAAGTGGGTGCCAGAGTGAGGCGACTAAGTCAGTGTGCTGCTGGAGTAGGGAGCGAGGGTTTTGGAGAAACCGAAGAAGAGGAGGGAGTATAAGGGAAGGGGGAAGCCTCCAGAGGTTGTGGGGATTCTGGAGAAGCAGGAGGGGAAGAGGCTGGGGTAGGAGAGGAAGGAGAAGGCACAGGAGGTTGTGAGGATTCCGGAGAAACTGGAGGTTGGGAGCAGCGGGGTGAAGCTTTATCTGCAGGGTCAAAGGTAGAGAACTCCTGAGGTTGAGACTTTATAGTTAGAAGAAGTTGGGTAGGAGAACAGGAAAGAGCAGAGAGGAGGCTTAGAGTGGAGAAGAGAGAAAGCTTGAACGTAGGGTACCTCCTTCCATTTACCAGATTGCTGGCAGAAATTACGAAGATCCGTAAAATATTGGGATTTAATGTGCCGTTAATAAGCCAATTTGGACCCTTACCCAAAGAGTATGTAAGCCAAGCCTTATTACAAAGGTGTATGAGTTTAGAAGCCTTTAACTGAGGTTCCATATGTAAAGTTTTAAAATTCTCCAGAAGATATCCCAGTGGGGACGCTGGAGGGACAGACATCTGGGCGTTCCCCATCGGGAGGCAAGGGAGTCAGTGACCTTCCAGAGGTGCCCCAAAAGAAGGTGTGACTCTAACGAGAGGTGCTACCTGATCCAATAGCTCATCAGCTTTTGGCCAGGAACCAGAGTGCAGATTCCAGGAGGCACAGTACAGGGCACGACTGTTGTCTAGCTAGGACTTCCCACAAGCGAGCAAGCGAGAGAGGGGAAGAAGAGACCATGTGCGAATTGGGACGCTCTCCCAAGGGAAATTGAGGCCCTAATAGAGATGGAGGTGCAGCAATAGGGAGCAACAATAGCCAGTAAAGGCCATGGTTGGGGAGTCCACACTTCAAAGAGCAGTGAGAAGTTGCTGGACTCTCAATGGTCACTCTTCCCTTGCCCAGAGAAATGTTTATGCTGACCAACACAGAAACGCACCAATTCAGCTGGTGTTGGATGCCTCGGTAGCGATCTGGTTGTCAGAAAGTGGAGGTTGCAGGCAGATTTGGAGCAAAATAGGTCTCCAGCAGCCCTGGTGGGGTGCTGGCACTCCCCATTGGGTGTGCCCACTAGAGTAAACCTATTCCCGGCCAAGATGCGCCAATGTTAGAAAACATGCAGCTGTGAAGGTTACATGGCGAGTTCACAAATCCCGCCATGCCAGTTCTACATGGGATGTTTATTAGGGGAAGGGAAAGGGGGTCACAGAGAGACGAGGCAGAAGAGAAAGAGAGAGAAGAAGGGCTCCGCGAGTTCTCTTACAAGGTGACCCAGAGCATGTACAGGTGGTTCCAGGTGATCAGCAGGTAGTCTTGGTGGATTCACGAATGCCTGATAACTGATTTGTCAGCTCCCTTGGAGCTGGCCGTAGAGATGCCTGCTTACTGATCCCAACACACATAAATAATACATGTAATTTTTTCAATGGAAATAATTATATATATATAGAATTGTGTACCTTATTCTACATCTTTTAACAAAACTACTACATTTGGGATAGAGTTCTGTATAAGAAACTGTTAATCTGCAGCATACAATCCAGCAAGAGAAAAACCAAGAAGTCTTAGTGGTTTGTGTAGCTCAACACTTTTTAATGGAAAATTTGATTTGAACTTAATGCTGATTTAAAACAAACAAGGTGTTTGTATTGTTTGTGCATAAACTGTGATTGGTCAAAATGAATGAGTTATGGTTTACAATTCATAAAGACACTCTACTTATAAAACCACTTATGACATTGAGGGTCAGAGTCAGTCCAAAGACACGAACGTCCATGTGGAGAGACATATCTGGTGCATGAAAATTTCAAAAGAACTTTGAAAAAGCTGTAGGTTATTGAGAATTATTTTATTTTTTATTATCATTATAATTTATTCAATTTTTATCCCCTCTCTGGCCCCTCTGTGGTCCCCTTCTTTATCTCCTCACTCCCTCTTCTCCCCCTATGCTCCTCCCCTAGTCCATTGATAGAGGAGGTCCTCCTCTCCTTCTATTTTACCCTAGCTTATCAGGTCTCATCAGGACTGGTTGCATTGTCTTTCTCTGTGGACTGGCAAGACTGCATCCCCCAAGAGAAGGTGGTCAGAGAGCCTGCCACTGAGTTCATGCCAGAGAAAGTCCCTGCTCCTGGAAAAACAAAGAATTCAGAGTTACTAAAACAAACCTGTACAATAACAAATCTTCTGGAGGGATCTCCATTCCTTATCTCAAGCTGTACTATGGAGAAAGAATTTTTACAGAGATTTAAGCAGGGGCAATAAAGGAGATGGTGTCACCTTCGAAAAGAACAGTACACACCCCAGTCAAACATGCAGGCTTCTCCAAAGAGTTACTCTAGATCCCTCCAATGCTACATTTGATTTGATACTTACTTTTTTCTGTATAAGTAGAAAAACCCAATAAAATCAAAGCAACACCTTAAAAAGAGATATTGACTGTTTTCTAGGAAGCATATTGATGGCTGAGCTTTAAAGTAAATTAAATCAATATTCTGATTTCCATGTATTTCCCTACATGTTTGACCCATGGAGAAAATGTATATATGTTTATGGTTGAGCCAAAACAACAGCAGCAACAGCAAAAACAACAAGAAAATAATAATGTGAGTCACAGATTAGACAAGCAAAGAAAACAAATTTAATACCCCAAAAGATATCAAAGTCTATATTAAAAAAAAAAAAACTTGACTGCTGTTTTAAAGAGAGCTATTTTTCTCTGTGCTAAAGCTCATATGAAATTCATGCTGCAACTTAAAACTTGTTCTTTTGACCTCTACAATCGCTTGTACCTACAAATTTCTAGTAGACACAGGAAATTTTATCTTTGTACAATTATCTTCTGAATAATTTATGAAGTTCTTGTCTTACAAGGATAGTAATAAAAACAGTAATAACTCAAACTGCAACTGAAAATATCAGAGAGATATGTACAACTTGGGAGTATATTACAATTAAGGCATTCTGCCAAAGTGTATTAACTAATTCACTAAGGATCTGGATTCATTCATTCGTAAATATTTATTAAATTCTTTCTTCTTACCATATGCTGGGCTGGCATCAGACAGTTTGGAAAAGGCAAAGTTGGCAGAGCCTTTCTGAATTTAGATGAAAGATAAATAGAACATTAAAATATTTTTTTTTATTTCAAAAAATGCAGGAACACAAAAACTGCCTTAGAATTTAAGCCTGGGTTATACAGTTAGAACAGATAGTTTAGGCTTCATGTATCAACACTGTTAATCAAAATCCTTGATATAGTAAAACAATCCAAGGAAAACATACAAGGGGTATGAAGAAAAATGTGCACAATTATCAAAATGGGCAAAGCGTGGAGAGTTTATTTGCCCCCACCATAGTGAATTAGTGACTATAGATATTGGACGTACATACTTACACACGATTATGCTGTGACAAGTTTGAGTATGGTCTAACAACATGGGGCACGTAGACTGATTATACTATGTTTTTCTAAAGGGAGACTGAATAGTGAGGAAAGATATATTTACACAAAATATGTTTGGATGTTGATTTTCCTCAGTTTTCAGCAAATAACTGCTGTCAGGCTTACTAATTTTTTAATGATGTTAACATCCCAAATTTCTGAAGGTAGAACACAATCACTGCCTGTCTTTTATGTTAATATTACCCTAGCAGAGAGAAAAATATAACAGATACTGGAAATTATTTAATACACTTGGAATGTTTTAGACATAAACCTACAGAAAAGAGAAGAATAAAACAAGGTGCACCTTGTTTCAGTGACAAACTTGTAATGTTCCTTAGAATAGTTACTGTTAATGTAGATTTGTTGCATAAGAATATAGAAAACTGTGGTCAGAAGAGATGACTTGGTGGTTAAGAGCACTGGATATTATCCTAGAGGATCTCAATTTGATTCCCATCATCAAAACAAGGCTCACAATTGGTCTCTAGTTCCAGGATGTCCATTGTCCTCTTCTGGTCTCTGTGGTCAGCAGGCATGCATGTAGTGCATAAACATGCATGCAGACCAAATATCCAGACAAATAAGATAATACGATAACTACTATAGTCTTAAAAAATAAATAGCAGAAGAATCAGCCAAATATTAAGAATAAAATGCCTGTATTCATCTTTTATCAGATGTATACCTACTAAAGATTTTCTTCTTCTCTACGGACTTGTAATTCACATGATTGATGCTTTCCTCTGCCATACAGAAGCTTTTTAGTTTTACGAGGTGCCATTTGTCAATTGTTGACTAAATTCCTACCTTTTACTGGCGAAGGCATGAAATCTAAAAGAGAACTTATGGCTGTCACTTTCCTAAAGTAGCATAATTTATAACTACATTCTAAATACTTATGTTTATGTTCACAGATAAGTGTAAATCTCACACCTTGATTTTCAAAGGAGTTAAAAAGAATACATATGGACAAAACAAATAAACACACACATACAAACACACACAAGCACACACAATACTTCATGAGAAAATAACATTTCCTGTCAATGTGTATTTTAAGACAAATTAAAGATAATATGTCCCTTGAAATAACAATGCCTGATATTCGTCTTTTATAAATGTATAGTTAGTGAAGATTCTCTTGTATGTACTCCAGGGGCTTCTAATTCACTTGATTGATGTTTTCCTCTGCTGTACAAAAGCTTTTTAGTTTTATGAGGTGCCATTTTTCAATTGTTGACTTAATTCCTACCTTTTATTGGTGAAGTCATGGAATTTAAAAGAGAACCTGCTGTGGACTTAGGTTAATAAGTAGCCTTCTTCTCTAAATCCCATTGTAATGAATGAAGATCTTTAGAAATGTGATAAATATTTTATTTGGTAGGCAGCTCAAGAGTAACCTCAAATAAATTAACTTGTTTCAAAGAGAGAAATATTATCACATGGAGACTGAGCTACCTATGGGCTATGCTGGAGCTGGGGCTCTAGGTTCTCTCCTTCATGGTCTTTGGTTGATGCATCCATCAGTCTCTGCTGGCCACACCAGGTCCAGATTATTTTGGCTTTTTTGGTCTCCATGTGGAGCTCCTTTCTCCCCTGTCTCTTCTTCCATAAGACTCCTTGCTCTTTGTCCAAAGTTTGGCTGTAAGTCTTTTTATGTGCTTTCATCCCCTGTTGTATGCAATCTTTCAGAGGACATCTGTTGTAGGCTCCTGTCTTCTTCCCTCTGTTCTGCCACTTCCAGTGTCTGTCCTGTATGACTTTTGAATGAGAATTAAGCTTCCTCCCCAGGATCTTCCTTATTGTTTAGCTTCTTTAGGTTGGTTCCCTAGTAAGGGGAGCAAGGGCTATCTCTGATATGAAATCTGTTGCCTGACCTTTGTTTATTTTCCCCTGGTGGAGTGACATTGCCATTCCTCATAGAAAAAGGATCCAGGGAGTCTTGATGAGACTTGATAAGCTGGGGTCAAATAATAGGAAAGGACCAGTCCCCCTTTCAGTGGACCAGGGGAGGGGGATTGAGTATAAGAGGGAGGAAGGTTTGACTGGGAGGAGATGAAGAAGGGGGCTACAATCAGGATATAAAATTAATAAATTGTAAAAAAAAATTATAGTTTATATTTTTAAAATATTATTATTATTATTATTATCATTTTTTACAATTTATTCAATTTGTATCCCAGCAGTGGCCCCCTCCCTCATCTCCTCCCAGGCCTACCCTCCCTATTCTCTGCCTATATCCCTCCCCTTGTCTACTGATAAGGAAGGTCCTCCTCCCCTTCCATCTGATCCTAGTTTATCAGGTCACATCAGGTCCTATCAGGTTGCATTGTCTTCCTCTGTCACCTGCTAAGTTTGGACCCCCTCCAGAAGGAGGTGATCAGAGAGCCTGACACTGAGTTCATGCCAGAGATAATCCCCCCTACTTCCGTTACTATGGAACCCACTTAGAGAATGAGCTGCCTATGGGGTACATCTGAGCAGGGGTTCTAGGGTATCTCTATACATGGTCTTTGGTTGGAGTATCACTCTCTGCAGGACCCCTGGGCCCAGATTATTTTGTCCTGTTGGCCTCCTTATGGAGCTCCTGTCCCCTCTTGGTCTTTCTATCTCCCCCTTCTTTCATTAAATTCCAAGTATTCTGATCAAAGATTGGCTATGAGTCTCAGCCTCATTAAATTAAGAATTAAAAAAAATAGGTATTATCAATTGCCCAGAAGAACCTGACTTTCTGGGTAGCTGTCCAGCTGTCCAGCTGTCCTGGATATGAGGCACCCTGACCAACTCATCTGCCATTTGGTCCCAAATCCAGTGGTCTGAGTTCATGCACCCCAAGGCCATGTTAATGTGCATAGCCTGTACTGCCTCATGAGGTCATGTTGATTTCTGTGGTCCATGCAGCTATCTGGGTCCATAGTCTTGTGCAGTGTCTGTGGTCTTTGTTACCACTGAAGGCCATGTAAACATCAGTGGTCCATGCTTGAGTTCATGGTCCTGCTACAACTGGGAGCCAAGTTGATATACATGGCTGCCTCTGTTACTACCAAAAAACATGCAAATGTTAGTGGTCTTTGTTAACACCTGTAGAGCCATGTTGATGTTTGTAAGCCAGGTTGCCACTAGGGATCATGTTGGTGTCCATGGTCCATACTGTCACAGGAGACCATGCTGAGGTCCAGAGTACATGCTTACACCTGATTCCAGGGTGATATCCAAAGTCTTTGCTGTGGCCAGAAATGGTGAGGAAGTCCATGATCTAAGCTCCTGCTGACTGTAAAGGACACAAAAGTTTCTTCTTCGGGGGTGTTGATTACTGTAGACTGACAGTTGAGAAATAGACATGGAAAGCTTCTTTGACAACCCCCACCCTCACTCCTAGACAAGAAGGCATCAAAGAGAACTCTTAAAAATTGTGATAAAGATGCTGAAGCGTAGCTTTGCACAACAGATGGCTACTACCCTAGGAGGGGGTGGGGAAGGACTCACTTTTCTTTAAGGGTCTGGCTGTAAGTGTGGGGAGGTGTAGCTGGAAGGACTGGGAAGTAACCATGATTGGGTACCTTATGTGAAATTCTAAATAATAATGAAAACTATTATGTTAAAATAAAAATATATTCATGACAGGAATAAACAAAGATAAACAACAAAACACAGAAGGAAGAAAAAGTGATGAGGAAGGTTTCGTCATAAACTGACAGAATTGTAAAAGTAAGGCACAAAGAAAGATGCGTATGTATTTTACTTTTAACATTTGAGCTTCCAGCATTGTTGGATTTTTTTTGTTATTGTTGTTTTAAATAATTATTTAAGGAAATGAGTACCTTCCCCTTATACCCCAGAAAACTACAGCTCTCACCCTCATCCAAGAAACTTCTTTTTGCAATAGAAACCATTACATCAAACTAAAACGAATCAAAATCCAGAGAACAAATAAGTGATCATGTAGTCATCCTGTACCTAAAGCCTAGGAATTATTATAGAATAAGAGCAGTAATATTGTAGACGAACAGTATGTTGACTATGAAAATGTCTCCTAGAAATGTCAGAGCAGGTACCACTATGATAACTCAACATATGGCTGCCTGAATATGACTTGAATAAAGACAAAACAAATAGACATGTTAACATTGAAGTGGGAAAACCCACAGAGATGCAAATCTTGATGAAGAGATTTAGGTAACTACAGAATGCTTGGAGAAGAAGTAGACTTCACAGGTAAAAGGCATTGATTTCTTGAATTGGTTATCTGGTGAAACCAAACATATACAAGTAACATGAAAACTGAGTAAGTTGTATTTATACATGTAGAAATTATATGTATCAGTGCACCACCATTTAAAAATTAACAATTAAATATGTATTTCATTTCTTAACACATATCTATAATATTCCTTCAGAAAGAAAAATCAACCTACTTTTCTGTTAATGGTATATCAGAAGAGCTTCAAAAATCAATATTGTAGAATTTTATTTCAGAATCTTTTTTCAGATACTTTCAAGGGCATTCAAAATCCCTATACACTGTGCCACAAAAATCACATCATTTGGCATTACATATTGCATACATAATCATTACTATATTGATCCATTTTCCAAAAAGAACATATTTGTCATGAACAAGTAGAATATATTTTTTCAGGAGTTTTATCACTTTTATCTCCTATGTAAGTTGTAACTCAATAGATATTGAAGTGAATTAGAAGATGTATGAATATTTAAAATGCAGAAGCTGAAATAGGCTATTACAGTCAAGTCAGTATGTTTATTTTTAATGTGCATTAACAGAGGTCAGTAGAGTTTTGAAAAGAAAAACTAGAGGAGAAACAGCTAGAGGGTGGCAAATGACCACTGAAACAGAAAGAGAATTTGGTCCAGTGTTAAATAGCACCAAAGGAAAACTGTAGTCTACAATTAAGCTTACATTCCAAAATTTAAAAAAAAAAAAAGCTTTAAGGATTCTTTATATTCTTTTTCAAACAAAAACCACTTTAATCTAATTAACTAACATATAAAAATATCAAAGGAATAGTTTAAAGGTGTCACTCAAGCACTTGCTCACTTAACAAACCACACGAATTGCAGCAAGTGTCTGTGCAGTCAGAATGTTCAGCTCTGTTCTGAAGTAATGGAGCTCTGCTTGGGATTTTATAGTTTAACTCTCAATATATTTATGTATTTTAAAATTTTTACTATTCATGCAACTTGAATACCTGGAAAGCTGAATCCACATATCTACAATAAATAAAGGGAAAAAAAATAAGATAGCATTGAAACAAGAAAAAGTCCCTTTATACACATTTTCATTATTCATGTGCCTTTTTGCCAACTTCAGTCCTTCATCATCTAATGTCACAATGAAACTTAGATTTCATTTTTATTCTTCTGTGATTGTAAATTCAGTCACAAAAGTCCAAATATTACAAAATTTATAAATCTCAATTATGCATATTCAATGACAAATAATTTGTACAGTAGTATTAGCATATGTTACTCTACTCACTTGAAAGGACAAACCCATCAGAAGTGATTTGTTACGGTTCAGTATTCTACACAAGAGAAGACTGTCTTTCAGGTAACAATTTCACAAACCTAAATTTTATATTACTTTACATGATATGTTTCATCAGACCAGTTTTCAATCCTCGTAATATACCTGTAAGACAAGGGTTCCCTTTGCATTTTCTCCCCTAGGTATTACAACTGTTAAATCAAATATTTTACCTATCATTAAAATGAGTAGTAGTTGCTCCCCAAAGTTTCTATCCAGTAAGACCTGAAATAATGTATCTTTAAAGGTGCAATGAAGAAAATGTTTTTTTTTAAACTGATTTCATAGACAATGTAATTTGTACATCACATCTTTTCTTTGAAAACATATTGAATTCCCAAAACACTGAAAAAAATAAGAAAAAAAAATATTATCACATCTACTGAAAGGACCATTCTGGGTACATGAACTTTTTTATTGCTTTTTCTTGCTTATACTTTACTGTAGACCTTGAGTGTGAGTGTGTAAGAGTCAAATCCATGCTTTCCTAGCAAGATGTGAATTTAATAACTCATCATGAAAGTCACTGTTTGTAAATGTTATTAGAATAAAAGATGTAAGGTTTAAACACAGCTCATAGTATACATGCTAAAAACCTGTTTAATATAACACCTACCAGTGTTTATCATATTAAAACCATGAATATAAATCCTTCATGCAAAGTTTAGGTTGTTTGAAATAAAAATAGCTATATGCATTTTATAGCGTATGTTCAATTTTTTATAGATGTGAGTGAACATCTGAGCTAATATTAGGAAGCAGATATTATAATGTAATTAATAAAATAGAAAATACTTTAACATATCATAGGTAAAATGTTTTCAAGCCTGGTGGAAGAAAAGTAAAATGTTTTTAACTTTTAAAATCATGTTTATTTACTTATTATTCTATACAATAAGTCATACCCAACTGTCAAAATGTATATAAAGAATACAGAAAAAGAAAAAGGATTTGTTGTGTTTATGTGCTTCTATCAAATATGTTGAATAGAGAAAATTAACTCATTGTTGACATATTCAGTAGTGATTACTAAGTCACTGTTAAAATAGAAGAATATAATCTTAACTACTCAGAAGGAAGAGGAGGAAAGGGTCCCAAGTTAATACAGAATTAAGGATAACTAAGCATCAACTTGTTAGAAAATAAAACACAAACAATTAAAGATATATATCTCTAGTAGGACACTATAGCTGTGTATATAAGGCCTAGGTTCAATCCTTAGCAAACCAAAGTAAATGATCATATGTATAAATATACTCTTGCACAAATAAAAAAAAAGATACAAAAATAAGCTCAGTACAGTAAAAAGAGAAGACATAGATTAAGGGATTCAGAATAAATAATGGAGAGGACTTCCAAAAAATCCAGGTCTAAACACATTTTAAGTAATTTAGAGAATGTCAAAAATAAAGAGTGTTTGCAACCCTCATAACTACCATCAGCTTACAAACAGAATCTAAAGCAAAAACACTGAAGACTGCCTTTGGAGGGGCAAATGGTTAATGCCAACCTGAAATCTTATGATGGGTAAATTTAGATGTCAGGAATAGGTAGAAATACATTTTCAGGTAAAGATGACCCTAATAAGTACTTACAAGACAAATCAAGTTTGTAATACTATGACTACAGAATGAAGGATGGCTGAATGAATGAGAGTTCCAGAATAATAAAGAAGAAATCACAAGGAAAATATATCCAAGCTGAGAACTACTTTTCAAAAATGTTTAGGTCTATACATTTTTCATATATTTTTTTAAGTTTTTGAAACATTAAAACATATGAGATGTGTTAGATATGACACTCAAGTTTAAACATAAAATTCATTTCATATAAATCTTATAAAAGGTAACCCTTGGTTTGAGTAACACATTCCATTGAGAACATGTGAAAAAAATTTATATTCTTTATTCATATTAAAATTCGAGATTCTTTGAATTCTGGAGAATCTGGAGAATTTTAGATTTTGAATTTTTAGATTGGTTATTTTCTGACTGTCATATAAATATTTATAAATTTTATTCAACAGTAAATTTGTGAGATGAAGATAACATAAACATAAAATGAAGCTAATTAGGTCGTATTTATAGTATTGAAATATAATACATTAATTTTTGAATTTTGATTAGGTACGTAAGCTTTGTGTGTGTATGTGTATTTATGTGTGTGCGCATGTGTGTGTGCCTTTTGTTTCTGGTGTATTTACTTGATAGTTTGTGTGTGTCCTTGAATGCCTGGGGGTGTATATACACATTTTTGAGGTTTTGTACCATGTAACTATATACATGTGGAGACCAGAGGTCAATGATAGGTATGTGTGATAGTCATTCTCCACTCTTAGTTTGTGAGATTGGGTATTTTCATTGATTTTGCTGTTGCCTGATTCTTCTGAACAGTTTTTCCTTACTTGTGCTTATGTCTTATAGAGAGCTCATAGAAACAATGTTTTCTGACATCTGTTTTGAGAGATGACAGGCATGGTAAAATTCTATGGAATATGGAAGTTAGATGTCAAAAAAGAAAGAGATTAGTGTATACTTGAAATTCATGGAGCAGACACAGGATTAAATATAGTCAATGTTGCATTTAAATGGTTTTCCAGGCTATGCATTCCACTTTGGAATTTGACAACTATTTACAACTTTCACATTGTTAAATGAGAATTTTATTATGTAATTTAGTGATAGCTTTTCTTTGTCCTTATTAAATAGTTAGAAGGCATTCAAAATGAACTTAAAAAAAAAAAAGTGACCCCAACCTGAGTTTACTTCCAGAGGAGATAAGAAACAAATTTAACTTTTATAAATTTATGTTAGGCTTTGTGAAGGATTATCAGAGAAAGGAATGAGATAAGACCCATTCCCAAGCCTTGGTAGATTTTTCTGAGTTCTCACTGTCTTGATTAACTCAGCTCTTCTTACATAAACTCCTATCCATGCTGACTGATTTGAACTTGCTTCTCTTGGTTTCTGACTGAATTGCTCTGGATGGCCTCAGACTAATTCTGGAAATGGATTTTTATCTTTTGGCTCCCTTCTATTCTCCTACTAGTTCTGTTTTTACCTGTTTCTAGCTTGTTCTCTTTGTAAAACTGTTCTGGTAATCAACTCTCAGTAAAAGCCTCTCTCTCTCTCTCTCTCTCTCTCTCTCTCTCTCACTCACTCTCTCTGCACTGTTCTTAAGTGGCCTCTTTCCTGTCCTGCTCCTGTGGGAGTTGGTCATATCCTATTTTAGACTCATTCTGTCAAATCTTTCTTTGATTCTATATTTTGTCCCTCAATTACATATCATTTCCAAACATGGCTGTTTCATTCTACAAACTAACCTTATCTTTATTGTTCTGGATTAATGGTGTGCACTAAGGACATATCTTAGTTCAAACAATAGTACTGCAATCTAGAGCATATCTGTATTTCAGTCATATCACATAGAACTAGAAGGTCTTTGCTGTGATCCCTTGCCAGATAAGCTATGTTGTTGGATTAAAATTTCTCTATCTAGTATCTATTGATTTATATATTAACAAAACAAAGGAGACAAAAGGTATATAATACCAACGATTGAGCAAATTTGATATTTTCTGTATTTTATTAATCATTACAGATTCTATCAAATCTGAAAGATGTAGTCTATCTTCTCCAGAGGTTTTACAACCTGCATAAATCTTATAATTTGATTTTGTTGAAAGTGAAAAAGTCTATGAACATTTTCTCAAATATGACCATGAATCAACAGTTAAGGTAAGCCAAGTCAGGTTTGACGCTTGTGACTACAGTGCCTGAGAACATGAATCAGGAGGACTTCTGAGTTCAGAAATATGAACTCAAACAACAACAAAACAAAAGCAAACCAAAGCTGTAGGACTGAGATGAAAAATATAACTTTGTTTCAGTGACATTGTGTAAGTCACTCAACAAACAAATAAATATGAAACACATTTACTCTCTAAAGAAAAATTGTTTCTCAAATGTGTACTCATAAATTATTCCTAGTGCACAGAAAATGTCAGCAGTTCATTGATTGGCATTTTAATTGCTCTATCCATCTAATAATTTTTCATATTCTTTTCGGAGAGTCATTGAAGAAACAATAACTAATTTTTCCCCATGAAGCTTTAACGTCAGGTCTATCCTTTATAGACCTTATGTAAATTTTCACGAGAATTTACTCACCAATACATAGCTAAGGAAGAAAGGAGTTGGATTCCTTATTAATTCTTTTGGAGGTATTATAGAAGCCTGCAGAATAAAACTCAAACAACAACAGTGAGGGATTGACCTGTATGGAGTGTACTCAATTTTTGTAATCCTGTTAAGACTCCCTGACCTCACTAAAACTATTTAGTGATTTTTTGTTTGTTTGTTTTAGAGATCAGAGAGCATAGCAGATCACCACTCAAGCAGGCTTTTATTTGGACATGCTATTCAACTGATTCTTGTAAATGTCCTAAGGTGACCACAGAACTTCAGTAATATATGATAACTACTAGTCTAATAGGTGCAGAACTTCAGTGGTCCCTAAGACTCAGAGACTCCATATTCCTTGTCAGATCTGCAGTGCTGTTTTTGTAATATATAGATATGATTTCAAAGGAAAAGAAATAAAAGAAGTAACCCTAATGCAAAGAAAAATCTTGCTATCTCTCCACTGATTGGTTTGGATGATGGGAGAAGTGTATAGCCATTTAGCTAAAGAGGAATCCCTTTAGGAGCCACTCTAAAGTGCTTTAAAAGATGGAGCTGGTGAAAGAAAATGATTGAAAACAATTGGCTTCACTCTTCTGAAACTGGAGAGAAAGAGAGTAATCTGTCAGTGTGTGGGCAGACACATTGCTGGGAAATTGGATAAATTGGAAATCACTGGAGGGCAGCTATTTTGTCCTCTGTTGCATTAAATATCTTGGGAAATATTAATGGTGAACAATTGCTACTCAAAAGTTTCTAGCTGTTAGGAATATAGAATTACATGAACTCAAGAGTACGTTATCATTCTAAAAATACATAAAATATGAATGCAAAGAAAATGACTCCCATGAATACATTGCTTTCATTTTCATAAGAGAAATTATTTTGAAACAAATATGGAGTTTGCCTGTGCTTTAAAATGGATATGCAGAAATGTACCAAAGAATTCAATTTTGCTGCTTTTTGTTAATTTAACTCACTTGAAATTTGGAGTCCTGGGCTACAAAACAGCCTCCATGAATCAGCATTATAATAAGTTCCCCAGTGAGCTCAAATGCACATGGCAATTAGACAAGAAATATGCTATCATTTTTGAGTTTCCTTTCAATGGAATAAAATTGCTTGCTTTGCTTATCACTTACAGATGCCCAGTGATTACCTTCAAGTTACCAAAGGAGTGCCAATTTATAACATTAACTTAGAATTCAGGGTTTTGCTTGCTTGTTTATTCATTTAATTTTTGCTCCCATTACTTTTTGATACAAGCAAACTTGTTTTTGCCAGTTCAAATTAAAAAGAGCCTTTAACCTTTAGCATTGTATTTGTGCAATAATAGCTTTAAACAGGCCTACTTCATCTTAAGCCTGAATTCAAAGTTACAACTATTTCATGTTCTTCAATTACTGATCACATTTCTAAAAGGTTAGAGCTTTATACTACCAGAAAATGTAATACATAGACATAGTCTGTTTCTATATAAATGCTTATTATGTAATCAAGTCAATTCCTGTATTACATGTAACAAATTTATATACACTCAGAAAAAGAAATAGAATGGTAAACAGAAGCAATTGAAGAGATGGACCAGGATAGGAGAGGGAACACTGAAGGGAAGGAGGGTAGGGATCAGATGTAAGATGAGCAGGGGCAGAAGGACATAGGTCTTGCAAGAGGAAGGAGCATGGGTGGGGGCATCTCTTAGACAAGCTGGAGACATGCAACAAGGTGGACTTCTGGAAGTATATGGGAGTGACATTAGCTGAGACCCCTGGTGGCAGGGGTCATGGAGACTGGAGAGGCCACCCTCTAACCAGATAGGACTCCTGGTAAAGGAGGGAAACACCATCCCACCTACCAAAACTTCCACCCAGAATTTACCCTGCCTTCAGGATGTGCAAGGATAAAGATAGAGTGAAGATCAAGGGAATATGCAACTAATGCCTGGCCCAACCTGAGACCTACTCCATGGGAAAGAGCCAACCCCTGACAATATTGTTGATGCCCTACCATGTTTACAGATGAATGTTTAGAATGACTGTCCTCTGAGGGGTCCCTCCCAGCAACATATTAAAAACAGAAAATGAGACTCACAACCAAACGTTGAGCTTAGGAAGCATTGTAGAAGAGTGAGGTTAAAGATAGAGCTACCCAGATATGACAGGAACTCTACAAGAAGACCAACATTTCCAACTAACCTGTGGCCAGAGGAGCTTGTGGAGACTGAAGCACCAGCTTAGGAACATGCATAGACTAGACGTAGGTCCTCTATACATATGGACACAATGGACAGCTTAGTCATGTGGGTTCCCTGGAAAAGAGCTGTCTCTGACTTGGTCTCTGTTGCATGCTTTCTAATCAATCCCCCTAAGAGAGCTGCCTTGCCAAGATGCTGTGAAAAAGGAAGTACACAGTCTTGATAAGACTGAAAGTGCTGGGGTAGGGGCTCCCATTTTCTGAGAGGTAGGGGAGGAAGGATAGGGGCCTGTGGAAAGGATGAAGGGAGGAACCAGGAGGAGAGGAGGGAAGGGGCTATAATTGAGATGTAAAAACAAAAAAGAAATTTATATCAATCTTTATTAATACTATATGAAGCTTTACATTTCTACTGTGGTATATATTTGATAGTATTATATGAACTATCCTGTGGCCTAGAGTTTAAAAAGGTACAAAGAAAGCAGAGGTCACTAACTTTTTGCTATTGAAAGTTTTGAATTTTATGTCAATGTTGGTTCATTCCTCTTTCATAATATAAAGTGCCTGCTTTATATATTTATATTATATCATTAGCGTTTCACCTGCTCTCTATTAAATTTTGAAATAATATAGTTTGCATTTTTGTTAATTTTTTTTTTCTTTTTTAGCAGGTTGGAGCATAGGAGAAATTATTTGTTAAACTGTTATTTAAATGTTTTTTTTTTTATCAAATACCTTCACATAAAACTAGATGCCATGAATCTGATAGAAAATATTTAGAGAATAGGCTTGAAAATGGTCATGAAATATATGATCAATATAATTGTAATCAAGAGTTACATTTTACATTTATTTTCAAAAATTTAAACAGGTAATTTAAAATTATATTTTAAAAGGGAAAAATACTGTACATTCAAAGACTAAATAACATTTAAATAAACATGTCATTTTCTACTTTTCATTTTAATGCACCAAAATTCTCCTATTGTAGAAAAATAGTATAAACATGTAAGTTTTACTAAATAAGTAGTTAGGTTAAAAATAGCCATAGCCCTGTTTTCTTGGGTGAATTCGTTTTCGTTGGATTGGAGTTTTCCTTCTAGTATCTTCTGTAGGGTTGGTTTGCTGTATAGATATTGC
>NW_026594428.1:7997569-8040503 GCF_907164565.1 Psammomys obesus | reverse complement strand
CTCCAATTGACTGGCCAACTCTTTGAAAGATTTGTTCATTTCCTCCTTATGAGCCTCAAATAATTGAGCAAGCATGGCTTTAAGGTCATTTTCCTGTGCTTCTGATGAATTGGAGTATCCATCGATTTTGGGGTTTGCTGGTGAAGTCATGATGTCCTGATTTATGTTGGAAGTGTTCTTTCGCCTACCCCTGGCCATTGGCTTATCTGAGACCTTCCCTGTTTATTTTTGGATTCTGCCGATCAGACTGGTACTGTCTCTCTCTCTCGAGTCTGGAAAATTCTTCAGGAAGTTGAGCGAGGTCCCGTGTCCTTAGCGTGTGCTGAGGACTAGCTGTACCTGTGGGAGGAAAGTACGCAGGTGCAAACAGAGGCAAATGCAAGTGTGCGTGCGTGTGTATATGTGTGTGTGTGTGTGTGTGTGTGTAAGTGGGCGTGGGCGTGTGTCTCAAGGGACAGAGTGATGGCTAATGTTGAACCCTTGAGTGTGTGGGAGGGGCTCTGCAATGTATATGTCGCAGGCGCTAGTGATGATCGCAGTGCAATTTCTGGCATTAACTGCCTTAACTCCTCAATTAGACCCCCAAAGCAGGAACTTCAATGTTCCAAGTGCCCCTCTGTTTCCCAAAGTGGGTATATGGGTGGGAGGGGGTTTGATACCTGGCTTCTGTTTTAGAAGGACCCAGGATCAGGGGAGCTGCAGATTCTCAAGGGTTCACTCACTTACAGGAAGGTCATTTGGCAGAGATCAGGGTATCTGGGCACTCTGCTCTCTGGTTTGGCCCTGCTTCTTTGATGTGCTCTGCCAGTTCTGTGCTGTTGTCACTGCCAGGTTATGAGGTCTTGCTGCAGATGGAGATTTCAGGGTGGTCACGTCAGTGGGAATCGGGGTAACCAGCCTTTCTGTTCTCTGGTTTGGCCCTGGTTAGTCTTAAACTGGAGGGCTGATGTGCCCCGCCAGCTCAGTGCTGCTCCGCTGCCAGGTTAGAAAGTCCAGCTGTAACTGGAGGCTGGGTTGCTAGTCCAGATGCTTTCTGGGAAGTCCTGGGGTCTCTTTACTGTGCTCTCCAAGCTTCGGAGGCCCAGCGCCTGGTGTGTCTAGCTTGTATGGTGTTTCTGTCTGGTTTTGGTGAGTATATAGCGTATTCTCTGTCACTGTGGGATTGGGCGGGCCGCACTGTCAGTGATTGTGATCCTGAGGAGCTAGTATGGCGTCTAGCAGACTCAGGCCCTGGGAGGATGGTGCAGCCACCGGGCGAATCTGGGGCTCCAAGACACAGTACTGCTGGCCTTTGCCGATAAAGGGCTTGGGGCTCTGCCTCAGTGGCTGCAGGCCCCAGGCAGTTAGTTCTGCGCTGAGGAAGGCGAGTCTGAGAAAGGCGAGTCCGCTGTGCCGAGGAAGAGGGAGGTCTGGGGGAGGGGAGTGCTGAGAGATCAAAGGATCGTTTCTCACCTTCCCCAAACAAGTCCCTGGGTGACCCAGACCAAGGTTTTCACCTCCTGTGATGTTCCCTGTTGTTTAGAAAGTCTCTCCGTTGTTTCCCTGGCTTCAGAAATTCTTCCACTCATCAACTCAGAACTTTATCTCTTCCACAGCTCAGAAACTGTGTGTGCTAGTCGCCATCTTGGCTCCGCCCCCCATAACAATACTTCTGAACAGCAAAGATACACTCAGCAAATGAAACATAGGAGAAATCATTTGTTAAACTATTGTTTAATTAAATGACCTTTCTTTCTTTTCCTTTCTTTCTTTCCTTCCTTCCTTCCTTCTTTCTTTCTTTCTTTCTTTCTTTCTTTCTTTCTTTCATTCTTCCTTTCTTCCTTTCTTCCTTTCTTTCCATCAAAGAAACCAGATGCCATGGATTTGGCAGATGAAAATTTAGGGAATAGGATTAATTTCATTTTCATAGGAAGTGACTTTCTGAACATGACCCATAAGCACAGGTTAAGAACCAGAATTAACAAATGGGACCTCGGAAAAATAAGATGTCTTTGCATAGTAAAAGATGCCAGTATTTGAGCAAATATGCAATGCATTGAAAGGAAAATCTTTACCAGCTACATGTCTTACAAAGGGTTAGTGCCTAAGAAGTATAAAAAACTAAAGGTATTTTATTTATTTTTTTTTTAAACAGGGACACAATACTTGATTTCTGTATTGTGTTAGTTCCTAACTTTTCAAGCTCAGTTATTTTCTTATAGAAATATTTTATTTTAGCACTTGGGCATTTGATTGCATTTTAAATGCTCTAATTGATCTACTTTGAAATTCATTTGAAAAGATAACTAAAATCCTAAACTAGGTACACCAAGAAGACACATAGATGAGGTTTGGTCAGTTGGAACAATGTATGTTCTATAACTTTATCATTGATTTCTTCTCAATTTCTTTATATTAATTACAGTTTATTCACTTTGTATCCCAGCTAGAATCCATTCCTGCCATCATCTGAAGCATTACAGTCACAAATTTAGTGATGAATGATGTACTGTGGAAAAAAATTTCCAAACTGAATGCTCTTTTCAAACCCCTGACGACCCATTCCCATTACAGTTATGATGAAAATTAACTAATCTAAGCCTAAATTGAAGGTATTCAAAGACCCCTTTAGTTAAAAAACATCACGTAAAGTATTGAGTAAATTCAAAAAGCTTATATGAAATCATTGAAAATTAATAGCTAAAGAAATCATAAAAATTTGTATATGCAAAAAGAATAGCACAACATTTAAGCATGTTTTATGCTAGCTTTTACATCCCTAGCAGATCCAATTGGTCCAACAGAAATTTGTTTAGGACATCAAAGTCAAAGAGAAAAGGTAATTTCTTTCCAATGTATTATGATATAAAACATCAATATTATTGAAGTAACTTTGTCACTGGAAGGAACATATTAAATTATAGATGCAAGATCTGTGTTTTATAGCTGAAACATGTAAAGAAAAATCAGTTCTGCCTTAGACAACAATCATGATCTTGTTTCTGATATTTCAGTATTTGATGATTAAATAATTGATTAATCAATTGTCTGTTATCATCTACACTGAAACTATGACTTCATAATATTATATATATATAATATACCTTATTAACAGAACATTATACTACAATAACATTTTATTTATTAACCAATGCCATTATTTGATATAAGAGAGACAAATTCACAGTTCAAGCATTCATTGTATATTCTTTCTGTTTTGGTACACATGTACGTGTTATCCATTAGTTTTATGTGCATTATGTTAGAATACAGTATTGATTTCAGAATAAAAATAATGTATGTTATATCCACTGTTAATCTAAAAACTACCTAAATGCCTTCTTCTGTTCACATTTTTCCTTTTTTGAGTAGAGTAAGATTGGCAAATCTCAACAAAGTCTTGAAAAAAGCACACTAGACATTGCAAAGACTTATTAGCCTAACATCTTGAAGGAATACATAAAGGATGACTTACTTAGGTGTACATTAGAAAAGCAAATATATGGTCTATTACAGGACGCTCTATGTCTCTGTGCATTATTGACAAAATAAGTATTATTATTACAACTGATATAGAAATTAGAAGCTTCATTAAGAAAGCTGCCAGCTGGGCAAGTTGGCGGCACCGGGAGGACTCTCATTCTGAAGAGCAGCACAGCACGTTTGGCACAGTGACCAGCAATCAGAACTTGCGGCCATAAAACACAAGTGATTGTGTTTCACAGGTGAGAGGATACCCCATGGTGGGGGATTCAATCAGCTTTAACTCACCCGGCTAAACCACGGAAGAGATCCCAGTTCCACCAGGCACTTGGTCGCCAGCCCAGAGCTACATGCCAGTGTGATCTGGTCACGGTCCCAGATTGAACTGTGGGCCCACAGCACCATAGACTGGATTTCCTAGTCGAGAGATAACCCCATGGAGCAGGGAAGACATCCCCTGGAAAAGACTCGGGTTCCGCGGGTGCCCCAAGAGCACCCCGGACCCAGAGCCAGGACACAGGCGCCTGCACAGAGCCTTGCCTAATGCAGGCAGGAGCACTGTGCTCTGCCTCCATTGGTGAGTTCCCCTAGGGCACTGGGACACACAGCTGCATCCACAGACCTACAAAAGCCAGAGAGCCACTACAGCAGCCCTCAGATACTGTGCCAAGGATCAACCAGTTATCCCTAGCTAGACTGTGAAAACTGTGGGAATCCCTGGTCCTTCAAGAGGGCTGCACCCACAGCATCTGGACCAGAGCAGTGCCTGCACCTGCCATCCCAGACAGGGACACACAGCTTCTGGTCCAGAGTGAGGCACCCAGCCTCCAGACCAGAGCAGCGCCCCCAGGCGCCAACTCAACCTAGGTGCACATTCTCCAGGTCCAGAGCAGAGGAATCAGCCTCTGGCCCAGAGACTTGCTGAGTGCACCTCTCACATTCCCGGACAGAACTGTGTGCCCCAGGATAACAGACTGAGTTTCCCTGTTGGGAGAAAACCCCACAGCTAGGGAATAAGCAGGTTCTTCAAGAGGACTGTACATGGAAATTTAGTGAGCAGCAGCACACTAAATTTATAACAAGAAACCCAGCAGTGGGGCAGCTGTCTTGAGAACTTCTATGGGTAAGAGGAGATCCCCTCCTGCCTAACATAGACCACAGCTACTACTCAGGGTTATAAACCTGAGGTGAACAGTGGCAACCCCTGAGAAACACTGGCCATACAGTGACCATAACCAAAAAGCAGAGAAGGACTTCTTCAGGAAAAATCATCTTCCAGTCAAGGGGATACTCCCTACCTCAGGACTCCAGGAAGCACAGAAACTAACAGCCAACAACTAAATCAGCCCAATGGGTAGAGGTCAGCGTAAAAGCTCAACCAACAAAAGACAGAGCAATATGGCATCTCCAGAACCCAGCCATCCAGGGGCGAACAGCCCTGGACAACCCAGCATAATAGAAAATGAAGAAGATGACCTTACATCTATGGAGGAAGATAAAGACAAGCAGATTAGGGCCATCAGTGAAGAAATACAGGAAGATGCAGCCAAACAGCTTATGGCCTTCAGAGAAGAAATAATTAAATCACTTAAAGAAATAAAAGAGACAGAGTTGAAGGAACTAAAAGAAAAAGAGGAAAATACAAGCAGACAGGTGAAGGAAGTAAACAAAACAACTCAAGACCTGAAGATAGAACTAGAAAAATTAAAGAAAACACAAATGGAGGAAATAGTGGAGAGAAGGAATTTAGGGAAGAAAACAGGAACTACAGAGGTAAGCATAACCAACAGAATACAAGAAATGGAAGAAAGAATCTCAGGTGTAGAAGATACAATGGAAGAAATCGATGTATCTGTCAAAGAAAATGTTAAATCCAAAAAATTCCTGACACAGACCTTCCAAGAAATCCAAGACCATATGAAAAGACAAAACCTAAGAATAAAAGGAATAGAGGAAAAAGAAGACTCCCTTCTCCAAGGCCCAGAAAATATTTTCAACAAAATCATTGAAGAAAATTTCATCAAGTTAAAGGAGAAGCCAATAAGGATACATGAGGCCTACAGAACACCCAACAAATTTGACCAGAAAAGAAAATCCTCCTGCCACATAATAATCAAAACAGTAAGTATACAGAACAAAGAAAAAATACTAAAAGCTGCAAGGGAAAAAGGCCAAGTAACATATAACGGCAAACCCATTAGAATCATACCTGACTTTTCAACAGAAACTATGAAAGCCAGAAGGGCCTGGACAGATATCATGCAGACCCTAAGAGAACACAGATGTCAGCCCAGGCAACTATACCCTGCAAAACTCTCAGTCCTCATAGACAGGGGAAAACAAGATATTCAATTACAAAAACAAATTTCAACAATACCTACACACAAATCCAGCATTACAGAAGACACTGGAAGGGAAAATACAACCCAAGAAAATTAGCTTCTGTCAAGAAACACAGGAAATAATTAACCTTACTACAGTAAAACAAAAGCAATCAAGGACACATCCTTATGAACACAGCCAACATCAAAATCAAAGGATCTAACAGCCACTGGTCATTAATCTCTCTCAACATCAATGGACTCAACTCTCCAGTAAAAAGACACAGATTAACAGAATTGATATGTAAACAAAACCCAGCAATCTGTTGCATACAAGAAACACACCTAAGGCACAAAGATAGATATTACCTGAGGGTAAAAGGTTGGAAGACGACTTTCCAAGCAAATGGACCCAAGAAAAAAGCAGGAGTAGCCATTCTAATATCTGATAAAATAGACTTTACCAAAATTAATAAAAAGAGATTAAGAAGGACACTTCATACTCATCAAGGGAAAATTCCACCAGGAAGACATCACAATCCTGAACATCTATGCCCCAAAAACAAGAGCACCCACATTTGTAAAAGAAACATTGATAAAATTTAAACCACATATAGATCCCCATACATTAATAGTGGGAGACTTCAACACCCCACTCTCAACAAAGGACAGGTCAACAAAACAGAAATTAAACAAAGAAACAATATCTCTGACAGAGGTCATGAATCAAATGGACCTGACAGACATTAAAGAACTTTACACCCAAACACAAAAGAATTTACCTTCTTCTCAGCACCTCATGGAACCTTCTCCAAAATAGACCATATAGTTGGTCACAAAGCAAGCCTCAACAGATACAAGAAGACTGAAATAATACCTTGTATCCTGTCAGATCACCATGGAATAAAGCTGGACTTCAACAACAACAGAAATAGCAAAAAGCCTACACACTCGTGGAAACTGAACAACTTGTTACTAAATGCCAGCTGGGTCAGGGAAGAAATAAAGAAAGAAATTAAAGCCTTTCTAGAACTCAATGAAAATGAAGACACAACATACCCAAACTTGTGGGACACAATGAAAGCAGTGCTAAGAGGAAAGTTCATAGCACTAAGTGCCTTCAAGAAGAAATTCGAGACAGCTCATTCAAGGAACTTAATGGCCCACTTAAAAATCCTAGAAAAAGAAGAAGCAGACACACCAAAAAAGGAGTAGACGGCTGGAAATAATCAAACTCAGGGCTGAAATCAATCAATTAGAAACAAATAAAACAATTCAAAGAATCAATGAAACCAAGAGCTGGTTCTTTGAGAAATTCAACAAGATAGACAAACCCTTAGCCAAGCTAAGTAAAAGGCAGAGAGACACCACCCAAATCAACAAAATCAGAAATGAAAAGGGGGACATAACTACAGACACTGAGGAAATCCAAACAATCATTAGGACTTACTTCAAAAGTCTATATGCCACAAAATTTGAAAATCTAAATGAAATGGACAATTTTCTTGATCGATTTAACTTACCAAAGCTGAATCAGGACCAGGTAAATCAATTAAATAGTCCTATATCCCCCAAAGAAATAGAAGCAGTCATCAAAAGTCTCTCATCAAAAAAAAGCCCAGGACCAGATGGCTTCAGCGCAGAACTCTACCAGACCTTCAAAGAAGAGCTAACTCCAATTCTCTTCAAACTATTCCACAAAATAGAAACAGAAGGAACATTACCAAACTCATTCTGTGAAGCCACAATCACCTTGGTACCTAAACCTCACAAAGACTCAACAAAGAGTCTTTGTTGAGAATTTCAGGCCAATCTCCCTTATCAACATTGATGGAAAAATACTTAACAAAATACTTGCTAACCGAATCCAAGAACACATCAAAGATATTATCCACTATGACCAAGTAGGCTTCATCCCAGGTGTGCAGGGGTGGTTCAATATATGGAAATCCATCAATGTGATCCACCATATTAACAAACTGAAATAAAAAAAAACACATGATAATCTCCCTAGATGCTGAAAAAGCATTTGACAAAATCCAATATCCATTCATATTTAAAGTACTAGAGAGATCAGGGATACAAGGCACATATCTAAACATAGTAAAGGCGATCTACAGCAAGCCTATAGTCAACATCAAACTGAATGGAGAGAAACTTAAAGCAATCCCACTGAAATCAGGGACAAGACAAGGCTTCCCACTCTCTCCATATCTCTTCAAAATAGTGCTTGAAGTCCTTGCTATAGCATTAAGACAGTTGAAGGAGATCAAGGGGATACAGATGGGAAAGGAAGAAATCAAATTATCACTATTTGCAGATGATATGATAGTATACATGAGTGACCCCAAAAAATCAACAAGGGAACTCCTATAGCTGATAAACACCTTCAGCAAAGTGGCCAGATACAAAATTAACTCAAAAAAATCAGTAGCACTCCTGTATACAAAAGACAAAAGGGCTGAGAAAGAAATTAGAGAAACAACACCATTCACAATAGCCACAAATGACCTAAAGTACCTTGGTGTAACCCTAACCAAGCAAGTCAAAGACTTGTATGAAAAAAATTTCAAGTCTCTGAAGAAAAATTTAGAGGAAGATATGAGAAGATGGAAAGATCTCCCATGCTCATGGCTTGGCAGGATTAACATAGTAAAAATGGCCATCTTACCAAAAGCAATCTACAGATTTAATGCAATTCCCATCAAATTGCCAACACAATTCTTTACAGACCTGGAAAGAAAAATTCTCAACTTCATATGGAATAACAAGAAAACGAGAATTTCTAAAACAATCCTCTACAATAAAAGATCTTCTGGAGGTATCTCCATCCCTGATCTCAAGCTGTACTATAGAGCAACAGTTATAAAAACTGCATGGTACTGGCATAGAAACAGAATGGTGGATCAATGGTCAATCGAACAGAAGACCCAGAAATAAACCCACAAACTTACAGACACCTGATTTTTGACAAAGATGCCAAAACCATACAATGGAAAAAAGATAGCATCTTCAACAAATGGTGCTGGTCCAACTGGATGTCTACATGTAAAAAATGAAAATAAATCCATACTTATCATTCTGCACAAAACTGAAGTCCAAGTGGATCAAAGACCTCAACATAAAACCAGACACATTAAATTGGCTAGAAAAATAAGTGGAGAATACCCTAGAACTCATTGGTACAGGAGAAAACTTCCTGAACAGAACACCAACAGCACAGGCTCTAAGAGCAACAATCAATAAATGGGACCTCATAAAACTGAAAAGCTTCTGTAAAGCAAAGGACACCATCATCAAAACAAAGCGACTGCCTACAGATTGGGAAAGAATCATCACCAACCCTTTATCTGACAGAGGACTCATATCCAATATATATAAAGAACTAAACAAGCTGAAAATCAACAAACCAAGTAATCCACTTAAAAAATGGGGAGCAGAGCTAAAGAGAGAATTCTCTGTAGAGGAATATCAAATGGCAGAGAAGCACTTACAGAAATGCTCAACCTCATTAGCCCTTAGGGAAATGCAAATCAAAACAACCCTGAGATTTCACCTTACACCCATCAGAATGGCCAAGATGAAAATCTCAAGGGACAACACATGCTGGAGAGGTTGTGGAGAAAGGGGAACCCTTCTCCACTGCTGGTGGGAATGTAAACTGGTACAACCACTCTGGAAATCAATCTGGCGCTTTCTCAGACACCTAGGAATAGCGCTTCCTCAAGATCCAGCCATACCACTCCTAGGCATATATCCAAAAGAGGCTCAAGTACACAAAAAGGACATTTGCTCAGCCATGTTTGTAGCAGCTTTATTTGTAATAGCCAGAAGCTGGAAACAACCCAGATGCCCCTCAACTGAAGAATGGATGCAGAAACTGTGGTACATCTATACAATGGAGTATTACTCAGCAATGAAAAATAAGGAAATCATGATATTTGCTGGTAAATGGTGGGACCTGGAAAGGATCATCCTGAGTGAGTTGTCCCAGAAGCAAAAAGACACACACGGTATATACTCACTCATTTAAACATACAGTATAGAATAAACCCACTAAAGTCTGTACATCTAAACAAACCAAGCAAAAGAGAGGACCCTAACTTATGTTCAATCCCCATCCATAAAGGAAAAGAGGATGGACATCAGAAGAAAAGGAAAACAGGAAACCTCGGAACCTGCTACAGAGGGCCTCTGAAAGCCAGAAGAAAACAGGAAACAACCTTGAAACCTGCCATAGAGGGCCTCTGAAAGCCTCTGCAGTACAGACTGTCAAAGCAGATGCTGAGCCTGATGGCCAACTGGTGGGCAGAGTAAATGGAATTTTATGTAAGAAGTGGGAAATAGTAAAAGCTGGAGGGGATGGGAACTCCACAAAGGAGAGCAACAGAACAAGATAATTTGAACACAGGGAACTTCTCAGAGACTCATACTCCAACCAAGGACTATTCATGGAGATAACCTAGAACTCCTGCACAGACGTAGCCCATGGCAGTTCAGTGTCCAAGTGGGTTCCATATTAATGGGTAGAGGGACTGCCTCTGACATAATTTGATTGGCCTGCTCTTTGATCACCTCCCCCTGAGGGGGAAGCAGCCTTACCAGGCCACAGTAGAGGACAATGCAGCCAATTTTGATGAGAACTGATAGACTAAGATCAGAAAGGAGAGGAGAACCTCCGCTATCAGTGGACTTAGGGAGTGGCATGCATGCAAAAAGGGGAGGGAGGGTGGGATCAGCAGGGGAGGAGGGAGGGGCTTATGGGGGGATACAAAATGAATAAAGTGTAATTAATAAAAAATTTAAAAAAAGAAAGCTGCCATTAGCAACTTTAAAACATTTCCATTAGCCTAGGATTAAATTCAAAGTAAATTAATCGTAATTTCCAAAGACAGAAACACTGGTACAGGGAGGCTTAGTAAGCAACTGTTTGTTGTTGGTGAGAGAGACTGTGTCATTTATCTTCCTTTTACTCTACATTTATTTATTTACTTACTCATGTATGTCTGGTTTTTCATCATTTGTTTGCCTGTTTATTGTCGAAAGTGAGAGAAAGAAACAAGGACATCCATTTGAGTGGTGAGGCAACAGAAACTATTTGGAATGAATTGGGTGAGAAAAAAAAACTGATTGCATGAATTTATTTCAATTAAAAAAAAAGCGAGACAGAAAAAAGTAATTGGGATTAAACCCAATGTTTGCTCATAGGTCCTGAATGTTACAGAAGTCTTGGGAACTGGTCAAAATCTTAAAGTTCATTGTGCAGTTCAGAGCACACTTCCTCTATAAAGACGGAATTACAAGTGATAAGGTCAAACAAGCAATAACGGCACTAAGCCCTTCTCTCTGCAGGTCCTCTATCCTGTCTCTGCTCTCCCCAGGTCTAATCTCCACCTTCATTTCTTTCTGTATTCCTTCTCCCACATTTTTTCCTCTTTTTCTGTAAGGGAAGAAGAGGCTGTCTCAGACGTGGACTCTATTGCAGGCTTTTTGATCACTCCCCCTGAGGGGGCTGCCTGGACAAGCCACAGGGTGAGAGGATGTGCTCAGTTCTGGTGCACTAGGATGGGTTGATGGGCAGAGGGGCGCCACTTTCCTGAGAAATAGGGGAAGGGAAAGACTTTAAGAAGAAGGGAGGGTGTGGCTAAGAGGATAGGAGGGAGGGGCTACAACTGAGATATAAAGTAAATAAAGAAATGAATTAAAAAAGAACTGCATTAAATAGGAGAAATAAAGAAAATAAAAGTCATTTTCTTGAACCTCGTACCACTGACATTCAGTGTGATGTATGCAGTTCTAGACGTGGAAGAACTAGTGTTTGTGTTGTGAGGGTTTGTCAGGATCTCTACACCATAGTACAACATGCTAGTGGAACCACCGTTCAGCTATGACCGGTGTCTCCAGACGTTGGCACGTATTTTATGGTGTGTGGTAGGGTATTATCTTTGTAAGCTTTGAAAAATGAAATCCAGGAAATCCTGGCAGTATGCAGGGTCAGAATTGTAAATGACACTGGTGGTAAAAAAAAGTGGGAGGGGGGACAATAATCAGAATATATTTTATGAAAAAGAATCTATTTTTAACAGAAAGGGAAAAAGAAATTTCACAAGGTACTTTTGATAGGAATTTTGGACTGCAAGGAAAATAAATGCCAGCTTACATCCAGCAATACACCAAGACAATGGAAGAGGAGATGAAAGTAGAGGAGATGTGTGGTGAGAAAAATAATTATAATTTCTGATTTGTGAAAGCTATAAATAGCTCTGAATTATGGTGTTAAGAATAAAAGTATTTGTGAAAAAAAGAAGTGATACACAAATCTACAGTAACCAAAACAGATTTCACTATAGATGATTGTGAACTCTCATGTAGTTGCTGGAAATTGAACTCATGACCTCTGAAAGAGCAGTCAGTGCTCTTAACCTCTGAGCCATCTCTTCAGCAAACTTTAATATCTTTAAATAAAGAAATTTAACTCTGGCAAACATTTCATCAGCATTGTATGCACATTTGTGTGTGTGTGTGTGTGTGTGTGTGTTGAAGGACAGAGGTTGACTATATGTATTTTCCACTACCATGATTCATCTTATTTTTGTAAACAGGATCCTTCACTAAATTTCATGTTCCACTCATTCTGTTGTAATAACTTTTCTGGCAATTTCACATGTTCCTCCCAACTAATTCTGGAAATCTAGAAATGATTTCACAGGTAAAAAAGTGGATCTTGAGACCAATGTCAAGTTACAGTGTTTGTACAGTAAGAAATTGACATACACTGCCATCTCCACTGCAAATGAAACACTTTTTTTTAAAATGAGAGTGGTGAAAATACTTGTCATTTAAATGGAAGATCTATCAAAAGACCTAGAACTGAATATATTCCTTGGCTTTTGACTTTATAAGCAATTTTCATTGCTGTGGCAATCACTGGTATTGTGGAAGGCACTGGCATTTTAGGTGGATAGATTACATTGGTGAAACTCCAAATTGTTTTTCCTATAGAAATGTATTTGTGCAGAAAATAGGCTATGAATGTATGTTCAAGACTAGTACACTTTGCCTCTGCAGTGTGGAGCTACAAAAGATTTTCTGAAATGTGTAGTGTCATTTTCTTTGATTATCATTGTTACAAACATTCATGTATTTAGAGGAAAAAGTCTTAGGAGAGGCTGGAGAGAGAAAAAGCAGGAAAGTGATGTAACTCTCTGTTAATTAAAAACATGTTTTTTTTTTTAAAGTTTCCTGAATATTGCAAAATTATAATAGCAGAACCTCCATTAACCTGGAAGATATTTGGCTGAAGAAATATTTTATTAGAAATAATCACCTTCACTATTATGCATTTAATAAGCCATTAATTATGCTATCTAGTTCTCTGAATTTTCTACCAAACAACAGCTGTTGTTATAGTACATCAAACCAAATTCCCAAAGGGATATTTTGATGTTAATCATTTTGATCATGTGTATTTTACTTACATCATTCCTTTAAACTTAAAAAAAAAATTTAAAAGCATTGATCCAGCACTGGTTTTATGATGGAAACAATGAAAATATTAATGAGTCCCAACCCTGCTTAGCTTCTGAAATCAGATTGGCTGTATTTGAGGTGGTATGACTGTGGGCAACAGCAAAAATATTAAACAATTTCCCAAGTGTATTCATAGTTCTTTCCTGTTTCCAAAGTTGAATGAGGTGAATTACAGTTAACATTTTGTCATCGATTAAATAATATACATTATAACTCACTTAAGTAGCAGATACGCTAGAATTAAAACAATACATAGAGGGTTAGCATGGCCTCTACACAAGGATGAAATCCAAATGTGAGAAGTTTTCCTATTTTTATAGTGGGATAAGGAAAGGAGAATTAAATGAGAGATCCTGTGGGGAAGGCAAATGAGAGAATATCATGATGGATAACTACCACTAAAAGCCTTTTTAATGCCACATAGAAACTTATTAGGGTAGAAACTTCCTATAGTATATATATATATAACAAATAAATTTAAATATGTTCATCATATAATGGGGGAGAGAATACTGCAACTAGACAACTTTTGTCACTTTTTAAAACCTTTAATGTCAGGAATGGATTAAATGTTGTTGCGCTGTTGGGCAAAGAGGTTCTAGAGACCACCCACCCAAATTTTATAGGCTATTTTTACAGCCAGCAATTACTCATTATAAATGTTGATAAGACCCTATTGCTGCAAACATACAAAATTCAAGCTGGTGCCCAACTAGTAATTAACACCCATTAACTGGTATTCGTCGTGTGGGAAGGAACTTTGCACACTATTCTAGAAGCAGAGTACTTATCAACATCATATAGCTACCGACCCTGTTACCTACACCACCAACCTGACTGCAAGATACAGTGGTGCAACAGTGGCACCAGTTATAGACGTAACCGACTCCATGACTTGGCAGTTACACATAACACTGCTAAAATGACAGAGAACAGAATCTAGATCAATCTAGATCAATCATGTGCCTAGGCAAAACAAACAAACAAACAAACAAACAATTACTGTTATTCCACTAAGGCTCCATAGCATTGTGGTGATGCCTAACGCTATAGAGCAGAGCACTGCACTATACTTATCAGAGAAGGCTTCTCTTGAAGCTCTTGAAAATTAACACGAAGAACCCAACTGGACAATACACCAAGAGTGATGTACTTTATGTACTTTAAGCTACTTTGTCCTAATGCAAGATGCCACCATCAAATATTTTCCTCAAGACTCATGGATGTCAAAGGAAGAGGAGGCTGAAAAGTAAGAGCCAGAGGTAGTTGATGACTCCACTAAAGAGCATCTTCGAGACACAACAGGACAGTTATACCTATGAACTCACAAACATTGTGATAGCACATATAAGACTTGTGTAAGTTCAAACCACACAAAATCCATGATATATAAGGGAGAGCTCCCTTTTCTGAATAGAAGGGAAGGGGCAAGGAGAGAGAGAGAGAGAGTAGGAGGGCAGGAACTAGAGGAGAGGAGGGAGGGGGCTGCATTCAGAATGTAAAGCGAATGAATAAATAAACTTATAAAAAAAAAGAATGAGGCACAAGGTCTTATTCTAACAAAGAAGCTATTTCCAGTTGTTGCCTTCTGGGAAAAGAACATAAGTTTTCTGCAGTAGACTGTCACAGAAGATATCTACCACACTTCAGGGAAGATCCAAGGCCCTATATTTGGTTAAGACAAAATAGACTTAATGATTTTTTTAATTCTTATTTTAATTATATATGAGTGGGGGGGGTAAAGGAAGGGTTGTGCATGAAAGCATTGGTTTTTGCTTTGTCTTTGGTCTTTTTTTTTTGTCTTACTGATTTTCTTTTAGTTTGTCAGATTTAGCTTTATTTTTTTATTATGCTTTTCTATGAAGTAGAGAAAGAAAGAGAAAGAGAGAATGAAGGTGATTGAACAGGGAGGTGGGAAGAATCAGGTAGGATTTATGGATGAATAGTGTATGTGTCCAAAAATAACATGTATGAAAAAAATCATAAAATTTAAAAATATATTTACACTATAAGAATTTACTTCTTTAATTTCTCACTCAGAATCGCTAACTCATTAATTCAAAATTCCTTCATTTCAAAACAAATTATTGAGCTTAAAATTGCATATATGGCCAAAATAACGATCCATAAAACCTCCGTAAGTTCTGATTGCTAGTAGCCATGAATATACTACCTTGTAAGGCCAACTGGCTTTGTGATTTTAAAGGACACTTTGAGTACGAGTTTTTTTCCAAAAGAATATTAACTTTATTTATGTATAATAAACTACATAAGGTAAGAACATTTATGAAACAGTCAGGAAAGCCATATGCAAAAATTACATTCAAAATGTTTAACTAGTCTGTACTTGGCAACATTAAACAAAATACTATGTATACTATCTAGATGAGCTAAAGTTTTATACTTACATCATTTTCATTAACTCTTGTATTTATTAACTTAAAAGCATCTTTTTTTTAAGCATTTTCTTAAATCCTAAACAACCTAAGCCTAACTGTGATTAATCTAGTGTTTTCACTGGAGACTTCTTTTAATGCCATAAATTTAAATTAGATAAACTGTGCACTTCTAATATCACTTCTGAATGGGGAGGAGGTCCCCCCTATCAGTGGACTTGGCAAGGGGCATGGTGGAGAGGAGGGAGGGAGGAAGGGACTGGGAGGGAATGAGGGATCGGGACACGGCTGGGGTACAGAGTTAATAAAATGTAACTGATAAGAAAAAAATAAAATACAAAAAAAAAAGCTGAGGAATGTGCATTGTGTGTTTAAAGAGAGTCTGGGCCACAGACATTGTATCAAATAAATTAGAAGACAAAATAATGAATAAATGTTAAGAAAAAGAACGGAAAAGAAAATTAAAGAACCTCTTTAGGCTAGAATGAGAAGAAGATACAACTCTAGCCTAATGATCGCTGACATAATTTCTGTCTCTGCTGAGTGGAGAAAAGATACGTCATGAATAAAGCCTTGACAGCCTAAAAATGGCAAAAGGTAGACATTTTCCTAGAACCTTCATAGTGGAAGACAGCATTCTATTTCTGAATCATGCATTTTAGGCTTATTAGACCCTTATCTGACAGTTGACCTAAAGAACTGTGAGATAATATATGTTTTTGGTCACCAAGTTTAGTTATTTCTTTACAGTCACAAAGAAAATAATTCTGGATGATTCAGTAGAAATGATAAAATTTTATATAACAGACAAGAATTCCTTTTCTTCTCAGTAGTTATATCACAGGAGAATCCATGTGAATAAAGCTACATCTGATTACACTTTAATTTTAGTTGGGGTGGGAAAAGGGAAGAAAAACTGACATTTCTGTAGAGAAAAATAAGGCATTAGTATGCAACTTACTCAAGCACCAAATGCTTACTAATGAATAATGTTCAGATTTCAAACACTAAGTATACTTTATTAAAGTATGCCTAACACAGAAGGTGCAATCAGGAGATAAAACAATCAGAAATTACTGAAAGATACCAAGGTTCAGCACTTTTCTTGTTTGTTTTCTGTTGCTATGATAAACACCATGACTAAAAGCAAAAATGATTTGTTGCATTTTATAGGTTATAGTTTAACATGGAGGGAAGCCAAAACAGAAATTTCAGCAGAAACCTTGAGGCAACAACAGAAATAGAGTTATGAAGAAACTGGATTATTCTAGGCTCACACTCAACTTCTTTTCTAATAAAACCCAGAGTCTTTGGCCTAGGTATGGTTGCTCCTCACAGTAGGCTGGGCCCTCAAATATCAAATTAGCAGTCAAGAAATTGCCCTGCAGATATGACTGCAGGCTAACCTAATAAACAATTCCGCACATGAGGCTCCCTTGTCCATGCTGTGTCAGGTTGGTAACTATGATTGCCATCATGAGCACCAGCTCTTAAATGAAATTTTTTTTTACAAAGTAAATCTCACCATTAGAAAATATGTAATTTATTTTTAAGTATTAAAAACTCCCTCTGGAATTTGTAATCTGGTAAATGTTCATCTTGATTAAATTGCCAAGGAAAGAGAAATTGATTTGGTTACAAGCTTTCAGTATCAATGATTCATTCACATGCTGCCATGTGCCTTGTAACATGCTTTTATGCTTTTACAGGGATGATTTGTTGTCCTTCAGTGTCACAGCCTTGGATTAAGATGACAGATTTCCACCCCCCCCAAAAAAAAAATAAAACAAATAGTATAGTTAACAAAAGAATGTTAGTCTTTTTTCACTCTCATCTGACAGCACAACAAAATAAACAGCAGTTTTTGTATTCCTTCCCTATTTTGTTTGGTTTCCTTGTCCAGCTGAGTGCACTTCAACTGATCTTCTCTGTGCAGAGTCAAGATGCTTAATCCACACCCAATTTTTCTGTATATGCAGAGTGGCAAATATTCTTACCTGTACATAAAAGGAATGTTATGTTACTTGATTTTCTGTACAACTACCTTCTGTGATTGTTTTCTGTCCAGATTGGTATGTGCATTTTCTACCAGGATTATATCTAAAAATATTGATGTCCTGAGTTTTCAAAATATGTTTTCATTATTAATGTATTTATTATTATTATTAATTACACTTTATTCATTTTGAATCCCCCCATAAGCCCCTCCCTCCTCCCCTCCTGATCACACCCTTCCTCCCCTTTCTGCATGCATGCCCCTCCCCCAGTCCACTGATAGGGGGAGGTCCTCCTCTCCTTCCTTCTGATTTTAGTCTATCAGATCACATCAGGAGTGGCTGCATTTTCTTCTTCTGTTGTCCACTGGAGGAAACACAAACTCACATTTCTAGCAAAGAAACAACATTTTTTAAATAAGCATATAAAAATTGTCAGTTATTTTCAGTGAGAATCCCATGAAATTTTGAGATATAATATTTTAGTCAAGGAAAAAGCTATCAAGCATATTAAAAACACTGATAAAAATTCTTACATTATATTAATTACATTTAATTGATATAACAACTGGAAAATTAGAGAAAGTACTGATATCTAATAGACACAAGATATAAATACAAATATACAATCCCCAAATGATCATGTGTGCTTTTGTCAAGGAAAGTACCTGGATGCTAGTAAATTCATTATGTCATCAAGGTGATTACATCACAAAATATGTCCACATCACTAAAGATATACTGAGAGAAGAACAGCTTTAATTGACTTCTTTATCATTTGAATGAACCCTGTCGTTATGAGTAAATATAAAGCTATCCACTGCAAGCACAAACATTGACCTCACACTCCCAGTATTCCTCTTTTACTTGTATATTTTGGAGATCAGAAAATAGTGAAGGTAAATAGAGAAACTAAAGATCAGGGTAGAGGAAGACCCACACAAACTAAAGATGCATAAAATAGATACAAGAAAGACTGTTATTTTGAAAAGTAATTAAAAATTAAAATGAAAACAGAGTTTGTTTTGAATAAATAGATTGTATGAACTCAGGGGCAGGCTCTCTGATCACCTCTTCATCAGGAGTGCAGCCTTGCCAGGCCACAGAAGAAGACAATGCAGGCAGGCCTGATGAGATCTGATAGGCTAGAGTCAGATAGAATGGGTGGAGATCCTCCCCTATCAGAGGACTAGGGGAGGGGCATTGGAGGAGAAGAAGGAGGGAAGGTAGGATTGTGAGGAGAGAAAGGTGGGGGCCAAGCCAGGATATAAAGTGAATAAAGTGTAAGAAAATAATGATTATTTAAAAAATTTTCAAAATGAAAAGAATACACTGAACCAAAAAAGTCCTAGAACTTGACAGACTTTTGCTGTTCATATAAAAGAAGGATGGAGGAGCAGCATTCACGACACTGTTAGGCCCAGGGAAGGCCTAACTGCCAGAGAGACAACTAAGGAAACTCAGAAACCTATCCATGAAAAAGTAAGAGGTTTATTGAGACCATCATGCAATGGGGCCTCCTCACAAGGCAGCAAGAAATCACAGCTGGGAGTGACATCCATGTTTATTTATTTTATTTTTTATTTTTATTAATTACACTTTATTCACTTTGTATCCCCCCATTAGTCCCACCCTCCCTATCACATCCTCCTACCCCCTTCTTCACACATGCCCCTACCCAAGTCCACTGGTAGGGGTTGTCCTCCTCTCCTTCCTTCTGATCTTAGTCTATCAGATCTTATCAGGAGTGGCTGCATTGTCATCTTCTGTGGCCTGGTAAGGTTGCTCCCCCATCAGGGGGAGGTGATCAAAGAGCAGGCGAATCAGATTATGTCAGAGGCAGTCCCTCTTCCCATTACTATGGAACCCACTTGGACACTAAACTGCCATGGGCTACATTTGTGCAGGGGTTCTAGGTTACCTCCATGCATGGTACTTGGTTGGAGTATGAGTCTCTGGGAAGACCCCTGTGTTCATATTTCTGGTTCTGTTGCTCTCCTTGTGAAGTTCCTGTGCTCTTTAGATCTTATTATTTCCCACTTCATCTATAAGATTCCATGCACAATGCCCAACAGTTGGCCATAAGTTTCAGCATCTGCATTTATTGTCTGCAGGGTAGAGCTTTTCAGAGGTCCTCAGTGTCAGGCTCCTGACTTGTTCCCTCTTGTCTCTTTCTTCTGATGTCCAGCCTCTTTGCATTTCTGGATAGGAATTGAGCATTTTAGCAAGAGTCCTCTTGAATACTTCCTTTAGATGTACAGATTTTAGTAGGTTTATCCTATGTTACATGTCTATATGAATGAGTATATACTGTGTGTGTATTTCTGCTTCTGGGACAGCTCACTCAGGATGATCTTCTCCAGGTCCCACAATTTACCTGCAAATTTCATGATTTCCTTACTTTTCATTGCTGAGTAATATTCCATTGTGTAGATGTACCACAATTTCTCAATCCATTCTTCAGCTGAGGGGCATCTGGGCTGTTTCCAGGTTCTGGCTATTACAAATAAAGCTGCTACAAACATGGTTGAGCAAGTGTCCTTATTGTGTACTTGAGCCACTTTTGGATATATGCCTAGGAGTGGAATAGCTGGATTTTTGAGGAAGCACTATTCCTAGTTGTCTGAGAAAGGGCCCAGATTGATTTCCAGAGTGGTTGTACAATTTTACATTCTCACCAGCTGTGGGGGAGGGTTCCCCTTTCTCCACAACCTCTCCAGCATGTGTTCTCCCTTGAGTTTTTCATCTTGACCATTCTGATGAGTGTCAGCTAAAATCTCAGGGTCGTTTTGATTTGCATTTCCCTTATGGCTAATGACTTTGAGCATTTATTTAAGTGTTTCTCTGCCATTTGATATTCCTCTAATGAAAATTTTCTGTTTAGCTCTGTTCCCCATTTTTTAATTGGATTACTTGGTTTGCTGCTTTTCAGCTTCTTTAGTTTTTTATATATACTGGATATCAGCCCTCTGTCAGAAAAAGGGTTGGTGAAGATTCTTTCCCAATATGTAGGCAGTCGTTTTGTTATGACGATGGTGTCCTTTGCTTTACAGAAGCTTTTCAGTTTCATAAGGTCCCATTTATTGATTGTTGCTCTTAGAGCCTGTGCTGTTGGTGTTCTGTTCAGGAAGTTGTCTCCTGTATCAATTAGTTCTAAGGTCTTCCCCACTTTTTCTTCTAACCGATTTAATGTGTCTGGTTTCATGTTTTGGTCTTCGATCCATTTGTCCTTTAGTTTTGTGCAGGGTGATAAGTATGGATTTGTTTGCATTTTTCTAAATGTAGACATCAAGTTAGACTAGCACCATTTGTTGAAGAGGCTATCTTTTTTCCATTGTATGATTTTGCCATCTTGTCAAAGATCAGGTGTCCATAAGTGTGTGGGTTTATTTGTGGATCTTCTAATCAGTTTCATTGATCCACCATACTGTTTCTATGCCAGTACCATGAAGTTTTTATTACTGATGCTCTAAAGATCAGGGATGGAGATACCTCCAGAAGATCTTTTATTGTAGAGGATTGTTTTAGCAATTCTGGGTTTCCTGTTATTCCATATGAAGTTGAGGATTTTTCTTTCCAGATCTGTTAAGAATTGTGTTGGTAATTTGATGGGAATTGCATTAAATCTGTAGATTGCTTTTGGTAAGATGGCCATTTTTACTATGTTAATACTGCCAAGCCATGAGCACTGGAGATTTTTCCATCTTCTGATATCTTCTTCTAATTCTTTCTTCAGAGACTTGAAATTTTTTTCATACAAGTCTTTGACTTGCTTGGCTAGGGTTATACCAAGGTACTTTTTGTAATTTGTGGCTCTTGTGAAGGGTGTTGTTTCCCAAATTTCTTTCTCAGTCCTTTTGTCTTTTGCATACAGGAGTGCTACTGATTTTTTATAGTTAATTTTGTATCCGACCACTTTGCTGAAAGTGTTTATCAGCTGTAGGACTTCCCTGTTAGAATTTTTTGGGTCATTCAAGTATACTATCATATCATCTGCAAATAGTGATAGTTTGATTTCTTCCATTCCAGTTTGTATCCCCTTGATCTCCTTCAATTATCTTATTGCTCCAGCAAGGACTTCCAGAACTATGTTGAAGAGATATGGAGAGAGTGGGCAGCCTTGTCTTGTCCCTCATTATAGTGGGATTGCTTTAAGTTTCTCTCTATTCAGTTTTATGATGGCTATAGGTTTGCTATATATCGCCTTTACTATGTTTACATATGTGCCTTGTATACCTGATCCCTCCAAGACTTTAAACATGAATGGATGTGGGATTTTGTCAAATGCTTTTTCAGCATCTGAGAAGATTATCATGTGATTGTTTTTTCTTTCAGTCTGTTAATATGGTGGATCACATTGATGGATTTCCATATACTGAACCACCCCTGCATACCTGGGATGAAGCCTACTTGGTCATAGTGGATTATATCTTTAATGTGCTCTTGTATTCGGTTTGCAAGTATTTTGTTAAGTATTTTTCCATCAATGTTCATAAGGGAGATTGGCCTGAAATTTTCTTTTCTTGTTGGGTTTTTGTGAGGTTTAGGTATCAAGGTGACTGTGGCCTCATAGAATGAGTTTGGTAGTGTCCCTTCTGTTTCTATTTTGTTGAATAATTTGAAGAGAACTCAAATTAGCTCTTCTTTGAAGGTCTTGTAGAATTCTTTGCTGAAACCCTCTGGTCCTGGGCTTTTTCTTTTGGATGGGTGATTTTCAATGACTGCTTCTATTTCCTTGGGGGATATAGGACTGTTTAATTTATTTGCCTGGTCTTGATTCAGTTTTGATTAGTGGAATCAATCAAGAAAATTGTCCATTTCATTTAGATTTTCAAATTTTGAGGCATATAGACTTTTGAAGTAAGTCCTAATGATTGTTTGGATTTCCTCAGTGTCTGTAGTTATGTCCCCCTTTTCATTTCTGATTTTGTTGATTTGGGTGGTGTCTCTCTGCCTTTTAGTTAGCTTGGCTAAGGTTTGTCTATCTTGTTGATTTTCTCAAAGAACCAGCTCTTGGTTTCATTGATTCTTTGAATTGTTTTATTTGTTTCTAATTGATTGATTTCAGCCCTGAGTTTTATTTATTTCCAGCAGTCTACTTCTTTTTTGGTGTGTCTGCTTCTTCTTTTACTTGGGTTTCCATGTGAGCCATTAAGTTGCTTGAATGAGCTGTCTCGAATTTCTTCTTGAAGGCACTTAGTGCTATGAACTTTCCTCTTAGCACTGCTTTCATTGTGTTCCACAATTTTGGGTATTTTGTATCTTCATTTTCATTGATTTCTAGGAAGACTTTAATTTATTTCTTTATTTCTTCCCTGACCCAGCTCTCATTAAGTAGCAAGTTTGTCAATTTCTTTCTGTGTGTATGCTTTTTGCTATTTCTGTTGTTTTTGAGGTTCAGCTTTATTCCATGGTGATCAGATAGGATACAAGGGATTATTTCAATCTTCTTGTATATGTTGAAGCTAGCTTTGTGACCTACTATGTGGTCTGTTTTGGAGAAGGTTCCATGAGGTGCTGAGAAGATGGTAAATTCTTTTGTGTTTGGGTGTAAGGTTCTGTAAATGTCTTAGGTTCGTTTGATTCATGACCTCTGTTAGAGACATTGTTTTTCTTTTTTTGTTTAATTTCTATTTTGTTGACCTGTCTTTTGTTGAGAGCGGGTGTTGAAGTTTCCCACTGTTAATGTGTGGGATCTATGTGTGGTTTAAATTTTATCAATGTTTCCCTTGATGAGTATGAAGTGTCCTTCCCAATCTCTTTTGATTAATTTTGGTTGAAAGTCTATTTTATCAGATATTAAAATGGCTATTCCTGCTTGCTTGTTGGGTCTATTTGCTTGGAAATCTCTCTTCCAACCCTTTATCTGCAGCTAATATCTATCTTTGTGACTTAAGTGTATTTCTTGTATGCAACAGATTGCTGGGTCTTGTTAATGCATCAATTCTGTTACTCTGTATTTTTTTTATTGGAGAATTGATTCCATTGATTTTGAGAGAGATTAATGACCACTGGCTGTTACATCCGTTGATTTAGATGTTGGCTGTGGTCATAAGTTTCTGTGCTTGGTTTCTTATTATTTTATTGTAAAGAGGTTAATTATTTCCTGTGTTTCCTTGAAAGTAGCCATTTTTCTTGGGTTGTATTTTCTCTTCTAGTGCCTTCTAAAATGCTGGATTTGTGTGTAGGTATTGTTTAAATTTGTTTTTGTAATTGAATATCTTGTTTTCTCCGACTATGAGGATTGAGAATTTTGCAGGGTATAGTAGCCTGGGCTCACATCTGTGTTCTCTTAGGGTGTGCATGATATCTGTCCAGGCCCTTCTAACTTTCATAGTCTCTGTTGAGAAGTCAGGTGTGATTCTAATGGGTTTGCCATTATATGTTACTTGGCCTTTTTCCCTTGCAACATTTACTATTTTTTTCTTTCTCAGTATACTTACTGTTTTGATTATTATGTGGCAGGAGGATTTTCTTTTCTGGTCTAATTTATTGGGTGTTCTGTAGACCTCTTGCATTCTTATTGGCCTCTCCTTTAAGTTGGGGAATTTTTTTTTTCTATGATTTTGTTGAAAATATTTTCTGGGCCTGGGAGGAGGGAATCTTCTTTTTCCTCTATTCCTATTATTATTAGGTTTTGTCTTTTTATGTTGTCTTGGATTTCTTGGACAGTCTGTGTGAGGAATTTTTTAGATTTAACATTTTCTTTGACAGATACATCAATTTCTTCCATTGTATCTTCCACACCTGAGATTCTTTCTTCCATCTCTTGTAGTCTATTGGTTATGCTAACCCCTGTAGTTCCTGTTTTCTTCCCTCAGTTCTTTCTGTCCACAATTTCCTCCATTTGTGTTTTCTTTAATTTTCTAATTCTATCTTCAGGTCATGAGCCATTTTGTTAATTTCCTTCACCTGTATGTCTGTATTTTCCTGTTTTTCCTTCAATTCCTTCAGCTGTTTGAACAATCCTCTGTTTCTTTTGTTTCTTTATGGATGGCCATAATCAGTTTTTTTTTTATCTTCCTCTATTTCTTTATGGATGGCTATAATCTGTTTGATTTTATCTTCTTCTATGTCTTTAAGCATTTTATTTTTTCCTCTGTTATCCTCTTCATTAGCATAAATATTAGGTCATCTTCTTGAATTTCAATTATGCTGGGGTGTACATGGCTACTTCCCCCTGTATAACTAGGTTCTAGAGATGCCATATTGCTCTGTCTTTTGTTGGTTGGGCTTTTATGCTGGTCTCTACCCATTGGGCTATCTTGGGTGTTGGGTTTAGTTTCTGGTGTTTCCTGGAATCCTGTGGTGGAGAGAATCTCCTTGGCAGGAAGATGTTTTTTTCTGAAGGAAGCCTCCTCAGCTTTTTTGTATGGTCACTGTATGGCCATTGTTTTACAGGAGTTGCCACAGCTCACCTCAGGTGTAGAGACCTGAGTTATGACTGTGGTTCTTGTCAGTCGGGAGGGCTTTCCTCTTATCCAGAGAAGTCCTGAAGACAGCTTCCCTGCTTCTGGGTTTCTTGCTGTAAATTCAGTGAGCTGCTGCTCTAACCTGTGTGTCCTGTGGTTTGGTCAGTTTTGTTAGGGATAACTGGTTGCCCCTTGGAGCATTATCTGAAGGTTGATCTCAGGGATTCCAGGCTTTTGTAGGTCTGAGGTTGGGGCTCTGTGACCCAGTTCCCAAGTGGTAAACTGTGGCAGGTGAGTACCACTCTCCTGGTAGCAGCAGGCTATCTGGTGCACAGCAGATTCTTGGTTTGGGCTGGTGTGCGGGAATTTTTCCAGGGATATACTGGGTAGCCAAAGTCCATCCCTGTTTGCTTCCTTCCCTGTGGCGATTTCTCCCAACAGGGACTCCAAGTCTCTGGTGCCCTGGGGTGCACAGTTCTGTCTGTGATGAATAGTTGGTACACAGCAGGTGTCTGGGCTGGCGGTGTGCACCCGCTGGTCTGTGGGACCTTTTCCAGGGATATACTGGATGACCTAATTCGGTCCCCATTTGCTTCTTTTCCTGTGTGATTTTCTCCCTGCAGGGACTCCCAGTCTCTGTTGCTCTGTGGCGCACAACTGTGTCTGTGACGGAGAGCTGGGTGTGCAGCAAGTCTCTGTGCTTGCAGCTGGAGCCCAGTTCAGTGATGGCGGATTGCACCTGCCATTCTGCCAGACTTTTTCCAGGGAAAGACTGGGTGACCCAAGGCCAGTCCCTTTTCCTTCCTTCCCTGTGTTTTTTTTCTCGTGACTGGGACTCCCAGTCTCTGGTGTTTTTGTGCCAACCGTTCAGCCTGGGAAGGTGATCAGGACATACAGGTGTCTGGCTCTGGTCTGCTGACCTAGTGCCTGGGAGACCCAGGATCTCTTCTGGGTTCTGGCTGGGTGACCTAAGAGTGGATCCGACTGAATCCCACATCTTGGAGTTTCCTCTCACCTGGGAAACATGATTGCTGTTGTTTTAGGGCCCAGAGTTCAGTCTCTTGGTTGCAGTATAGAAAATGTTGTCCTGCTCCTCAGAAGCAGTGCTTTCCTGGTGCCGCCATCTTGTTGAAATCCAAGCCTTGGGTTTTTAAAGGAAAAACTGTGTGGAGGTGTGGGGTTGCAAGCTTGTCAGTACGGAATTTGTTCATTACAGGCACCAAAGTCCCCGGATGTCTAAAGGATATCTGATCTTGAAGTCATACCAGGGATGTCTTTCTTATGACATGTAGTTTCAGTCTTAGTTGGGGAGAGGGGTGACTATCACATCTTGTGACTTCCCCGAAAAGAAGTCCCCTTCCTTCTAACCCTAGCCTATCAGGTCTCATCAGGACTGGCTGCATTATCTTACTCTGTGGCCTGGTACAGGTGCACTCCTCCCAGGGGGAGGTGATCAAAGAAGCAGCCACTGGGAAGAGAGTGAGGCTGGGGGGGGGGTGAGGGAGCAGGGTATAGCTGGGATAAATAATTAATGAATTTTAATAATTAAATAAATTTTAAGAAGAGAAAAAAAGTTGAGATTTGAGGAGAGGATAAGAGAGGTTTAACTGAAAAGAAAGTAAAGGAATAAAGCACATTTCAAAGAGAGAAGAACAGCACTGGAGCCTTGTGCATGCTGCTACAGTCTCAATATGGATTGACCATGTGCAGTCCCTGTGTACGCTGCCACAGTCTCTGTAACTTCATTTGTGCATCAGTCCTGTTGTGTATAGGAGACCCTCTTTCCTTGGTGTCTTCCACCTCCTCTTCACTTTTCAAATTTCTGCCTTCTCTTTTGAATATTTCCCTAAGCTCTGAAGGGAAGGGTTTTTGAATACCTCTTATTTAGGATGGAGTATTCCACTTTGTAAGCCTCTCACTCTTTTCACATTGTACGTTTCTGGGGCTCTGTGCTAGTTCCCATCTACTGATGATGACTGAGCAGCACACTAACCTATGAGTATAAATAATGTTGTTGGGATTCATCTTATTGCTGTTTTTCTTTAACAGAACAGTAGCATTTGCTTTTTTTTCTCTAGGCCCATGGGAGATTACATCTAATTTTTACCTAACTTCTTCAATTGGTAAAGATATATCTTTCCTATGTTCTAGTGGAATAATCATGTCTTGTCTTTCCATGCTTTAGATTCCACCAGCATTCTTCAACTTAAAGTCCTTCAACTAGACCTGCTATAAAAAAAATACCAAAGACTTGTGGTTTAAATGATTAAATCTTCTTTCCAAGAGCTTTAAATACTGGAAAGTAGAGGATATTATTGCTAACAACCTTGTTTTCGTGACAGTTTTATCTTAAACTGCTAACATGAAAACTCCCCGTTTTGCATGGTAATCTCTGGATGCAGTTACCTAGAAAATGGGGAGTAGGTAAGAAAGGAGATTCATGTGCAGCATGATCTCCCACTCAGAGGACACGAGTCTTGTCATAATGCACTTACTTCATCACGTCTTACCCCTTTGCCTCTTAAAAGCCATCATGTGAGAGCATCAGTCCTGCAGTTAGGCCTTCAACATTCTTGTTTTGAGAGACAGAAGTATTCACTACATAACTGTCCCCTTCATCTATTTCCCATAACCAGCCAAGAGTCACATTTTGCTCATGTTGTATTACTCTGGCTGCATTCTCTGTTTCTCTCCTCCACTTTACATCGTGATATGATGAGATAACATTTGTCAGTCTAAAAATGCAGAGTGTATTCTCACTACAAGAAATTACTTTTAGTGTCAGTTATGTTATCTTTTCTGAAATGGATAATTGCATCTTCAAAAATTCTGGGGATTATTCCCCAGGCCTATTATAGAAGTAATTTTTCTGTTTACCATACTGATGTGATTATATTATGAAACATTTGAGATTATAGCAGATGCTAATATTACCAGCCAACTAGCAATTTTAGGACTGATGGATTTCAGTGATTGTTATCAGTAGAATTCCTGCATTAACCAAGTTGGGACAGAGACAGAACAGAGAGTCTGTGGTGGTTTCAACAAGCAATCTCTCCCAGAGTCTCAGGCATTTGAAACCTTGGTCACCAATTGGTGGTGCTCTTTGAGGATGTTTCAGAGATGAGGCCTTGTTGAATAAGTGTGTTTGGGAGTGGGCTTTGAGAGCTCAAGAACACCCTACTTTTAATTTGCTCTCTTTGCTTCATGCTAAAAGTAAAAGTTGTGAGTTTTCTGCATACTACTTCAAACACTGTTTCTGATGCTCGCTGCCATACCTCCCTATTGTGCTGTTCTTTATCCCTCCGGAAGCACTAGCCCAGATAAGCTGATTTTCTATATTTCTTTGGTCATAGTGTATTACTACAGCACCAGAAAAGTAACAAATGCAGAGTTCGCAGAGTTCATTACATATAGACAAGCAGACCTATATATAGGATTTGTCTTTATGATGCTCTATTTTCTGAGATCTGGATAATATCTTAAAGGAATTAAATATGTAACATGTATTTACTACATTTCTTCCAAGAATCTCTGAAGTCTTGATAATCAAGGTTGTCCTTTAACAACTGTCTCTGAATCTCTGTTCCAGTTTCACTCTTGCCCTGTGTGTGGCATGACTGACGTTTCAGCTGTTACTTATTCTCTTTCTGCCTGTCAGAGAAAATGTAAATAATTGATGTCGATAATTAATCCAGTTATTGATAAACAGCTGCTTTGACTTAAGAGAAAACATTTATAAATGGTTCAGTTGAATGTTTGAGTCAAATCATAAACAAATTATAATATTCTGTGCTTTTGTTTAGGAACTACGGATGTCAAAAGAATGATTAACAGGCACACATTCACAGAAAATTAAAATGTGAAACAAATTGTATAAGAGGAATCAGTATAAAGAAAATTAATTAATTCAGATTAAATGAAGTAATCTTTGAATATTAATTTTCTGTGTGCTTAATCACCATTCAGAAGGGCTAACAGAATAGACATTAGAAATGATCGAACAGATAACAGAATCATATTTTCAAGTTTCATCCATTTGCCTGTAACTTTCATGATTTACTTGTTTTTAATAGTTGAGTAATATTCCATTGTGTAAATGTACCACATTTTCTTCATCCATTCTTCAGTTGAGGGAGATCTAGCTTATTTCCAACTTACAGATAAAGCTGCTATGAACTTAGATGAACAATTGTTGTATCGTAGAGCATTTTTTGGTATATTCCCAGGAGTGGTATATCTGGGTCTTGACATAAAGCTATAGCAAATTTTCTGAGAAAGTGCCAGATTGATTTCCAAAGTGGTTGTACAAGGTTGAACTCCCTCCAACAATGGAGGACGGTTTCCCTATCCTTGGACTGTCTCCAAATCCTTGTCAGTAAGTGCTGTCATTTGAGGTTTTGATCTTAGCCATTCTGACAGGTTTAGGGCAGAATCTCAGATTCATGTTGATTTGCATTTCTCAACTTTGGAAGCTGTCAGCAGTGCTTCATATTGTCCTTTCCAGTGAAGTCATTTCTTATTTCTTGTGTTTCGCATTTCTTTTCTTTTTTTCTTTTTAAAAATTTTTTATTAATTACAGTTTATTCACTTTTTATCTCAGCTGTAGCCCCCTCCCCCTCTCTTCCCAACCATACCCTCCCTCCTTCTTCTTCTCCTATGCCTCTCCCCCTGTCCAATGATAGGGGAGGTCTTCCTCCCTTTCTATCTGCCCATACTCTATCAGGTCTCATCAGGACTGGCTTCTTTGTTTTCCTCTGTGGACTGGTAAGGCTGCTTCTACCTCAAGGGGAGGTGATCCAAGAGCTAGCCCATGAGTTCATGTCAGAGATGGTCCCTGGTCCTATTATTGGGGAACCCTCTTGGATACTGAGTTGCCTTGGGCTATTTCTGTGCAGGGGTTCTAAGTTATCTCCATACCTGGTCCTTGTTTGGAGTATCAGTCTCAGAAAAGACGCCTGTGCCCAGATATTTTGGTTTTGTTGCTCCCTTTGTGGAGCTCCTGTTCTCTCCAGGTCTTTCTGTCTCCCACTTCTTTCATAAGATTCCCTGCACTCTGCCCCAAAGTTTGACTGTCCATCTCAGCATATGTTTTGATACTCTGCTGTTTGGAGTCTTCCAGAGGCCCTCTGTGATAAGCTACTGTCCTGTTCCCTGTTTTCTCCCTCTTATGATGTCCCTCTCATTTGCCTTTCTGAATTAAGATTGAGAATCTTACACAGGGTCTTCCTTCTTGCTTAGCTTCCTTAGATGTACATACTAAAATGTACATACATTTTAGTATGATTATCCTATATTACATGCCTAATATCCACTTATAATTGAGTACATACCATCTGTGTCTTTTTGTTTCTGGGATACCTCACTCAGGATGATCTTTTCTAGATCCCATCATTTGCCTGCAAATTTCATAATTTCTTTGTTTTTAATTGCTGAGTAGTATTCCATTGTGTAAATGTACCACTTTTTCTGTATCCATTCCTCAGTTGAGGGACATTTTGGTTGTTTGGTTGTTTCCAGCTTCTGGCTATTACAAATAAAGCTGCTACAAACATGGTTGAGCAAATGTCCTTGTTGCATAGTTAGACATCATTTGGATTTATGCCTAGGAGTGGTATAGCTGGATCTTGAGGTAGCGCTATTCCTAATTGTCTGAGGAAGCAACAGACTGATTTCCAAAATGGTTGTACAAGTTTACATTTCTACCAGCAATGGAAGAGGGTTCCTCTTTCTCCACATCCTCTCCAGCATGTATTGTCACTTGAGTTTTTGATCTTAGCCATTCTGATGGTTGTAAGGTGAAATCTTGATCTGTATTTCACTGATGACTAAGGGCATTGAGCATTTCTTTAAGTGTTTCTCAGCCATTCAATGTTCCTCTATTGAAAATTCTCTGTTTAGCTCTGTACCCCATTTTTTAATTGGGTTACTTGATTTGTTTCTATTTAACTCCTTTTTTTTCTTTTTTTTTAATTTTATTTTTCTTTTTAGTTACTTAAGTTCTTTATATATTCTGGATATTAGCCCTCTGTGAGATATAGGGTTGGTGTAGACCCTTTCCTAATCTGTAGGCTGTCGTTTTGTTTTGATGACAGTGTCCTTTGCTTTATGGAACCTTTTCAGTTTCATGAGGTCTTATTTATTGATTTTTGCTCTTAGTGCCTGTGCTGTTGGTGTTCTGTTCAGGAATTTGTCTCCTGTGCCAATGAGTTCAAGGCTCTTCCCCACTTTTTCTTCTAACAGGTTTGGTGTGTCTGGTTTTATACTTAGGTTGCATTTCTTATGAAATTTGTGTTAACACGAATTTCCTAAACTTCAAAATGTTTCCAACAAGCAATGCTTAAGTTGTAGCAAGGAAAATAGATTTCTTGCGTCTCTTACAAATATTTTAAAATAAGCACAGATTTTTTTTTTTACCATCTCTTCAATATTCTATTCTGTCCGTCATTATCAAATTACAGGTGACTTACAGGAAAAAAAAAAAAAGGAGAGAAAGTCCCTTCGACCATGCACATCTGTGTTCTCTGTGAAATTTTATAATGTTTCCATGCATTTTTATACCTTCCTTAGAGATTAAGGGAATACAAACAGTAAAATCTGCCTAAATAAGAGGTCTGTTCAGTTTTTAAAACAAAAATTCTATTAAAAGAACAAAGACTTCTGTCTACTGGTAAAGAAAAAGATCTGTCGGGAGCCGTGACTCCAAGTGGCTGGCTTTGATATTTAAATCTCGGTGGAGAGATGGCTTTTAGCAGGCCTTTACTAATGGCAGAGAACTTGCAAGTCCATCTCCTTTTGTTTGTGACAGCAGGTGGGATAGCTTGTGAGGGTCACACCTCTTCCTTAGCTCCTTGTGCAAATTAACCTATTGTTCTGAGATGTTTCTACTCTGGCTCAGAAACTCTACAATAAAAAAAGACAGGCCAACAGTTACAGCAAGTGAAGGCTGGAGACACACAGAGAAGGCTGGAAACAGAGAAGAAGGCTGGAGACAGAGGAGGCAGGCAGAGACTTGAGGCTTGCTGCTGACGCTGCTTGCTGCAGCAGCCTGCCTTTTGCCTTGGCTGTCGAGTCTGGACCTTTAAAAAGTTTCCTGTGTGCTGTGTGTTCATTTTATTAATTTTAATCCTCACGCCCAACTCAAGAACCGTTTGACCTTGTCCGGCTGGCCCCGGCAAAGATCAGAATATTTTAGAGTATAAAAGAAATGTTTTTTTTTTTCTCCAGACCAGAAAATGTATAGTTTTCAGAACACAATGAAAACCTAATATCTGCATGATTTGTATGAAATTTATTTGAAAGTTTTGCAAGTAACACTTTATATCTTTACTAGAATTAACCTTTCAATGTGTAATAAAAGACAAATTTATTTTTAAAAGTTCAGTAAACATATGTAGCTATATTTAATGACAGCATTTGTCATTTGTAATTACTTCACTGAGGTAGAGAACTCAGCTTGTAGTTTCAGGCTAACCCACACCAGTAGACTGAAATATAACGGAAGTTCTCTAGTGTTTATTTGAAAGTAACTGAAGTTCATCTGAAAGTGATTTGAAACATTCTGCCAGTCTTTTTCCTAATACCCACCTCTGAACACAAATTTTTTTTTTCTGTTTGTACTTTTTTAATTAATTTTTTTTGCATTAGTTACATTTTATTTGCTTTGTATCCCAGCTGTAGCCCCCTCCTTCAATCCCACCCTCCCTTCATTCCTCTCCCCCAATAACCCTTTCCAAGTCCACCTATAGGAGAGATCCACCTCTCCTTCCATCTGACCCTAGCTTATCAAGTCTAATCAGGCACAGTGTCCTCCTTTGTGGCCTAGAAAGGCTGCTCCTCCCTCGAGGGGAGGGGGTGGTCAAAGAATCAGCCACTGAGCATCATGTCAGAGACAGTCCCTGTTCCCCTTAATAGGGAACCCACTTGGATACTGAGGTGCCATGGGCTACATCTGAGCAGGGGTTCTAAGTTATACCCATGAATTTTCCTTGGATGGAATATCAGTCTCAGAAAATACCCCTGAGCAGAGAAAGATTTTTACTTCACCTCCCTTTACAAATTTCATACTTGGTTCTTCACAAACTTACATATCAATATGATTATTTGGCTGATAAAAGGACCCAATTAATTTACCAATAACCCTTTTTAAATAAGCCAATAATAACTGGCAAAAATATCAATGAAGGGATTCCTAATGGTATTCTTTCATATTCATATATAAGTTCCTTGTCCAGTCATCATCAGTGAGGCTTCCTCTCCCAGCAGATGGAAGTGGGCACAGAGACTGACAACCAGACATTATGGAGAAAGAGTCTAAATTTGAGTTTTCCACTGGACCCTTCCCATCATAGATTAGAAAAGCCTATGGAAAACAGAGAGGAAAAACTGCAAGAGTCAGAAGGAGTAGAGAACACCAGGGGAACATGAGCACATGATCCCCTGAATCATTTAAGCTGGGGTCATATGGGCTCGCAGAGACTTATGTGGCAAGCACAGCTGTCTGCACAAATGTTATGGCTGTTAGCTTGTTGTTTTTTGTGGGACTCTTAACAGTGGGAATAGGTTTATCTTTGAAATATATATATATCAATATATATGTATATATATATATATCAATATATATCTATATATATCTATATATCTATCTATATATATCTATCTATCTATATCTATATATCTATCTATATCTATATCTATCTATCTATCTATCTATCTATCTATCTATCTATCTATATATATTGCCTTTGGGACTCTTTTCCTTCTGTTGGATTCCATTAGCCATCCTTGATACGAGAGTTTTGCCTTGTCTTACTGAACCTTATTTTGTCCTTTTGACTCTTGTCCCTTGGAGGCCTGCTCTTAACTGCATAGGATATATAAGGAAGGAGACTGGATCTGGGGAAATGGGAGGTAAGTTGGAGAAGCTGGGAGGACTGGGGGGAGGAGAAACTGTGGTTGGGATGTACTATATAAGAAAAGAGTGTAGTTTTAACAAGAAAAGAAAAAAAAAACATTACAACACTGTAGGACAGATTTAGTTAACAAAGCAGTCAAGTTGTTAGTATCAAAGAGCTGTTTTGTCATTATTTATCTAATGTGTACACACACAAAGAGATATACACATACATGTAGAACAACAAGAAAAGGACATATATTTGGAAGAAATCAGGGTGATGGAGTACATGCAAGAATTTAGAAGGAGGAAAGCAAATGACAAATAATGTACTTACATTACAATCTCAAAATACAAAAACATGTGTAAAAAGTTAAATATCTCTAATTTTAAAAAGTATTATAAAATCAAAATACAAAAACAATTTTAAAAAGTCAAATATCTCTAATAAAATAAGAAATATTTTAATTTAGTTCAAAGAGGAATCAACCAATGAGCCATCCTGGGTCTCACCCCTCCAGGCAGCATGCCCATATTTAGCATTACACTGTCCCTAAGTATACTGTGTTTCTGGGCATGACACAACACAAGTCCTGAACACTGACCAGCTTCTTTCCCACGTCTCATCTATTTCTTGCCAATTCTTGTCAATTTTCAGCTTTAAAAGAGCCAAAAGAATTGTGACATCAAAACCAGTAACTACGGGCGGGGCAAGATGGCGGCGCCGGGAGAACTCTCATTCTGAGGAGCAGCACAGCAGGATTGGCACAGTGACCAGCACTCAGAACTCTCGGCCATAAAACACAAGTGATTGTGTTTCACAGGTGAGAGGATACCCCACGGTGGGGGATTCAATCAGCTTTAACTCACCCGGCTAAAACGCAGAAGAGATCCCGGTTCCGCCAGGCACTTGGTCGCCAGCCTGGAGCTACACGACAGTGAGATCTGGCCATGGTCCCAGATTGAACTCTGGGCCCACAGCACCATAGATTGGATTTCCCAGTCGAGAGATAACCCCACGGAACAGGAAACAATTGGGACCGACCCCAGGTTACCCAGACATCCCCTAGAAAAGACTCGGGTTCCGCAGGTGCCCCAGGAGCCAGCCCGGACCCAGAGCCAGGACAAAGGCGCCCGCATGGAGCCCTGTCTGCACGCCTGATCCGCCGCCTCAGATAGAACTGTGGGCACCAGGGCACCAGAGCACCAGACTGCGTGTCTCTGGCAGGAGGAAACCCCCAGCGGAGGGGGTCAGCAGCTCTAATGCTTAGGACACCCAGCACCAAAACATTTCCTGGACTCACGCAGACTCTAGTGCAGGCAGGAGCGCTGTGCTCTGCCGCCATTGGTGAGTTCCCCTTGGGCACTGGGACACACAGCTGCATCCTCAGACCTGCAGGAGCCAGAGAGCCATTACAGCAGCCCTCAGATACTGTGCCAGGGATCGGCCAGTTGTCCCTGGCAGGACTGTCAAAACTGTGAAAATCCCTGGTCCTTCAGGGGGGCTGCACCCAGAGCATCTGGACCAGAGCGGTGCCTGCAGCAGCCATCCCAGACAGAGACACACAGCTTCTGGTCCAGAGTGAGGCACCCAGCCTCCAGACCAGAGCAGCGCCCCCAGGCGCCAACTCAACCTAGGTGCACATTCTCCAGGTCCAGAGCAGAGCAATCAGCCTCTGGCCCGGAGACTTGCTGAGTGCACCTCTCACTTTCCCAGACAGAACTGTGCGCCCCAGGATAACAGACTGAGTTTCCCTGTTAGGAGAAAACCCCACAGCTAGGGAACTAGCAGTTTCTTCAAGAGGACTATACATGGAAATTTAGTGAGCAGCAGCACATTAAATTTATAACAAGAAACCCAGCAGTGGGGCAGCTGTCTTGAGAACTTCTATGGGTAAGAGGAGATCCCCCCCTGCCTAACATAGACCACAGCTACTACTCAGGGTTATAAACCTGAGGTGAGCAGTGGCAACTCCTGAGAAACACCGGCCATACAGTGACCATAACCAAAAAGCAGAGAAGGACTCCTCCAGGAAAAATCATCTTCCGGTCAAGGGGATACTCCCTACCTCAGGACTCCAGGAAGCACAGAAACTAACAGCCAACACCTAAATCAGCCCAATGGGTAGAGGTCAGCGTAAAGGCTCAACCAACAAAAGACAGAGCAAATATGGCATCTCCAGAACCCAGCCATCCAGGGGCGAACAGCTCTGAACAATGCAGCATAATAGAAAATCAAGAAGATGACCTTACATCTATGTTGATGAAGAGAATAATAGAGGAAACAAATAAAATACATGAAGAATTAGAGGAAGATAAAACCAAACAGATCATGGCTATCCATAAAGAAATGGAGGAAGATAAAGACAAGCAGATTACGGCCATCCGTGAAGAAATACAGGAAGATGCAGCCAAACAGCTTGTGGCCTTCAGGGAAGAAATAATTAAATCACTGAAAGAAATAAAAGAGACAGAGTTGAAGGAGGTAAAAGAAAAAAGGAAAATACAAGCAGACAGGTGAAGGAAGTAAACAAAGCAACTCAAGACCTGAAGATAGAACTAGAAAAATTAAAGAAAACACAAATGGAGGAAATAAAGGAGAGGAAGAATTTAGGAAAGAAGACAGGAACTACAGAGGTAAGCATAACCAACAGAATACAAGAAATGGAAGAAATAATCTCCAGCTCTGACCCTGGAAGACAAGTAATATTACGCATGTTTAAGGGCAAAAGCGCGCCAAGTCTTGGCCCAGCCCAGGGCGTCTTGTGAGGTAATGAGTAAGCAGCCAATCATAGACCACACGCCACCTTAGGGTGTATATAAGCAGTGCCATTCCTGGGCTCGAGGTCTTCCTCTCATTACTTCTGAATAAACGCTTGCTGCAGAAGAATCCTGGTGTCCGTGTGCGTTCTTACTGGCGAGACGACCACGCGGGCTACAACTCCCGGGTTTCAGCACCAGTTGTATACAAAAGACAAAAGGGCTGAGAAAGAAATTAGAGAAACAACACCATTCACAATAGCCACAAATGACATAAAGTACCTTGGTGTAACCCTAACCAAGCAAGTCAAAGACATGTATGAAAAAAATTTCAAGTCTCTGAAGAAAAATTTAGAGGAAGATATGAGAAGATGGAAAGATCTCCCATGCTCATGGCTTGGCAGGATTAACATAGTAAAAATGGCCATCTTACCAAAAGCAATCTACAGATTTAATGCAATTCCCATCAAATTGCCAACACAATTCTTTACAGACCTTGAAAGAAAAATTCTCAACTTCGTATGGAATAACAAGAAATCCAGAATTGCTAAAACAATCCTCTACAATAAAGATCTTCTGGGAGTGTCTCTATCCCTGATCTCAAGCTGTACTATAGAGCAACAGTTATAAAAACTGCATGGTACTGGCATAGAAACAGAATGGTGGATCAATGGAATTGAACAGAAGACCCAGAAATAAACCCACACACTTACAGACACCTGATTTTTGACAAAGATGCCAAAACCATACAATGGAAAAAAGATAGCATCTTCAACAGATGGTCCTATTCCAACTGGATATCTACATGTAGAAAAATGAAAATAGATCCATACTTATCACCCTGCACAAAACTGAAGTCCAAGTGGATCAAAGACCTCAACATAAAACCAGACAGATTAAATCGGCTAGAAAAAAAAAAGTGGGGAATACCCTAGAACTCATTGGCACAGGAGAAAACTTCCTGAACAGAACACCAACAGCACAGGCTCTAAGAGCAACAATCAATAAATGGGAACTCATGAAATTGAAAAGCTTCTGGAAAGCAAAGGACACTGTCATCAAAACAAAGCGACTGCCTACAGTTTGGGAAAGAATCATCACCAACCCTTTATCTGACAGAGGACTCATATCCAATATATATAAAGAACTAAACAAGCTGAAAAGCAATAAAACCAAGTAATCCAATTAAAAAATGGGGAACTGAGCTAAACAGAGAATTCTCTGTAGAGGAATATCGAATGGCAGAGAAGCACTTAAAGAAATGCTTAACCTCATTAGCCCTTAGGGAAATGCAAATCAAAACAACCCTGAGATTTCACCTTACACCCATCAGAATGGCCAAGATGAAAAACTCAAGGGACAACACATGCTGGAGAGGTTGTGGAGAAAGGGGAACCCTTCTCCACTGCTGGTGGGAATGTAAACTGGTACAACCACTCTGGAAATCAATCTGGTGCTTTCTCAGACAACTAGGAATAGCGCTTCCTCAAGATCCAGCCATACCACTCCTAGGCATATACCCAAAAGAGGCACAAGTACACAAAAAGGACATTTGCTCAGCCATGTTTGTAGCAGCTTTATTTGTAATAGCCAGAAGCTGGAAACAACCCAGATGCCCCTCAACTGAAGAATGGATGCAGAAACTGTGGTACATCTATACAATGGAGTATTATTCAGCAATGAAAAATAAAGAAATCATGAAATTTGCATGTAAATGTTGGGACCTGGAAAGGATCATCCTGAGTGAGTTGTCCCAGAAGCAAAAATACACGCATGGTATATACTCACTCATATAAACATACAACATAGAATAAATACACTAAAATCTGTACATCTAAACAAACTAATCAAAAGAGAGGACCCTCACTAAAATGTTCAATCCCCATCCTGAAAGGCAAAGAGGATGGACATCAGAAGAAAAAGAAAACAGGAAACAACCTCAGAACCTGCTACAGAGGGCCTCTGAAAGCCAGAAGAAAACAGGAAACAACCTTGAAACCTACCATAGAAGGCCTCTGAGAGCTTCTGCAGTATAGACTGTCAAAGCAGATGCTGAGCCTGATGGCCAACTGATGGGCAGAGTGAATGGAATTTTATGTAAGAAGTGGGAAATAGTAAGAGCTGGAGGGAAGGGGAACTCCACAAGGAGAGCAACAGAACAAGATAATTTGAACACAGTGAACTTCCCAGAAAATCATACTCCAACCAAGGACTATTCACGGAGATGACCTGGAACCCCTGGCCAGGTGTAGCCCATGTCAGTTCAGTGTCCAAGTGGGTTACATAGTAATGGGAAGAGGGACTGCCTCTGACATAATCTGATTGGCCTGCTCGTTGATCACTTCCCCCTGAGGGGGAAGCAGCCTTACCAGGCCACGGTAGAGGACAATGCAGCCACTTTTGATGAGAACTGATAGACTAAGATCAGAAAGAAAAGGAGAACCTCCCCTATCAGTGGACTTGGGGAGTGGCATGCATGCAGAAAGGGGAGGAAGGGTGGGATTGGCAGGGGAGGAGGGAGGGGCTTATGGGGGATACAAAATGAATAAAGTGTAATTAATAAAAAAATTAAAAAAAACCCCCAGTAACTATATTATTAGAAAAATCACTAGAGAGAAATATGGTCACCTGTGAGTAAAACCTATAAAAATAATATAAATGAATATTTCAGCATTTTTTTCAGAATTGGATGTAACTTCTGAAATAAGTCTTTTGTGATGTTAAGATAAACATATTATCGGAGGACAGTGATACTTTGACATCTTCCTTTGACATTGTATTCCTTTGACAATACAATGATTTGTATTGTCTTCATCTGCTTTAGTTGACTTATTGTTCTAGCTAGGGTTTCCAGTACTATGTTGAACAGATATGGAGAGAGTGTGCAGCCTTGCCTTGTCCCTGATTTCAGTGGGATTGATTTAAGTTTATCTTTGTTAAGTTTGATGTTAGCTATAAGCTTGCTGTATATTATCTTTATTATGTTTAGGTAGGTATGTTTAGGAGAGATCCCAAGACTTTATACATGAATGGGTGTTGGATTTTGTCAAACGCTATTTCAGCATCTAAGAAGATGATCATGAATTTTTTTTTCTTTCATTTCATTTATATTGTGAATTACATTGATTGATTTCTGTATACTGAACCACCCTTGAATATCTGGGATGAAGCCTACTTGGGCATGGAGGATAAGGTCTTTGATGTATTTTTTAATTTAGTAGTATTTTATTCAGTATTTTTGCATCTCTTTTTTTTTGTTGTTGTTGTTGGGTCTTTTTGTGTTTTAGGTATCAAGGTGACTGTGGCTTCATAGAATGAGTTTGGTAATGTTCCTTGTTTCTATTTTGTGGAATAGTTTGAAGAAAATTAGAGTTAGCTCTTCTTTGAAGGTCTGCTAGAATTTTACACTGAAACCATCTGGCCCTGAGTTTCTTTTTGAAAAGGAGATTTTGATGATATCCTTGAGGGATTTAATCTATTTACTTTATCTTGATTTAATTTTGGTAAAAAAGAAAATTGTCCATTTCATTTTGATTTTCAAATTTTGTGGCATATAGTGTTTTGTAGTAAGACCTAATGATTGTTTTAGTTTCCTCAGTGTCTGTACTTATTTCCCCCTTTTCATTTCTGATTTTGATGATTTGGATAGTTTCTCTCTGCCTTTTAGTTAGTTTGGCTAAGGGTTTGTCTATCTTGTTGAATTTCTCAAAGAACCACTCTTGGTTTCATTGATTCTTTGAATAGTTTTATTTGTTTCTAATTGATTGATTTCTGCCCTGAGCTTGAATATTTCTTACCGTGTACTCTTCTCAGGTGTGTCTGTTTCTTTCTTTCTTTCTTTTTTAATCTAGGGCACAGCTAAAAAGGTATGCCATTAATTTCCTTGTATGAGATGTCTCAGACTTCTTTCTGAAGGCACTTAGTGCTATGAACTTTCCTGTTAACACTGGTTCCATTGTGTCCCATAAACTTGGGTAAGTTGTGCCATCATTTTCATTGAATTTTAGGCTCAACATCCATTGTAATCAGAGAAACACAAATCAAAAAGACCCTGAGATTTCACCTTACACCCATCAGAATAGCAATGATCAAAATCTAAAGGGAAAACACAGGAAGTAAAAAGGGGAACCACCCTCCACTGCTGGTGGGAATGTAAACTTGTATAACCACTCTGGAAATCAACCTGGCACTTTCTAAGAACAATTAGGACTAGTGCTACCTCAAGATCAAGCTACAGTGCAACTACACATATATCCAAAACATACTCAATATACAACAAGGACATTGTTCAAACATGTTCGTAGCAGCTCTATTCGTAATAGCCGGAATCTGGAAACAATTCAGATGTCCCTCACCTGAGGAATGGATATAGAAATTGTGGTACATTTTACATCATGTACTACTCATCAGTTACAAACAAGGAAATCATGAAATTTGCAGGCAAATGGTATGAACTGGAAAAGATCATCCTGAGTAAGGTATCTCAGAAGCAGAAAGACACACATAGTATATACTAATTTATGCATGGATATTAGACATATAATATAGAATAAACATACTAAAATCTGTATACCTATAAAAGCTAAGCAAGAAGGAAGACCCTGGGTAAGATGATCAATCCTCATTTTGAAATACAAATGGAATAGACAATGGAAGAAAACAGGGAACAGGATAGGAGTCTACCACAAAGGGACTCTGAAAGACTCTGAGCAGCACTGTATCAAAGCAGATGCTGAGACTCATAATCAAACTTGGGCAGAGTGCAGGGAATCTTAAGAAAGAAGAAGGAGATGAAAGACCTTGAGGGGACAGGAGCTCCACAAGGAGACCAACAGAACCAAAAAAATCTTGGCACAGGAGTCTTTTCTCAAACTTATAATCCAACCAAGGATCATTCAAGGAGATAACCTAGAACCCCTGCACAAGTATAGCCCATGGCACCTCATTGTCCAAGTGGGTACCTTAGTAAGGGGAACAGAGTCTGTCTCTGACATGAACTCAGTGGCTGGCTCTTTGATTACCTCCCCCTGAGGGGGGAGCAGCCTTACCAGGTTACAGAGTGAGACAATGTAGCCAGTCCTGATGAGTCCTGATAGGCTAGGGTCAAAGGGAAGGGGAGGAGAACCTCCCCTATCAGTGGACTGGGGGAGGGCATGGGAGGAGAAAAGGGAAGGTAGGTGGAACTGGGAGGGGATGAAGGAGGAGGCTACATCTGGGATACATAGTGAATAAATGCAATAAATAAAAATAAATATATAGACACACAGTTTCGGAGCTGTGGAAGAGCTAAACAACGTCTGAGTTGGTGAGTGGAAGGAACTCTAACCCAGCAAAAAAACCGTGAGGCTTTCTAAACAACAGGGAACATTGCAGGAGGTGAAAACTTTGGTCTCGGTTCACCTGGGGACTTGTTTGTGGAAGGTGAGAAACGATCCTTTGATCTCCCAGCACTCCCCTCCCCCAGACCTCCCTCCTCCTCAGCACAGTGGACTCATCTTTCTCAGCACAGACCTAACTCCCTGGGATCTGCAGCCACTGAGGCAGAGCTCCAAGCCCTTTAGCAGCAAATGCCAGCCTCGGAGTCCCAGATCCGTGCGGCGGCTGCACCATCTTCCCAGGGCCCGAGTCTCCTAGATGCCATACTGGATCCACAGGATCGTGATCAATCACGCTGCAGCAGGACCTCATAACCTGGCAGTGACAGCAGCACAGAGCTGGCGGAGCACATCAAAGAAGCAGGGCCAAACCAGAGAGCAGAGAGCCTGGATACCCTGATATCTGCCAAGTGACCTGCGTGTACAGCTAGTCTTCAGCACAAGCTGAGGACACGGGACCTCTCTCAGCTTCCTGAAGAAGTCTCCAGATGTCAGAGAGAGACAGTACAGTCTGATCTGCAGAATCCAAAAACAAACAGGGAAGGTTTCAGATAAGCCAATGGCCAAGGGTAGGCCAAAGAACACTTCCAACATAAATCAGGACATCATGACTTCACCAGCAAACCCCAAAATTGATGGATACTCCAATTCATCAGAAGCACAGGAAAATAACTTTAAAGCCATGATTACCCAATTATTTGAGGTTCATAAGGAGGAAATGAACAAATTTTTCAAAGAGTGGGTCAGTCAATTGGAGGTAAAGAAAGAAGAAATAGACAAAACCCTTAAAG